>NC_059175.1:55094659-55405021 GCF_019923935.1 Bubalus bubalis
GGGTGGTGTCATCTGCATATCTGAGGTTATTGATATTTCTCTCGGCAATCTTGATTCCAGCTTGTGTTCCTTCCAGTCCAGCGTTTCTCATGATGTACTCTGCATATAAATTAAATAAACAGGGTGACAATATACAGCCTTGACGAACTCCTTTTCCTATTTGGAACCAGTCTGTTGTTCCATGTCCAGTTCTAACTGTTGCTTCCTGACCTGCATACAAATTTCTCAAGAGGCAGATCAGGTGGTCTGGTATTCCTATCTCTTTCAGAATTTTCCACAGTTTATTGTGCTCCACACAGTCAAAGGCTTTGGCATAGTCAATAAAGCAGAAATAGATGTTTTTCTGGAACTCTCTTGCTTTTTCCATGATCCAGCGGATGTTGGCAATTTGATCTCTGGTTCCTCTGCCTTTTCTAAAACCAGCTTGAACATCTCGAAGTTCACGGTTCACATATTGCTGAAGCCTGGCTTGGAGAATTTTGCGTATTACTTTACTAGCGTGTGAGATGAGTGCAATTGTGCAGTAGTTTGAGCATTCTTTGGCATTGCTTTCTTTGGGATTGGAATGGAAACTGACCTTTTCCAGTCCTGTAGCCACTGCTGAGTTTTCCAAATTTGCTGGCATATTGAGTGCAGCACTTTCACAGCATCATCTTTCAGGATTTGGAATAGTTCAACTGGAATTCCATCACCTCCACTAGCTTTGTTCGTAGTGATGCTTTCTAAGGCCCACTTGACTTCACATTCCAGGATGTCTGGCTCTAGGTCAGTGATCACACCATCGTGATTATCTGTGTTGTGAAGATCTTTTTTGTACAGTTCTTCTGTGTATTCTTGCCATCTCTTCTTAATATCTTCTGCTTCTGTTAGGTCCATACCATTTCTGTCCTTTATCGAGCCCATCTTTGCATGAAATATTCCTTTGGTATCTCTGATTTTCTTGAAGAGATCCCTAGTCTTTCCCATTCTGTTGTTTTCCTCTATTTCTTTGCATTGATCGCTGAAGAAGGCTTTCTTATCTCTTCTAGCTATACTTTGGAACTCTGCATTCAGATGTTTATATCTTTCCTTTTCTCCTTTGCGTTTTGCTTCTCTTCTTTTCACAGCTATTTGTAAGGCCTCCCCAGACAGCCATTTTGCTTTTTTAATGTTAACTGTTGACTATAGTTAATAATAAACTATCAATATTGGCTCATCAATTGTAACAAATGTGTTTCACTAATGGAGGATGTTAATAATACAAAAAAATGTGTGTGGCAGAGAGTGAGGGTAGTCTGTGTACTATTCTATTTCTATTCCGTACTGAACACTAGTCTAAAGAAAAAAAATCTGTTTTCAAAAAAAGTGAACGTATTTCATGACAGTGCTTTCTCTGATCAAAGAATCAGGAATAACCTTTCACATCTCTTACACATACTACCAAGAACTTCCAGATGTTCAAGCTGGATTTAGAAAAGGCAAAAGAACCAGATATCAAGTTGCCAACATCCGTTGGATTATAGAAAAAGCACAACAAACTGTGTAAAATTCTTAAAGAGTTGGGAATACCAGACACCAGACCACCTTTCTTGCCTCCTGAGAAATCTGTATGCAGGAAAAGAAGCAGCAGTTAGAACTGAACATGGAACAATGAACTGGTTCCAAATTGGAAAAGGAGTATGTCAAGGCTGTATATGGTCACCCTGCTTATTTAACTTCTATGCAGAGTACATCATGTGAAATGGCAGGCTGGATGAAGCACAAGCTGGAATCAAAATTGCAGGGAGAAATATCAATAACCTCAGATATGCAGATGACACTACTCTTATGGCTGAAAGAGCAGAATTAAAGAGCTTCTTGATGAAAGTGAAAGAGGAGAGTGAAAAAGCTGGCTTAAAACTCAACATTCAAAAAGCTAAAATCATGGCATCTGGTCCCATCACTCCATGACAAATAGATGGGGAAACAATGGAAGCGGTGACAGACTTTATTTTGGGGGGCTCCAAAATCACTGCAGATGGTGACTGCAGCCATGAAATTAAAAGGTGCTTGTTCCTTGGGAGAAAAGCTATGATCAACCTAGACAGCATATTAAAAAGCAGAGACATTACTTTGCCAACAAATGTCCATCTAGTCAAAGCTATGGTTTTTCCAGTAGTCATGTATGGATATGCGAGTTGAACCATACAGAAAGCTGAGTGCTAAAGAATTGATGTTTTTGAACTGTGGTGTTGGAGAAGACTCTTGCAAGTCCCTTGGACTGCAAGGAGTGAAACCAGTCAATCCTAAAGGAAATCAGTTCTGAAAATTCTGAATATTCATTGGAAAGAGTGATGCTGGAGGTGAAGCTCCAAAACTTTTGCCACCTGATGTGAAGAACTTACTCATCAGAAAAGACCCTGATGCTAGGAAAGACTGAAGGCAGAAGGAGAAGGGGATGACAGAAGAAAAAAATGGTTGGATTACATCACCAACTCAGCAAAGTAATGTCTCATCATGGACTCTATGGAGATGGTTTGAGCAACTTTGGGAGCTGGTGATGGACAGGGAAGCCTGGCATACTGCAGTCTTTGGGGTTGCAAAGAGTCAGACATGACTGAGCAACTGAACTGACTGATCTTGTTCAAACATTATCAGTTTATTAAATTCAAGTTGTGTTTCTTGCTTTCACATGGATAAGCATAAATAAAACAAGAATATTAAGGTGTGCAATGAGAAAACAATCTATTATTTGTCTCCAGTGAAAAGCTATACAGAGTGAAGTAAGCCAGAAAGAAAAACACCAATACAGTATACTAATGCATATATATGGAATTTAGAAAGATGGTAACAATAACCCTGTATACGAGACAGCAAAAGAGACACTGATGTATAGAACACTCTCTTGGACTCTGTGGGAGAAGGAAAGGGTGGGAAGATTTGGGAGAATGGTATTGAAACATGTATAATATCATATATGAAATGAGTCGCCAGTCCAGGTTCAATGCACGATACTGGATGCTTGGGGCTGGTGCACTGGGATGACCCAGAGGGATGGTACGGGGAGGGAGGAGGGAGGAGGGTTCAGGATGGGGAACACATGTATACCTGTGGTGGATTCATGTTGATATATGGCAAAACCAATACAGTATTGTAAAGTTAAAAAAAAAAGAGCAAAATCTTTTAGTTGCTATCTGTGAAGATAAAGGAGATATCCTGTGCTGTTCTTGAATAACATTTTAATTCAGCAGATAAAATATGTACAGTGGTCATTTGGGAAGTTCAGTATAACTGTTATATGAAGTACTTTGCAGAGGGCATGGGACAATTTACATATGGGATCTGTGATTGCAGTAGGCATCCCAATGCTTTTCCTCAGAGATTCACAATTGTGAAAATCAAAGTGAAGGGAAGGTGACTTCTTCCCTGAAGGCCTGTGAAAAGGAGGGCAATGAGGCCTCTGAAACAATGTCCACAGCATGGTCCAAAAGTATGGTAGTCTGGAATGAATCCCAGCATTCAACAAGAAGGCAAGAAGGGAGGCAGAGATCCCAGTTCATGATGTGCTTGATGCTGGAACTGGGCCTTTTATAACCTTGGAATTGCTTCTGTGTGGGACTTAAAAAGCTAATTAATAAAACTGTCATATCTCATGATCAAGCCAACTAGGGCATCGATTCCTATAAACTAAATATTACATGGTGATTGTTCTCAGTTGATCCACCCCCACAGCTGGAAGACAGAACAGCTAAACAATGGTCTTGCCTCACTGTAGCCAGAATCCCTGTCCCCAAAGCCCATCAGAAGATGGATGTTCAACACTGTCAAGACCTGCTACTAAGTGTGGTTTGCTGAAATACAGGCACTGACCTTGAGGGCACTCACCAATTTAGCATGAAGTTCATTTTCCTTTGGGACACCAAACTGAAAAAGTAATACCTCTGGAAAAGGACTGGGAATGTAGCAGTGTCTTTCATGGAAACTACAGTATTGTCTAGAATACGGAGTTCATGTAAAGCTTCAAATCGAGGTTCACTGAGAACTACTACTCAGCAAATAATACCCCCCAGTTGTCATGGGAGTAGGACCAAACTGGACTGGACTCCACACCTCTTCAAAGGCTAGAAGCCAAAGATCCGAGCCTTTAAGAGGAGGACACTTGGGGCTTTGAAAGTCTCCTCAATGGACTGTTGAGTCCCACAGCTGGTAGAAACTCAAGAATTGACCTGGATTGGATCAGAGAATGTTATTTACCCACCAACACACTCTTAAAAAAAAAAAAAGATGACAATCATGTACCTGAATGGAAATATGTTCAGGGAATAGAAATGACACAAATTTAAGACAAAAATCCATGTATCAAACTAATTTTCTATTTTTGATCACTAATTATGCAGAATATTAAATCAGGGACAGTATTTTAAGTAGGTTTTAGTTTAAAATTTTCTATTATCTATGATTACCTCTTTTTTCTCAATCCATACAGAAGACAAATATACCCAGATAGATTGAATAAATTCAAGATGCCTCCAAAATTTAGATGCAGGTTAAAATATATATATAAATGCCAGTAACAAAGAAATGAGATCAAAAGTCCTGTGTCAGGGAGTTCTCTGGTTGTCTAGTTTAGAATTCATCACTTTTTCTGCTGTGGCACAGGTTTAGTCCATAGTTGGGGAACTGAGTTCCAGCAAGCTGCATGGTGCAGGAAAAAAAAAAAAAAAGTCCTTGGTGACCTGAAGGCCCAAAGAAAAAATGTGGAGACATATGCCTGTGAACAAAGCTTGATGCAGACACCTGTGCTGAGAAGTGCTCCAAAGAAGTGAAGTTGATTAAAGTAAATTTTTAAAATTTCACTTTCACTCTAAAGACAATTAGCCACATTCATCCACAATTATTCATTGGACTTCAAAACAATTAAAAATCATAAGCTATAGGCTCTCATTAGCATGCTATTTAAAATAATCTAAATAAAGACAGGATGGTACTGTAAAGGGTGAAAGATCAACGTCTGTGTAAACCTGATTTTTCACTTGTGACCACTCATGTCCCCATCTGAACAACCCCTAAGGCTGCCCGCAGTGTCACACTAGGTATTAACACCACAGGTCTTCTTGAACTTTAAGCCAGGACATCAATGGATCCGGGTGTTTGGGAAAGCAGGGGTGTTTACAAATCTATTCATTTGGATCCTAGAGACAGAACAAAGCAGAACTATGCCTGGCTAGCTGGGAAAACTTAAGCATGATACTAATTCTCTCTGTGCTTCAGGTTCCTCATCTATTAAATGAAAGGATTGAATTGGATAATGATTTGTAAGATAATTTCCAGTTTTAGCATTCTATGATATTTTGAATATAATTCAGGCCTTTGATTCTGCCAGGAGCCAATTTTTTTTTTTTTTAACTTTAAAATGAAGCCAGATTTATCATTCCTCTCTTTCCCACTCTGCTTCCAAAGCACTTTGTTTTTCTTTGTGGGCTGAGCTACTAAGGAGATACAGCATAAGCCCAATTTGGTTTTAGAGATAATTACTCATATTTTCCGATTCAAATCTCATATTTCAAAACTTTATAAGTATTGAGAAACAACATTCCAGATACTAATGGAAAGCTGACAGACTGTGGACACAGAAATTTAAAGGATTGCAAAGAAAATGTTATTTAACCTATTTTAGAGAAAACAATTCTGTTATATATTTAGATTCTAAAAGGTCATATATTACCCCAAAATGTGAACGTTAGTCATGATTATTATTTAATGGACATAAAGAAAATACAAATTATGTTGAAGTCCAATGCTTACTCTAATATAAAAGACAAAAAGATAGCTGTAACCAAAAAAAGAAGAATATTCAAATATTCAGATTGTTATTAACTACACATTAAATACCTCTGGTATTTTTCAGTATAAAATATGTTTATCTAATTTTAAGGAATTGATTTATTAAGAATTAGAGTATAGTGTTCCTTCTGATAGATGCAGTGATTAGCAGAACTAAAACCCCTCTCTGAGCTAGATTCAGCAATGAAGAACACAATTTTTATTTTAATTCTCAAAAAAATTTTGCTATCTATCACTTTGGGTCTTGTTTCCATAGAGAATATGATGCAAATTTCCGTATAACTACTTCCTCAAGATACCCAGATCAAGTTTGCTTTCCCTATTTTATATATGTGTGTTTTACCTTGGTTTGGAAAGATTTCAAACCTTGGGCCAGGTTCTGTGGTCATGATTTACAGATGAGTTGTTAACTAAAACTTAATATTGCTGCTTATAAAACATAATTTATAAAACCTCATGAATTTATTAAACTATGCACCCATATACTGGATTGAATAGTATCCCTCCAAAATTCATGTGACCCAGAACCTCAGAATGTGACCTTATTTGGAAATGGTATCTTTGCAGATGTAATAAATTAAGCTGAGGCCATACTGGGGACTTCCCTGGTGGTCCAGTAATTGAGACTTTGCCCTCTACTGCAGGGGCTGAGGGTTGCATCCCTGGCTGGGGCACGAAGATCCCACAGCCTCACAGCCAAAACACCAGAACATAAGCAACAGAAGAAATATTGTAACTAATTCAATACAGACTTAAAATAATGGTCCACATCAAAAAAAAAAAAAAAAAAAAACTTAAGAAAAAAAATGAGGTCCTACTGGATTAGAAGGGACCCTAAATCTAATACAACTGCTGTTCTCATAAGAAGACGAGACTTTGGACCCAGAAACAGACACAGAAGGAAGACAACCACGTGAAGACACAGGCCGTGATGCAGCTGCACGCGGTGAATGCCAAGGATTGCTGGCAACCCGCAGAAGCCAGGAAAAGCCAAGAAAAAATGTCTCCCCTACAGCCTTCCAGAAGAGCATGGGCCTGCCCACACCTCGATTTTGGATTTCTAACCTCCAGAATTGTGAGTGAGCAATTTTCTCTTGTTTTAACCCCCACAGTTTTTAGCACTTTCTAAAAGCAGTCCCAGGAAACCAATATACCTCCCCAACCAGTAAATTAGCAAATTCCCAATTATCCAATTGAGAATAATTTTCTCTACTTAAAAACTTATAAACTCTTCACAAAGAAAGCAATATACAAAACAAATCAAATATAAAACATATATGAAGCAAAACTGGTATGGACAAAAAATATAAAGTGAATACAAAAGAAATCACCTCCAAAATGTACATGAAAATAGAATATTGCCTGCATTGTGCAAATTTCTCAAAAGTTTCTTCGAAGTCACACCTCTTTCCCCTCCATGTATAACCACTTTCCAGAGTCTGATTTCAATAATTTCTTTGGTATTCTTGTGGCATTCTTACTATGGTCTCTATGAAGCATGCTTTTGTTTTGACTTCTTTTTGACATCATATAATTGAAATTATGATATATATGCATGCATAAATATGATATTTTTGTTTGTATGCTGCTGCTGCTGCTGCTAAGTCTCTTCAGTCGTGTCCGACTCTGTGCAACCCCATAGACGGCAGCCCACCAGGCTCCTCCGTCCATGGGATTTTCCAGGCAAGAGTACTAGAGTAGGGTGCCATTGCCTTTTCCTTTGTTTGTATTGTTGGGTTCAATCCCTGGGTCAGGAAGATCCCCTGGAGAAGGAAATGGCTACCCACTCCAGTATCCTTCCCTGGAGAATTTCATGAACGGAGGAGCTTGGTGGTTTACAGTCCATGGGGTCGCAAAGAGCGGCTGAGTGGCTAAAACTTTCAACTTTCAACACTGTAGTTCTTATCTGTTCTACTGTTGATGAACGCTTGGTTTGTTTCCAGAGTAGAGCTATTCTGGGTAATACTTCAGTTGAACTTTCTTGTAATTATATCCTTATATTTGCTGTTGTTCGGTCACTAAGTGGTGTCTGACTCTTTACGACCCCGTGAGCTCTAACCCTCCAGGCTCCTCAGTCCATGCGATTTCCCAGGCAAGAATACTGAAGTAGTTGTCATTTCCTTTTCCAGGGATCTTCCCAATCCAGGGATCGAACCTGCATCTTCTGCATTGGCAGGCAGATTCTTTACCACTCCGCCACTTGGGAAGCCCATATCTTCATATATGTAGTAGCAATATTCTACTCTCTACTGTTATACCTAAAGCTGAACTGCTTAGAGTGTGTTCAAAACTTCACTTGTCAATACTCATACCAATTTCATTTCTGCAACAGTGGATACATTTCTATTGCTGCACAACCTTTCAGACACTTCATATTCCAAGTTAATTTTGTCCAATCTAGTACTTATATAATGATATTTCCTATCATTTAATGATAATGGCTTTCATTTTTATCACTGTGATTATTAATTATAAAATAGTAACCATGTATATCATTTCATTTCCTTTTGGACTTTTTTATTTATAATTTGCCTGTGCAAGATTTTTGCTCATGTTTTTCTATCGCATTGTCTGTGTTGCCCTTAATAACACTAGAGTTATCCCAGTGGACCAGCCCCAAGCTTCCTGTGGTGGATGCATGTTGAGGTATGGCAAAACCAATACAATATTGTAAAGTAAAAAATAATTAATTAATTAATTTTAAAAAATAACACTAGAGTTGTTTCCATAGTCTAAATGTCTGTTCTTTTTCAGTTATGCATACAGTAACTACCCTCTCCCACAATATCATCACCCCATGTATATTGTAGTGCCAAGCATCAGGACAGGCAGCCAAGGAGACAATGAGAGCTGAAACACAATTTGTGCTTCACTTACAGAATCGTGTTCTTTATCTGGCTATAACATTTGAGAAAGCTATTTTTTCTAATATAGAGTTCCCTTACCTTGTGGCTTCTCCTTTCTCCCTTAGGTGCTTTAATGAACAAAGGTGCTTAATATAACATAGCAAATTTTATCAGTATTTTTCTGTATATCTCTCTCTCTTTAGTCACTAAGTCATGTCCAATCCTTGCAACCTCATGGACTGTAGCCTTCCAGGCTTCCCTGTCCATGGAATTCTCCAGGCAAGAATATTGGAATGGGTTGCCATTTCCTGCTCCAGGGGAATCTTCCCAAACCAGGAATTGAACCTGGGTCTCCTGCATTGCAGGCAAATTCTTTACCAACTGAACTATGAGGGAAGCCCTCTTTCTGTATGTTTCAGTTCAGTCGCTCAGTCGTGTCCGACTCTTTGCAACCCCATGAATCACAGCACGCCAGGCCTCCCTGTCCATCATCAACTCCTGGAGTTCACTCAAACTCATGTCCATCGAGTTGGTGATGCCATCCAGCCATCTCATCCTCTGTCGTCCCCTTCTCCTCCTGCCCCCAATCCCTCCCAGCATCAGGGTCTTTTCCAATGAGTCAACTCTTCACATGAGGTGGCCATAATTGGAGTTTCAGCTTTAGCATCAGTCCTTCCAGTGAACACTCAGAACTGATCTCCTTTAGAATGGACTGGTTGGATCTCCTTGCAGTCCAAGGGACTCTCAAGAGTCTTCTCCAACACCACAGTTCAAAAGCATCAATGCTTCAGCGCTCAACTTTCTTCATAGTCCAACTCTCACATCCATACATGACCACTAGAAAAACCATAGCCTTGACTAGACGGACCTTTGTTGGCAAACTAATGTCTCTGCTTTTTATGCTATCTAGGTTGGTCATAACTTTCCTTCCAAGGGGTAAGTGTCTTTTAATTTCATGGCTGCAATCACCATCTGCAGTGATATTGGAGCCCAAAAAACACAAGTCTGACATTATTTATAATTCAAGTTGTTCTTTCATGACTTAAGCACTCACATGACTTCTAGATTATCTAATTTTTTTAAATTTTAATTATAGGCCTTTGGTAATCTGAAAGTTTATTGAATACTCAATTTTCCTAGAACCATTTAACGTGAAAAAATTAAAAACCAAAACTTTGTTTTTTTCATCATTCATGACATATTTGCCATAGTCAAAAATATACTTTCTGTACTTTCTATTCCTAACCATGGATCTGTTTGCTTCTGAACCAATTCCAAACCAGCTTTATTATTATTGCTTTACAATATGTTTTGACCTTTCAAAAGTTCTTCCAAGAGTGTTATGAGCATTTTCAATCCTATATGTGTATATATATATAGTTATAAATATATATGATTATTATATATATAGTTGTATATCTATGATTGTTTATATACATGTATGATTGTTTTATATATATATATATATATATATATATATATATGATTGTTAAGTTATACAAACACAGCCATACACACACACATCCACAAACCACACTGAATGTTGATTGGTGTGGTATTAAATACACCCATCAATTTGGAGAAAATTGAGATAATTTAAATTATACTTTTTCCACTTTATAAACTTAGGATTCAGTTCAGTTCAGTTCAGTTGCTCAGTCATATCCGACTCTTAGTGACCCTATGAATTGCAGCACGCCAGGCCTGATGTCCTTTTCATTATAGGGGACTGGAATGCAAAAGTAGGAAGTCAAGAAACACCTGGAGTAACAGGCAAATTTGGCCTTGGAATATGGAATGAAAGCAGGGCAAAGGCTAATAGAGTTTTGCCAAGAGAACACACTGGTCATAGCAAACACCCTTTTCCAACAACACAAGAGAAGACTCTACACATGGACATCACCAGATGGTCAACACCAAAATCAGATTGATTATATTCTTTGCAGCCAAAGATGGAAAGGCTCTATACAGTCAGCAAAAACAAGACAGGGAGCTGACTGTCATGAGCTCCTTATTGCCAAATTCAGACTTAAATTGAAGAAAGTAGGGAAAACCACTAGACCATTCATGCTAAGTTGCTTCAGTCGTGTCTGACTCTGTGCAACCCCATAGACGGCACCCCCCCCAGGCTTCCCCGTCCCTGGGATTCTCCAGGCAAGAACACTGGAGTGGGTTGCCATTGCCTTCTCCAATAGACCATTCAGGTATGACCTAAACCAAATCCCTTATGATTATACAGTGGAAGTGAGAAGTCGATTTAAGGGACTAGATCTGATAGAGTGCCTGATGAACTATGGACGGAGGTTCGTGACATTGCACAGGAGACAGGGATCAAGACCATCCCCATGGAAAAGAAATGAAGTTAGGATACTTTTTCATTTATGTGAATGATTTTATGATCCTTTTTCCAGAACCATGAGCTTAGAGAAATAGGAGGAGAGGAAGGTTTCCTTCTCGTTCATGCTTACTCTAAAGAGATCTTTGACTTTCAAGTAAATGTGGGGAGGATTTCTTATGAAATCCTCACCTTGATAGTTCTGGTTCTAGATTAGTCTCTAGCTCTTCATTAGCTAAAACCAGTTACAAGGTGTCAGATGATGCTTTTAGAACAAAATTTGGTGCTCTCATATTCTTTCCAGATGTCTAGGTTCATAACTTTCTACAAAAATTATCTTCACTATCTCTACTATTTTCAAACTCTTCAACCTCATTAAGGAAATTAAATAAAATACATTGAGCATTTATAAGGAAGGAAAATTGATTCTAAAATAATTAGTTCACTTTTTCAGGAAATAGAAGTATACATTTTATAAAAGGCATGTGCTAGACATTTATTTCAAAATGATCACATATAGAAGGCATGTGATATAACTGGAAAATTCATAAGAAATTTCAATTAAATATATTCATATTTTAACATTATTTTTATCTTCATATTATGTCAATGCATTAATAAATTAATGATAGAAAGCCTGAGACTCAAAAATAAACTGTTAATCTGTCAAAATATGTTTCAGACATTATGCTTTGGGTTCCTTAATTCCTTTAAAGCTATGTCAAATGTTGCTGCGTAGGAACAGAGGAAGAACAAATAAGTTAGTTTGACCAAAGGCATTCAAAATTTCCTTTAACAAGAATAATTCTTTTCCCTTATTAAATTAGAATTCTTCACACATATTTATTTGAAAGAATAATTTTCACAAATAAATATTTGAAAACCACTGGCCTGCAAAAAGAGATGCGATTTTCAAATATACTGATCAAACAGTGTCCAGCCTATTGTATTAAGACCTGAACATTATACTTCATGAAATATTTTCAGTGAAAGTTTATTTTAGTTAATTCTAAAGAAATATAAACTATATTACATAAAATACTATTATTCAAAAAGTATTTACTGGGTTTTGACTAATCCAATGGGCATTCCTGTTGGAAGAGTGAGAAAAAGAGAATCAACCCCATGATTGATGAAACTGACATTTCAGTGAGTGAGACAGAAAAATATATGTAATAAAATAATGGTAAATATCTATATAATAATTATGAGCTGATGAGTTAACAAAATGTCAAAAGGGGATAAAACTTCTAAACTATAAATGCAGTATAACTGTATATGGATGTAAAGAAAACAGATCAGTCAGTTCTTACCTTAATTTACCAAGTACACAAAATTTACTCCAGAAATGATGTTTAACTTTGTAATCAATCAGAAGTTAATATTGATGACTGGTAATGGAAGAGATTCTTCATCTCTATATTCCTTCTTTACCTTTATATTCACACATCTTTTTAAAAGTCTTTCCTTCTTCTTTTTCTACTCCTCTTACTTTGGGATTGTTTACATTTTTCTCTCTATAATGCCATTAAATGTTAGAAAGAAAAAGAAGAAAAAATGAGAGGTAGATGTCATAAGACTCAATGAAATAAGCCTCTCTTTCTCTTTAATTTATTTATTTTAATTGGAGGATAATACAATATTGTGATGTTTTTGCCATACACCAATATGAATCAGCAATGGCTATGTGTCCCCTCCATCCTGAACGCCGTCCTACCTCCCTCCCCATCCTACCCTTCCAGGTTGTCACATTACTGGCTTTGGGTGCCCTGCTTCACACATCAAACTCACACTGGTTATTATCTATTTTACATATGGTAGTGTGTATCTTTCAATGTTATTCTCTTAAATCATCCCACCCTCCCCTTCATCCACTGAGTCCATTTTTTCAATTTGCACAGCATAAAGACATCCTTTGTGAAATATAATACGTCTGTCTCAATCCTCAGTCAGTTTATTAGATCTTGCCTCTAGACAGCAACAGAAGTAGGTGACACCAGAGAAACTCTAAAAGACCTCTCCACGACAAAGTCAATGAACTCATTCCCAGGCCGGGCATGGCATGTCAGGACAAGCTGGCAGTGGCATCTGTTACTCTATTGATCGTTTGTTCAAAAGCTTTGGCCAGTTGAGTGGGTGTCTCCTTTCTCTTCACCTATCTACCTGTGTTCCCCTAAGGCTACATTCCAGCTGAAGACACAGGAGATTTGAAATTGAAGGAGTAGCATTCTTCAATGCCAGGACATTATAAGCAAACTTTCTATCATTACTGCTGGAAGAACCAAACAGAGGTCAGTTTAGTGAGGCTAGGAGGGACTTCTGTCCAGAAGGAAAAAATATCAGTTAGTAAATTCACTAAAGGAAGAAGACTTTAAAAAAAAAAAAAGAAAGAAAGAAACACCAGCTCCCTTTAATTTAAACTTGAGAGACTATTTTGCTTTCTCATTCCAATTTTTATGACAAATAAATGAGTAGAAATAGATCATATTTTCCCTCTTTATCTTTCTTACTCTTTTATATATTATTTTATGTCAGAGATTAAAAGTATATTATGAGATTGTAAAAACTTTGCATCTGTGTATGAAATACCACAAAGATATTAGAGTATTAAAAAATAAATTGTGACTAAAAAAGTTATGATTAGATGTAACAATATTAACTCCATAAGTGAATATTTGAAATATAATAGGTACATGCACAAATATAATCCATATAATCTGAGCTATTGTATTTTCCCACAATCAACTGCATTTTTCTATTTATAAAAGCATACTTTTGTATAGCATCTGGGATATTTATTACCCAAAATTTTAATTTTCTTACTTAAATGCAGCTACCTTTAGGTTTAGTTTTTTTAGAAAAAAAGTGTTATTACATATCCTATAGGGTTTCCCAGGTAGTGCAGTAATAAAGAACCCCCCTGGCAATTCAGGAAATGCAAGAAATGTGAGTTCAATCCCTGGTCAGGAAGATCCCCTGCAGTAGGAAATGGCAACCTACTCCAGTATTCTTGCCCATGTGGTTGGAAAGAGTTGCACATGACTGAGCAACTGAGCACACACACATATAAACATATTTTAAATAGTATTTTTAAGTCTTACAATATGCTTTTTTTTAAAGTTTTGACCATGAATTGTGCTATTGAATAACTCATATTTTTAATATATTTATTTTTTTATTTATTATAAGATAAACAGTTCCTAAAGACAGCAGTAAAAAAAAAAAATACTCTGATGAATCATTTAATGCTACACGATTATTTTTTATTAATTATGTCATAGTAAGTATGATACTGATGAAACCTTACTTCATTACATACATTCACACATATACATAGGCATATATATATATATATGTCTATGTCTCTATGTATCCATTTATAGATGGAAAACTAAGACTCAGGAAAGGTATGTAGCTAGCTCATGGCTAAGACTGGAAATCAAATCTCCAGATACCCAGAACTGCATGTTATCGCACTGTGCCTGAAGGACTGGTCCAGTATACTTGACAATTGAAATGGCTTCTTCACTACCTTATAAGTAAGTAAGAATTCTTATGAATAAGAATTAAATTTGGCTTACTTTCCTTGGCCAGTTGTTTCAGATTTATAGCATTCTTCTGGTACCTAATCTTTGTAAATTATTTCAGCTTATATTTTTGAGCCCATCTAATATGCCTAAGGCTTCTCAGGTGGCGCTAGTGGTAAAGAACCTGTCTGCTAATGCAGGACACATAAAAGACACGGGTTCAACCCCTGGGTGGGAAAGATCCCCTGGAGGAGGTCATGGCAACCCACTCCACTATTCTTGCCTGGATAATCCAATGGACAGAGGAGCCTGATGGGCTACAGCCCAAAGGGTCATGAAGAACTGGACATGACTGAA
The DNA here is from genome assembly GCF_019923935.1 of Bubalus bubalis. Taxonomy (NCBI): domain Eukaryota; kingdom Metazoa; phylum Chordata; class Mammalia; order Artiodactyla; family Bovidae; genus Bubalus; species Bubalus bubalis. The sequence goes on from NC_059175.1 coordinate 55,109,527, forward strand.
GTGATTTAGCACACAGCATGCCATATGGCTAAATTGATGTGTTTGGCATGATGAAATATGGGAGAACTGTTGAAAAACTCTTTTCATAAAGCATATACTTTACAGTGAGAGAAATAAAATTAATAAACTGGTAATAACAAAAAGTTAAATTCCAAATATAAAGTCCACCACTGAATCTCTTCAGTCTTGTCTGACTCTTTGCAACTGTGTGGATGGTAGCCCACCAGCCTCCTCTGTCCATGGGATTCTCCAGGCAGGAATACTGGAGTGGGTTTCCATCCCTGCCTTCAGGGAATCTTCCCAACCTAGGGATTGAACCCATGTCTCTTAGGTCTTCTGCATTGCCAGGTGGGTTCTTTACCACAAGTGCCACCTTATAGTCTTTACCCCGAAAAAGAGATATCCTTTCTTGTGATTATTTTTCCTAAGATTTATCTTAGTTTTAAAAAAATCGAGCAGCACAGAAAGTTTTATAATAAAAAGACAAAATTTCTGTCCTAATCCTCACTACAAACTTACTCTCTTCAGAGACTTCTTCTCGTAGCTTCTACTTATAGTTTTTCTGTAGTTGCTATCTTTATTCTAAATACCTCAAATATTATATGTGACTAAGGTTGTGAAAAGACAGGTGGCATCATACACTGATGATGCATACCAATTTTAATTATCACAGAATTCTTGGAAGGCAATTTGACATTTTCAAATGACATACTCCTTGATTCCTTTTTTACATATTTATTCCACATATTTTCACAAATTCAAACACATATCTATATTTGCACACCAATTATAGAAGTATTTTCATTATCAAGATAAAGCTAAAATTATTTCTAAAAATTATCTAAAAGGGATCAAATTAAAGAAAATATACACAAACAATGGAATAATTTAGAGCCATTAGGAAAAACATAGCTTAACTATGCTTAATGTAAAAACTTAATAAAAACACTATTACAACACAAATTCATAAACATGTTCCATGTTTTATGAAGGATAAAGTGAAGTGAAGTGAAAGTCACTTAGTCGTGTCCAACTCTTTGTGACCCCAAGGACTATACAGTCCATGGAATTCCTCAGGCCAGAATACTAGAGTGGGTTGCTGTTTCCTTCTCCAGGGGATCTTCCCAACCCAGAAATCGAACCAGGGTCTCCTGCATTCCAGACTGATTCTTTACCAGCTGAGCTACCAGGGAAGCCCTATTTAAGAAGGATACTAGTGCATATGTAAACACACACACACACATATATATGACAAATACAGATATCAATTTTCAATTTGTATGTATAGAAAATATACAAAATTGAAACTGTTAATAGTGACTTCTTTTAGATATGAGATTACATAGAAAAAATTGTGTAACATTTCATATTCAATGAATGGTTTTGACTGATTCATGTATCATTTATGAAATACAAAATAGAATACATATTAAAAAGGAAAAAAGACTTTGTAGTAGGTCAGGAGATGAGATAGAATGATAAATATGGACTGTGCTCTGGAAGCAGAGAAAAAAAAACATTCGACCTGGAGGAGTTCATTATGGAAGGCTTCCTGCAGGAAAGGCCATTTGAATTGGTTTTAAGGACAAAAGTACTTGTTCATGTAAAGACACACTATCCCAATCAGATTTGCACTTTAAACAATGGCTCTGACTGAATGTGAACACTAAGTTAGATTAGAGAGGTTTTTCAGTGGTCATCTATGATATTAAAGTCCAAAATCGCTCACTCGTGACTCTGTGACCCCAAGGACTGTAGCCTGCCAAGCTCCTCTGTCCATGGAATTCTCCAGGCCAGAACACTGGAGTGGGTAGCTGTTCCCTTCTTCAGGGATTGTCCCAATTCATGGATCAAACCCAGCTCTCCCACATTGCAGGCAGATTCTCTACTGTCTGAGCCACCAGGGAAACTCAAGTAATTTATTACCTAAGATTTATGACAATGGGAATAGAAAAGATCCGTTACTTGAACCAATTCCTTGATGGAAATTGTGTTTTCCATTGTTACTGTAACACATAACCATGAATTCAGTGGCTTACCCCACACTATGCATTATCTCATAGTTCTGTAGATCTGAAATCCAGGTGCCGCTTGGCTCAGATGGGTCTCCTGCTTAGTCTCAAACAACCAAAATCAGTGTTAGAATTCCCTTCAGAGGTTCTGGGCTTGAATTTGCTTCCAAGCTAAGTTGTTGACAGAATTTATTTCCTTGCAGCTGGAGAAATGAAGTCCCAGTTTCCTTGCCAGCCGTCAGCCAGGGAAGAGTCTCTGACCCTAGAGGCTCTGCATTCCTTCCCATGTTTTCTCTGTGTCTCTTCTCTCACCTCAGTGGGTCTAGTCCTTCCCTTCCTTAGCATCTCTCCAATTTTTCCTTCTGCCTCATATTTTTGATTCTAGCCAGAGTTCATGTGATTAGATTTTCCCTATAAAATAATCCATAATTATTTATCTATTTGAAGGTCCAAACTTTATTATATCTGCAAAGTCTCCTTCACTACACAATACATGTGATGAAACATGATATATTCACAAGATATACGCATAATATGGAGACATTTTGAGGTAGCCATTACTCAGGGGCTTTCCTGGTGGCTCAGATTGTGGCTCAGACAGTTAAGAATCTGTCCACAATGCAGGAGACCTGGGGTTTGATCCCTGGGTCTGGAAGATCCCCTAAAGAAGGGAACAGCTACGCACACTAGTATTCTTGCCTGGAGAATTCCATGAACAAAGGAGCCTGTCAGGCAATAGTTCATGGGGTCAAAAAGAGAAGGACACAACTGAGTAACTCACACTTTCATTACTCAGCCTGCCACAGATGGAATGTTCTTGGCACATAGTAAATAACTGATAAATCTATGGCAAAGCCAATCACTTCTCACTGTCTCCACTGCTACCATTCTGATCTAAATCACCGTCATCTTTTACCTAGACTAATTCAAATACCTCCAAACTGATTTCTGTTTCCATCCTTAATTAGAATAAAATTTAAACATATTGTTACCATGGAAGTGATCTGACCACTTTTGTCTGAGGTTCTACCTTTGCCTTCTGCTCAGTCACTAATCATAGGAGTTTTCTTTTTACTTTTTAAACCACAGATATTAAAGAATTTTAATTGTTTCATCATTTTACTTAGAATGCTTCCCTATTAGAACTTTCTTCATTTAGGTCTCAGTTTAAATATTCCCTTCTAACGAAGCCTTCTGCAGTCTTATTTCCTAAGCAAGGAAGCCTTCATCTCATTTCTACTAAGTCACTCTGTGTCCTATTTCCTGCCACATTTTTCTCATAATACTTACTATCAAAAATCCCCCCACTCATCTACTTATTTATATGTTCACTCCAGATGCCCATAATTAGAATATTAACTCTGAAGGAGCAAGGTCCTGGTCTATCTTGTCCACAACTTTACCATCAGCATCTAAAATAGTACCTGACACTAATTAGATGCTAGATAAATACGTGTTCTATAAGTGAATAAATAGATGGATGAATTATTCTTTAAATTCCTCTTCTACTCTAAAGAAGAAATAAGAAATGGAAGTGACTTAGGGATTTAGGGGCTGCTGTGCATTGAATGATGTCCTCACAAAAGATACATTCAAGTGCTAAGCCTTGGTACCTATGAATGTGATCTTATTCGAAAACAGGGACTTTGCAGATATGATCAAGTTAATGTGAATTCACACTGGAGTAGAGTGGCCCCTTAAGCCAAATGGTTGATGTTCTTTTAAAAAGAGGAGGAGACACATAGAGATGGAGACACACAAGAAGAACGCCGGGTAATAGCAGAAGCAGAGATGAGTGATGCATCTGTAAGCCAAGGGAGACTAAGAATTTCTGGTGACACCAGAAACTAACAATAAGGTATAGAAGAGATTTCATCTGAGAGCCCTCAGAGAGAGCATGACCCTGTCCACAGCTTAATATGGGACTTCGGGCTTCCAGAGCTTTCAAAGAAAAAATTTCTATTGTATGAAACCACCTAGTTTGTGATATTTTGTTATGGCAGCCCTAAGAAATGAGTACAAGGGCTATTTATCAAGATGCAGGTTTACAGGTCTGAAATTGTTTCAATTGTAATGTGTTAGCTTTCAGATATTTGCAGGACCACCTGAAATACCGTAAAACGTTCCTTATCAAATCAGACTCATAGAAAGCATAGCTGTCACTCAATGCTAAATTTTACTAATGATTCACAGTGAATATAAGCAAAATCCAAGCATGTATGCAACATTTCTTTTGGAGGAGTCCTGAGTCTGTCAGATTCAGGTCCCTAATGTCCTTTGCTTACTTTGGTGTTGGAGTAATGAACTAATGGTAGACAACTGACAATATATCCGTGAATTACATGCTGGCCCAGAAAACACTGTTTGGATCCAGGGTTTCTTTTTTTGTTTGTTTGTTTTTATTTTTTTTTAACTTTACAATATTGTATTGATTTTGCCATATATCAAATGAATCCACCACAGGTATACATGTGTTCCCCATCCTGAACACTCCTCCCTCCTCCCTCCCCGTACCATCCCTCTGGGTCATCCCAGTGCACCAGCCCCAAGCATCCAGTATTGTGCATCTAACCTGGACTGGTGACTCATTTCATATATGATATCATACATGTTTCAATGCCATTGTCCCAAATCATTCCACCCTCTCCTTCTCCCACAGAGTCCAAAAGACTGTTCTATACATCAGTGTCTCTTTTGCTGTCTCATATACACAGTTATTGTTACCATCTTTCTAAATTCCATATATATGCATTAGTATACTGTATTGGTGTTTTTCTTTCTGGCTTACTTCACTCTGTATAATAGGCTCCAGTTTCATCCACCTCATTAGAACTGATTCAAATGTATTCTTTTTAATGGCTGAGTAATTCACTTACTAGGGCTGCCATAACAAAGTACCACAGACTGGGGAACTTTAAAAGAAGTGAGAACTTATTTCTATTCTATGAGCTGCTGCTGCTGCTAATTCACTTCAGTTGTGTCCGACTTAGTGCAACCCCATAGACGGCAGCCCACTAGGCTCCTCTGTCCCTGGGATTCTCCAGGCAAGAGTACTGGAGTGGGTTGCCATTGCCCTCTCCGATTCTATGAGCTATGAATATGAATATTCATATTCTCATAGTTTTGAAGGTTGAAGTCCAAGATCAAGGTGTTGGCAGGTTTGGTTTCTCCATTGGCCTCTCTCCTGGGCACTGTTCTCATGTGTCTTCACACGGACTTTCCTGTGTCTGCATCTCTGGTGTCTTGTCCTCTTCTGAGGACATAGTCCTACTGGATTAAGGCTTCACCCTTACGAACTCATTTAACCTTAACTGCCTCTCTAAAGGCCTTGTTTTCCAATGCAGTCACAGTGGCTGGTGGTTAAACTTTGAACATATTAATTTTGAGAAGACTCAATTATATGTATCTGTATATATATAATGCTAATGTATTTATGTATATTAAAATACATATTATTCATTTAATCATTTTTAAGGAAAGTTCAGTAGTTGCTTTCAATTTTTTTTCAGAATGTCATTTAATTGAGCCAATATATTATTTTTTAAACTTTATTGAAATACAATTGACAAATAAAATTGTGATATATTTAAAAATATATATCGTAGTGATGGTTTGCTATAAATGTATATTATGAAAAAATTCTCTCCTTTGATTTCATTAATAAATCTATAACTTCACCTATTTTCTTTTCTGTTTTCTTTTTTGATGAGAACATTTAAGTGCTACTCTGTTGGAGATTTCAGACATGCAATACAGAGTTATAAATTATAATCATCATATTATTCATTAAAACCTCAGACCTTATTCATCTTATAACTGAAAGTCTATATCCTTTTGCCAACTTCACCTTATTCTTCCATCCTCCTCCAGCTCCTGGTGACCACTTTTCTACTCCCTGTTTCTATATATATTACTTAAAAAAATTCCTGTATAAGGGATACCATACAGCTTTTGTCTCTCTGACATATTTCATTCATTGCTCAATGTCCTCCATGTCCATCCACATTGTCACAAATAATAGAATTATCTTCTCATTGAGTGCAGTATAATACTGTATTATATAAAGTTACACAATTTCTTTTTACTATTTTAGTTTTCAATTGGATGAAAATTGTTTTGCAATGTTGTATTGGTTTCTGCCATACAACAATGTAAATCAGTCATAATTATACACTTATACCCTGCTTCTTGAGCCTCCCGCCCCTTCCCCCATCCCATTACTCTGTATCATTACAGAGCACCAGGCTAGGCTCCTTGTGTTATACAGCAGCTTCCCCCTAGCTATCTGTTTTACACATGGTATTGTATATATAGATTGATGCTACTTTCTCCATTCATCCCACTTTCTCCTTCCCCCACTGTGTACATATGTCTATTCTCTACATCTGTGTCTCCATTCCTTCCCTGCAAATAGGCTCATCAATACTATTTTTCCATATTCCATATATATGTGTTAATATACAATATTTGTTCTTCTCTTTCTGACTTACTTCTGTATAACAGGCTCTAGGTTCATCCACCTCACTAGAACTGACTCAAAGTAATGTTTTTTATGGCTGAGTAATAATATTCAGTTGTATATATTTACCACATTTTCTTTGTCCATTCATCTGTGAATGGACATCTAGTTTGCTTCCATGTCCTGGCTATTGTAAACGTACACATTTTCTTGATCCAGCCATCCGTTGATGGACACAAATGTGTCAATAACTAATGAGGAAAGACATTTCCTATGTATTATCACATACAGCAAAAAGTGAGACAAGCCTTTTTTTTTGCCCCAAGGATTCAGGCTGTGAGATGAAAGAAATCATATAATAACTAACTCAGTAAACATGTCATAAAGGTATAAAGCAATGTGTAAAGTGAAAGAGGAGGGTGAAAGAGTTGGTTTAAAGTTCAAAATTCAGAAAACTAAGACATGGCATCTGGTCCCATCACTTCATGGGAAATAGATGGGGAAACAGTGTCAGACTTTATTTTCTGGGGCTCCAAAATCACTGCAGATGGTGATTGTAGCCATGAAATTATAAGACGCTTACTCCTTGGAAGGAAAGTTATGACCAACCTAGACAGCATATTTAAAAGCAGAGATATTACTTTTCCAAAAAAGGTCTGTCTAGTCAAGGCTATGGTTTTTCCAGTGGTCATGTACGGATGTGAGAGTTGGACTCTGAAGAAAGCTGAGCACTGAAGAATTGATGCTTTTGAACTGTGATGTTGGAGAAGACTCTTGAGAGTCCCTTGGACTGCAAGGAGATCCAACCAGTCCATCCTAAAGGAGACCAGTCCTGGGTGTTCATTGGAAGGACTGATATTGAAGCTGAAACTCCAATACTTTGGCCACCTCATGCGAAGAGTTGACTCATTGGAAAAGACCCTAATGCTGGGAGGGATTGGGGGCAGGAGGAGAAAGGGATGACAGAGGATGAGATGGCTGGATGGCATCACCGACTCGACACAGATGAGTCTGGGTGAACTCCAGGAGTTGGTGATGGACAGGGAGGCCTGGAGCACCGAGATTCATGAGGTCGCAAAGAGCCAGACACGACTGAGTGACTGAACTGAAATGAATGTGTAAATTCCAAAAAACAAACAAAAAATGTCCATCCAGCTGTTTGGAATCAGCCAGAGGTTTAGTAGAGGATCAGGAGAAGTCTTGGAATCTGGGAAGACACAGGTATTACTGGTGGAATGAGTGACTGTGTGAAGGTCTTCAGTCAGAATTAAGGTCATTTACATGCTTACAAAATAGAATTTTAGACTACTCTATTACTAATAAATCTCACAAATGTTTTAGACCACTATAGCTTAAACTTCATATTTTTAAACAAAAACATAAAATGGTTTCAAGGTCTTATTTTTTTTTTCAGTTCTTATAGTGTGATAAGCCCCATCAGGGCAATTTGTAAAGGAAATATCTAATTTTGTGAAGGCATAAGTTGAAGTGTTCATTACAGTCTCCTCAGGTTCCAAAATTTATTGAATGCTTAGGGAAGTAGAAGGACAAAGAATTGTCTTTATACACAACTAATTCTAATAAAAAGTTCAATTTTTCTAGGTTAAACTATATGAAATTATCACTATCTGGATATTTTTTGACCTATCAAACCCAATCCCATATGGTTCAACTTAATAAATAAGATTCCATTTATAAATTATAGTTCTGCCTTCCAAATACTGCAATCAAGATATAAGTTCCATATGCACTTAACCTTGTCATCCAAATCAATAACAGAGCAATTATAACTTAAAAACAAAGTTTTATAAGTCTAATATGCTGAGGTTAAAGTCGTGTGGAAAATAATATGCTATGCATTTAATGCAAGGTAATATCAACTTAGGTTTTGTTGTATTCTTCTAAAGGACAGAATTTAACAGGAAAAAAAGAGAAAAGTAACATTTTGGATAAATCATATGCTGGCCCCAGATTTTCATAAAAATAACTTTCTACCACTTTTTGTTATAATTTTTAGCTAGCTTATGTAGTAACTGATTACATCTCAATAAAAATATCCAATACAGCACTCAAAGAACATTAGTGTTGTTCTGTTATACTACTAGTCTCTTTCCTGGGTGCACATTAGATTTTCAGGATCATGCAGCTGGCAGAGAAAAAGATGCTATTATGAAACAGCTATTTAAGTGTGAATTGTTCCTCAAGCTGCCACGGATAATAGAGGACTTACAAGAAATTTTCTCCATTTCAGTAAATTAACAGTCTGGGGAGAAATATTTTTAGAGTCACTTAAGATGTAGGGTATTTCCCTTTAGTTCATAAAAATTACCACACCTCCCAAAGTACACCAATCCAGGGAGGAATCCTTGAGCCTTTATATTCTCATAAACTTTATCAAAGTCGCTGACTTCAAGATCTCTTGAACTTTAAATCTTATATTTAATCTTTTTTTTTTTTTTTTTTGGACTCAGTGGAAGAAGGTGAGGGTGGGATGATTTGAGAGAAGAGTGCTGAAATATGTACATTGCCGTATGTAAAATAGATGACAAGTGCATGTTCAATGAATGAAGCAGGGCACCAAAAGCCTGTGCTCTGGGACAACCCAGAGGGATAGAGTGGGGAGGGAGGTGGGAGAGGGGCTCAGGAAGTGGGGGGACGTGTATACCTGTGGCTGACTTATATTGATGCATGGCAAACACCGTCATGATATTATAAAGTAATTTTCTTCCAATTAAAATAAATTAATTAATTTAAATCTTACATTCAATTTCTAAACCTTAAAAAAAGGCATTTTTTCCTTCCTTTTCACACCTAAAACTTCTACTGTGTTTGAGTAATCTCTTCTTTATTAGTCTGGGCAAGAGAGAGCAGATATGAAAATACCACCTTTCTTGTAAGTGTTGAAAATTCTAGGTACTTGGTTTCCAACCTTCTCTGTACTTGAATTTGTGAACAAGTGACTTAGGCTTCTTCAAGCAGATGTAAATTGCCTGACTTTGTGTCAGAGCTAATGACAAACATGGAAGGTGCTACTGCAGCATCAGATTACCAATCTCTTTCTCTATGTGTGTGTGTGTGTGTGTGTGTGTGTGTGTGTATCCATCGGGTTGGAAAGAATCAGACACAACTGAGTGACTAAGCATAGCACATGTGCAGACTTGCTAAGTCACTTCAGTTGTGTCCAACTCTTTGCGACTCTATGGACTGTAGCCCACCAGGGTCCTCTGCCCATGGGATTCTCCAGGAAAGAACACTGGAATGGGTTGCCATGCCCTCCTCCAGGGGACTTCCTGTCCCAGACATCAAACCGGCATCTCTCGTATCTCCTGCGTTGGCAGACTGATTCTTTACCACTAGCACCACCTGGGAAGCCCAATATATACATAGATATTGATATATATCAATATAGCTATAGGTACCTACTCGGAGAAGGCGATGGCACCAGACTCCAGTACTCTTGCCTGGAAAATCCCATGGACGGAGAAGCCTGGTAGGCTGCAGTCCATGGGGTCGCAGAGTCAGACACGACTACGCGACTTCACTTTCACTTTTCACTTTCATGCATTGGAGGAGGAAATGGCAACCCACTCCAGTGTTCTTGCCTGGAGAATCCCAGGGATGGCGGGACCTGGTGGGCTGCCGTCTATGGGGTCGCACAGACTAGGACATGACTGAAGCGACTTAGCAGCAGCAGCAGCAGCATAGGTACCTACTATCTATCTAAATACGTATTTCCATCTCCTAAAGACATCAGGTTTTCCTGGAGCAAAAGAAGCATCTTAGGATTTGCACACAGCCACAGTATAAGCGAGTTCAAAGTGCATAAGAACTAGTTTTCTTTTTTTCTGGTTAGGTTAGTTTCTTTGTTTCTATAGTTGATTCTCTGTTTTCTTATTTTGTGGAGTGTACAATTGTGGACATTTCTCAAAATATTTTCTTCTGTTCTATTGTTACTAAATGGTCATTTTAGCTGACAGGAGAAATCTATGCCTATTTTTCCCACTCAAAACTTGAGAATATCTAGTCTCTGGAACCTGGTAGGCTGCAGTCCATGGCGTCTCTGAGTCAGGCACGACTGAGCGACTTCACTTTCACTTTTCACTTTCATGCATTGGAGAAGGAAATAGCAACCCACTCCAGTATTCTTGCCTGGAGAATCGCAGGAACAGAGGAGCCTAGTGGGCTGCCGTCTATGGGGTCGCACAGAGTCGGACACGACTGAAGAGACTTAGCAGCAGCTGCAGCAGCAGCAGAGCTAATAAAAAATAATTGTTTATCAGTCATCCTTTTGCTAGGTTACTTCTCTATGAAAGGTGTTAGAATCTTCTCTTGTGCCATCATGCTCTGAAATCTTACAAAAATATGTCTAATTGACCATATTTTTATTCCATTTTGTTTTTATTTTTTATGCCCTTTCAACTTAAAAGCATTTGTCTTATTTCAGCTATCAAAGTTGTCCTCCATTTATGTTATCTTTGTCTGATTTTGGCATCAGGGTGATGGTGGCTTCATAGAATGAGTTTGGAAGTGTTCCTTCCCCTGAAATTTTTTGAAGGAGTTTTAGAGGATAAGCATTAGCTCTTCCCTAAATGTTTGATAGAATTCTCCTGTGAAGCTATCTGGTCCTGGGCTTTTGTTTTTTGGGAGGTTTTTGATCATAGCTTCCATTTCAACACTTGTAGTTGGGTTGTTAATAATTTATATTCCTTCCTGTTCAGTCTTGGAAGATTGAACTTTTCTAAGAATCTGTCCATTTCTTCCAGATTATCCACTTTATTGCCACATAGTTGTTCATAATAGTCTCTTATAATCCTTTGCATTTCTGCATTGTCTGTTGTAACCTCTCCTTTTTCATTTCTTTTTTTTTTTAATTTTATTTTATTTTTAAACTTTACATAATTGTATTAGTTTTGCCAAATATCAAAATGAATCCACCACAGGTATACATGCGTTACCCACCCTGAACCCTCCTCCCTCCCCCCTCCCCACACCATCCCTCTGGGTCGTCCCAGTGCACCAGCCCCAAGCATCCAGCATCATGCATCGAACCTGGACTGGCAACTCGTTTCATACATGATATTTTACATGTTTCAATGCCATTCTCCCAAATCTTCCCACCCTCTCCCTCTCCCACAGGTACAGCTACTATGGAGAACAGTGTGGAGATTCCTTAAAAAACTGGAAATAGAACTGCCTTATGATCCAGCAATCTCACTGCTGGGCATACACACTGAGGAAACCAGAAGGGAAAGAGACACGTGTACCCCAATGTTCATCCTTTTTCATTTCTAATTTTGTTGATTTGATTCTTCTCTCTTTTTTTCTTGCTGAGTCTGGCTAAAGGTTTGTCAATTTTGTTCATCTTCTCAAAGAACCAGCTTTTAGTTTCATTAATCTTTACTTATGACCAACCTAGATAGCATATTGAAAAGCAGAGACATTACTTTGCCAATAAAGGTTCGTCTAGTCAAGGCTATGGTTTTTCCTGTGGTCATGTATGGATGTGACAGTTGGACTGTGAAGAAAGCTGAGCACCAAAGAATTAATGCTTTTGAACTGTGGTGTTGAAGAAGACTCTTGAGAGTCCCTTGGACTGCAAGGAGATCCAACCAGTCCATTCTAAAGGAGATCAGCCCTGAGATTTCTTTGGAAGGAATGATGCTAAAGCTAAAACTCCAGTACTCTGGCCTCCTCATGTGAAGAGTTGACTCATTGGAAAAGACTCTGATGCTAGGAGGGATTGGGGGCAGGAGGACAAGGGGAAGACAGAGGATGAGATGGCTGGATGGCATCACTGACTCGATGGACGTGAGTTTGAGTGAACTCCGGGAGTCGGTGATGGACAGGGAGGCCTGGCATGCTGCGATTCATGGGGTCGCAAAGAGTCGGACACGACTGAGTGACTGAACTGAACTGAACTGAACTGAATCTTTACTATTATTTCTTTCATTTATTTCTGCTCAGATATTTATGATTTCTTTCCTTCTACTAATTTTGGGTAATTTTTGTTTTTCTTTTTCCAGTTGTTTTAGGTGTAAAGTTAGGTTGTCTATTCAATGTTTTTCTTGTTTCTTGAGGTAAGATTGTATTGCTATAAACTTCCCTCTTAGAACTGCTTTTCTGCATCTCATAGGTTTTGAGCGGTCATGTTTTCATTTTCATTTGTTTCTAGAAATTTTTTTTATTTCCCTTTTGATTTCTTCAGTAACCTGTTGGTTATTTAGAAACGTGTTGTTTAATATTGATGTGTTTGTGTTTCTCACAGTTTTTTTCATGTAATCGATGTCTAGTCTCACAGCATTGTGGTCAGAGAAGATTCTTGATAGGATTTCAATTTTCTTAAATTTACTGAGATTTGATTTGTGACCCAAGATATGGTCTATCCTGGAGAATGTGCATTTGAGAAGAAGGTGTATTCTTCTGCATTTGGATGGAATATCAAGAAGGTATCAATGAGATCCATCTCATCTAATGTATCATTTAATGTGTTTCCTTATTAATTTTCTGTTTTGATGATCTGTCCATTGGTGTGAGTCAGGTGTTAAAGTCCCCTACTATTATTGTGATTCTGTCAAATTTTCCTTTTATGTCTGTTAGTGTTTGTCTTACGTATTGCTACTGCTGCTGTTGCTGCTGCTAAGTCGCTTCAGTCGTGTCCGACTCTGTGCGACCCCATAGACGGCAGCCCACCAGGCTGCCCCATCCCTGAGGTTCTCCAGGCAAGAATACTGGAGTGGGTTGCCATTTCCTTCTCCAGTGCATGAAAGTGAAAAGTGAAACTGAAGTCGTTCAGTCGTGTCCAACTCTTAGCGACCCCATGGACTGCAGCCTACCAGGCACCTCCATCCATGGGATTTTCCAGGCAAGAGTACTGGAGTGGGGTGCCATTGCCTTCTCCACTTATGTATTGAGGTGCTTCTATGTTGGGTGCATAGATATTTACATTTGAGGGAGACAAATGTCTTCCTCTTGGATTGATCCCTTGATCATTATGCAGTGTCCTTCCTTATCTCTTGTAATCTTCTTTAAGGTCTATTTTGTCTGTTTTGAAGATTGCTACTCCAGCTTTCTTTTGCTTCCTATTTTCATGGAATATATTTTTCCATCCTCTCACTTTCAGTCTATATATGTTTTGAGGTCTGAAGTGAGTTTCTTGTAGACAGCATATATATGGGCCTTGTTTTTATATCCATTCAGCCAGTCTGTGTCTTTAGGTTGGAGCATTTAATCCACTTACATTTAAAGTAATTATTGATATATATGTTCCTATTGCCATTTTCTTAATTGTTTGGGGTTGATTTTGTAGATCTTTTTTCTTCTCTTGTTTCTTGACTATGTAAGTCCCTTTAACATTTGTTGTAAAGCTGCTTTGGTGGTACTGAATTCTCTTAACTTTTGCTTGTCTGAAAAGCTTTTTATTTCTCCATCAATTTTGAATGAGATCCTTGCTGTAACCTACAAGTAATAAGTAATCTTGGTTGTAGATTTTTCCCTTTCAGTATTTTAAATATATCCTACTGTTCCCTTCTGGCCTGCAGAATTTCTGCTAGAAGATCAGCTGTTAAATGTATGGAGTTTCCCTTTATGTTACTTGTTGCTTTTTGCTTGCTGCTATCAATATCCTTAGAAAACAAGGAATAAAAGCACCATATGAGCCAGCAACCCCACTCCTAGCCATATACCCTGAGGAAACCAAAATTGAAAAAGACACATGTATCCCATTTTTCATTGCAACACTATTTACAATAGCTAGAACATGGAAACAACCTAGATGCCCATCAACAGATGAATGGATAAGGAAATTTTGGTACATATACACAATGGAATATTACTCAGCCATAAAAAGGAATGCCTTTGAGTCAATTCTAATGAGGTGGATGAACCTAGAGCCTATTATACAGAGTGAAGTAAGTCAGAAAGAGAAATATAAATATCATATTCTAATGCATATATATGGAATCTAGAAAAATGGTACTGAAAAATTTACTTACAGGACAGCAATGGAGAAACAGACATAGAAAATAGGCTTGTGGACATGGGGAGAGGGGAGGAGAGGGTGAGACACATGGAGAGAGTAACATGGTAACTGACATTGCCATATGTAAAATAGGTAGCCAACAGGAATTTGCTGCATGTCTACAGAAACTCAAACAGGGGCTCTGTATCAACCTGGAGGGGTGGGATGGGGAGGGAGATGGGAAGGAAGCTCAAAAGGGAGGGGATATATGTCTACCTATGGCTGATTCATGTTGAGGTTTGACAGAAAGCAACAAAATTCTGTAAAGCAATTATCCTTCAATAAAAATATAAATAAATTATAAAAAAAAATTGTCCTCCATTTAAACTTACTCCCTCTTCCTATTCTTTACATATTTGTTTTATCTTGGATTACCTATGTTGATATTCCATTCTCATATTTTCCATCTCTTTTTTCTCAATTTCTGAGAGATTTTTTTCTAAATTTTCCTTCCAATTATTCTACTTACTATTTTATCCCAGCATTTATATTTCTGATTTCAGAACTCTTTCTTGTATTTTTTCAAAGTTGCTATATTTGATATATCATCTTGAACTTTTCTGTATATTAAATGGGAAGAAGATAGATTTTGTGCTCCATGAATATCAATTTAATTTGAATAATCTTGTCTCCATGTTTATCTTGAGGCTGAACCTTTAAACCATTCATTTATTTTTCAAAATTCTGGATATCTTTGCTAATTGTTCTTCTATAAAATGAAGAATACTGCCCTAGTACTGGTTTCTTTTGCTACAACACTTCTCCCCTAAAAAAGAGAATGAACTAAAGTTTTGTGTACTACAGGAAAGGTGAGTCAATGAACAGGCTTTATGGCACCATGCATAGCTAGGGTCAAACCAGTATGGGTGTGCCATCTGGGAAATATGAAATCAAGGAAGGCCTTAGGTTGGAGTGCTAGCCACCATAGTATGATTTCCTATTCTTCCTAGAGTATTGATTGGATTTCTTTTTGTAACCACACTCAAGCTAATGGCAGGATAAACACTGATGACAGACAATGACTTCTTATACCTGGAGAGTTTGCCATCATTTTCAATAGGCTATCCTTTAACTAAGTATCCTGATAACTTGCTATAATCCAATACTGCTCCAAGTCTCTCCCACTTTAAAGCTGGACTCATTCTATGATTCTTTCAACAAAAATGTCTACATTATGAAGCCTTCTCTTCTGAATATTCTGGACTGTGATTGGCTTTTTTTTAAATATCAGATCTATCAATGTTATCTCATTAGTTTTTGCCTTCTAGAAATGTATCCACATGTGTGGTGATTTGATGGCCTTCTTCCTGATCTATGTTGCAATAGTTCTTTTCACTTTTTAAGTCATTGAAATAGTCCTTGGTCAAAGAGGGAAGATGAGAATAACGCTTAGTTTGACATCTTTTTTTTATTTTATTTATTTATTTATTTTTTTAAACTTTACAATGTTGTATTGGTTTTGCCATATATCAATATGAATCCACCACAGGTATACACGTGTTCCCCATCCTAAACCCTCCTCCCTCCTCCCTCCCCGTACCATCCCTCTGGGTCGTCCCAATGCACCAGCCCCAAGCATCCAGTATCGTGCATCTTGAATGGAAAGTAGTAAGATAGTTTCGTAAGTCATGATAAAAACTGAGTTTCCAGAGCTAACTGGCACTTTGAAAAAGCAAGACTCCTTTGTGCAACAGAAAGAAGAATGAGTTGTATTACAAAGTGGAACCTTGAGCTTAAGGAATCCAAATCTTTTGTAATAGACTTCAAGAAATGGTTGGGCATTACCTTAGAGGGATATATTATCTTTCTTACATCAGATAGTACAAAACTAATGCAATTATGTAAAGTTTAAAAATAAAACAAAATTAAATTAAAAAAATAAAAAAATAAACTCAAGTAGCTACACTTAAATATATATAAAAAAAAAAAAAAGAAAGAAACTTGCTCTCTGCTTCTAAGGTAGACTCTATCTTCCAAAGCTGTTTTCATCACACCAGCATCTTTGAAGAGATGGTCCAGAATAAAGGCCCTCACGCCTCTGCTCTCAAGGCATGCAGACACATAAAGCATAACTGATTCCCAGCAGTGTTTCCTGCTGAAACAGATTGAACACAAGTACCCACTGGGCCCCTTACGGCAAGAGGGCCTGGACTTAAAATTAATACAGACTTAGCAATCCATCTGGACCCTTGCCCCAGACCAAGGCTTTGATAGTTTTGCTATACCACTTCAAAAAGATAAAAAGTCATGTTCAAATATAAACCTTTCATGAAATAACAGAAGAACCAAGATATTTGCCCTAAAAGGTTTATTTACATCCTCGTATTAATGTTCTACCATCTTGAGCTTTAACCATACCTATGAACAATTCCCTTCATGGAATCCATGAAAGTGTGACAAGAAGCAAGGATTTCTCCAGAAGCTAGCCTTTTTGCCCTGGCTTTCAAGAGTACCTCAGTTTTGTCTTTGTACCATCAGTACAGTCCAGTTGCTCATCCATGTCTGGTTCTTTGCCACCCCGTGGACTGCACCAGGCCCGGCCTCCCTGTCCATCACCAACTCCCGGACCCATGTCCCGGACCCTCAAACCCATGTCCATTGAGTTGGTGATGCCATCCAACCATCTCATCCTTCGTCGTTCCCTTCTCCTCCTGCCCCCAATCCCTCCCAGCATCAGGGTCTTTCCAAACGAGTCAGCTCTTCCCATCAGGTGGCCAAAGTATTGGAGTTTCAGCCTTAGCATCAGTCCTTCCAATGAACACCCAGGACTGATCTCCTTTAGGATGGACTGGTTGGATCTCCTTGCAGTCCAAGGGACTCTCAAGAGTCTTCTCCAACACCACAGTTCAAAAGCATCAATTCCTCAGTGCTCAGCTTTCTTTATAGTCCAACTCTCACATCCATACGTGACTAAAGGAAAAACCATAGCTTTGACTAGATGGACCTTTGTTGGCAAACTAATGTCTCTACTTTTTAATGTGCTCTCTAGGTTGGTCACAACTTTCCTTCCAAGGTTTAAGTGTCTTAATTTCATGGCTGCAGTCACCATCTGCAGTGATTTTGGAGCCCAAAAAAACAGAGTCTGACACTGTTTCCACTTTTTTCCCCATCTATTTCCCATGAACTGATGAGACTGGATGCCATGATCTTTGTTTTCTGAATGTTGAGCTTTAAGCCAGGCTTTTCACTCTCCTCTTTCATTTTCATCAAAAGGCTTTTTAGTTCTTCTTCACTTTCTGCCATAAGGGTGGTGTCATCTGCATATCTGAGGTTATTGATATTTCTCCCGGCAATCTTTGTACCATATATCTGGACAAATGCATTATATCCTCTGATTTCTTAGTGTCTTAAAAATAGGAATTCTCTCAGCCACAATGTTCTTAGTCACTGAGTCATATCCAGCTCTTTGCTACCCAATGGACTGTAGCCTGCCAGGCTCCTCTGTTCCTGGGATTTGATTTTTTCAGTCAAGAATACTGGAGTGGGTTGCCATTTCCTCCTCCACGGAATCTTCCCAACCCAGGGATGGAACCTGCGTCTCCTGTGTCTCCTGCATTAGTAGATGAATTCTTTACCACAGAGCCACTTGTGAAGCCTCTATCTGTCAGAAATGTGTGCTAAAAGCCTGTTTAGAAATAATTTATTAAAATTAAAGAAAAAATGCATTTCAGAACAATAAGTGATCTGTAATGAAAGACATGTTTTCAAAACTTGTACTAGCAATAAAATTACATTCACTTTCAATATATCACAATATGAAAAATGACATTAAAATAACATTTTATCCTGCTTATATAACATTTCATTCCACTGAGATAAACACATTGTTGTTGAAGTTCCACTCTTTTTTAACCATACAGAAAGTAAAATTTTATGGGAATTCCATAAACTTGGCTGCATCTCAGAATGGAATATTGATTTCATATCAGTATATGGCTAAGATTAAATATATTATGCTTTAGTGAATCATATTGCAAACTTTGAAAAGAACAATAAAACCTAATATAGTTTTCTGAATAAAGCATACAATAAATTCAATGATATGATTTGATGTTTATGCACAAAAATAACTTACAACATTCATGGTTTTGCATTGTTATTTTTTTCAAAAATAAAACTGTAAACCAACCCACAAAGAGAATTACAGGATTTCAGAAAAGAGGAGGCACTTCAGTTTGCCTAATTCAGCCACACTGCTTTGTAACAAGGACCAGAAAAGCCAAGACTGGGCCATGGTCACCAGACAGGGATATGGTAAAATTAAGACAATAATCCATTTTCTTTTAACTCCTAATGAATTCTCTTTCCACTGTACCAAGAAGTTTGTTTCATAACTAGTGAATTTAAATAGTTTTGGCTCCACATTCAAAAAAAGGAAGGGTAAAGGGAAAGGTTTTCTAAGTTACAAATATGGTGAGGTGAAACAGTAGAAAGAAAGAAAGTGAAGTCGCTCAGTCGTGTCTGACTCTTTGCGACCCTGTGGACTGTAGCCCACCAGGCTTGTCCGTCCATAGGATTCTCCAGGCAAGAATACTGGAGTGGGTTTCCATTTCCTTCTCCAGGGGATCTTCCGGACCCAGGAATAGAACCCAGGTCTCTCGCATTGCAGACAGATGCTTTAACCTCTGATCCACCAGAACAGACCCCCAAAAAGAGAGCCGTGGATATCCGGAGTGGATATCTTCCCCACACAGGGATCGAATCCAAGTCTCCCGCATTGCAGGTGGTGGTTTCTTCACCAGCTGAGCCACAACAGAAAGCCATAAACTCAACCAGACAACGAGGATGGGATTCAAACCCACACGTGCAGGAGCACAATGGATTAGCAGTCCATCACCTTAACCACTCGGCCACCTCGTCACACAGTAGAGTAGCTACCAAAAGTAAAAACAAACAAAGAACAATATAATGCCATTTGCAGCGACATGGATGGGCCTAGAGATTGTCATACTGAGTGAAGTCAGTCAGAGAAAGACAAATGTCATGATATCACTTATATGTGGAATATAAGAAAAGGGTATGGATGAACTTATTTTAAAAAGAGGTAGAGTCACAAATGTAGAAAACAAACTTGTGGTTACTATGGAGTTAGAGGAGGTGGAATAAATTGGGAGATTGAGACCGACCTATACACACTACTGTATATAAATTGATAACTAGTAAGAACCTGCTCCATAATACAGGAAACTCTACTCAGTAATCTGTAATAGTCTATATAGGAAAAGAATTTTTAATAAAAGAGTGGATATATGTATATGTATAAGTGTAACTGATTTACTTTGCTGTACACCTGAAACTAACACAATGTTGCAAATCAATTATAATCTAAAGAAAGTAGGAACATAGGACACCATATGCTTCCTGAAACAGTATACTGGGGTATAAGGCAGAACAATATGGGGTTTCACAGTACATCTATTTTAAAACAAAACATAAGAATTGTCAATAGACATCCTCTTGCTACATTATTTATACAGGTCTTCTAATGTAAAGAGTGCTTCTCTTTAATACAAGCAGGAGAAGTAGTGTTCCCCACATTAAAAATTAAGATGAGATTCAAAGAGGTGAAAGACATACCAGCACAACCAGAGTTAGTATATGCATGGAAAATCTAGATTTCAGGTTGCCTTGTGTATAGGATTCTGGTCCTTCTTTTGCATTCAGTTCAGTTCAGTTCAGTTCAGTCACTCAGTCGTGTCCGACTCTTTGTGACCCCATGAATTGCAGCACGCCAGGCCTCCCTGTCCATCACCAACTCCCGGAGTTGACCCAAACCCATATCCATCAAATTGGTGATGCCATCCAGCCATTTCATCCTCTGTCGTCCCCTTCTCCTCCTGCCCTCAATCTTTCCCAGAGTCAAGGTCTTTTCAAATGAGTCAGCTCTTCGCATCAGGTGGCCAAAGTATTGGAGTTTCAGCTTCAACATCAGTCTTTCCAATGAACACACAGGACTGATCTCCTTTAGGATAGTCTGGTTGGATCTCCTTGCAGTCTAGGGACTCTCAAGAGTCTTCTCCAACACCACAGTTCAAAAGCATCAATTCTTCAGTGCTCAGCTTTCTTTATAGTCCAACTCTCACATCCATACATGACCACTGGAAAAACCATAGCCTTGACTAGACGGACCTTTTTTGACAAAGTAATGTCTCTGCTTTTCAATATGCTGTCTAGGTTGGTCACAACTTTCCTTTCAAGGAGTAAGCGTCTTAATTTCATGGCTGCAATCACCATCTGCAGTGATTTTGGAGCCCAGAAAAATGCTGCCTCAAATGGAAAGCCATTCTCCCAAATAAAATCATTAAAATAATAACCAAAATAGTTTGTTCTAAGAAAACAAAACCATTCTTAAAATTTATACTATAAAAAAAATTTTGAGCAAAAATAAATGATAATCAAAATAGATTCCTTTTTATCTTACTATATGTATATATCAATGGCTATTTAAATATCTATGATGTTACCTTATAAAAGCTGTTGAGTTTGCTTTTATGTTACTATACACCCTCTCTTATATTTGGAACTTTCTTAGATTTTCTTCATTTACCTTGTTCCAATCACAAGCCCATGGAGAAGGCAATGGCACCACATTCCAGTACTCTTGCCTGGAAAATCCCATGGACGGAGGAGCCTGGTAGGCTGCAGTTCATGGAGTCGCTAAGAGTTCGACACAACTGAGCTACTTCACTTTCACTTTCATTTTCACTTCACTTTCATGCATTGGAGAAGGAAACGGCAACCCACTCCAGTATTCATGCCTGGGAAATCCCATGGACAGAGGAGCCTGGTAGGCTATAGTCCATGGGATCGCAAAGAGTCAGACATGACTTAGATACTGAGTACTGAGCAATAATTAGATTGAACAATAAGAAAGCAATGGCATTTGACTATATTTAACCACAAAAAAATGGCAGTTTAATGTACAACCTAATAATTTCCTATTGATAGCACAGTATCTCATACTACTGTCATTTTCACTTACTTGACTTCTGATGGTTTTTCTTAATTGTATTTCTCAAAATCCTATGAAAATCCCACAAAGAAATGGAACTTTAAACACAGAGATAAAATTATTTATTGTAAATTTTTAAAAAAAAAATTTCTATTGATGTGTGGCAGAACCAATATTGTAATTAGCCTCCAATTAAAATAAATAAATTTAAATTAAAAAAATTTCTATGCATACAATATTTATAATATTAAAGTAATATATTTAAAGGAGTAAATCTAAGGTTGTGTTCCTTAGGGATAAAGCCTCAGCTTATTTTTGTTATGATAGTGACATAGCCTCAGAACACGTGTCACATTTTTCTATGACTACATGAATTTCTCAAATTAAATGGCTATCATAGCCAAGTCACAGCTTTTGGGTAATTAGAAGAAAAAGTGACTTTCTTTGGAGGACATAACTTTACAAGGGCAAATGGCTTGAAGAGCAAATCCCAAGATGACTATCAGTCCCCATACGGCTTCTTATCCAAGTACACTTGTGCAGTAAACAACCTACACAACCGTACATGGAGAACCTGTACATATTATTTGTCTAAATAAAAGATGATTTATTCTCCTTAGTTGTTATAAATTCAGTGCCTAACTATAAGGAATAAAGCATATATTACAGGGCAAGAATACACCTAAAAACCAGTCAAAAGTTTGCTAGTCATTTATTATATAAAATTATACTAAATAACATTCAGATAGTAAGACAATGAACTTAGTTGAAAAAAATTGCTTTTTTGTCATCTCTCCAACATGTCTAGAAACAGATCTCACTTTTTGGTGTGTATGGTGTGGCTAAGCAGAAGGGCTTTACCTAAAACTGGGACTCAACTTCAAAGATCCCCTTTATAATGCCTCTTAGGGAAAATTTTAATTGGCAATAATGAGATTCAATAACCACCTCAATTGAAGCCAATTAAATAGGCAAGTCCCTACGTTCAATTTAGCAGAAATATTGAAAAAAAAGAAAGAAACTCCAGGCAGTTGTTTTTTTACCAGAGAAGACTCAACAGAAATTCCATGGGAACTGCATAAAATCTATCTTTTTGAGAGTGGGGTAGAGAGATTTTAGTTTTGAATGCATGAGGGCAATAGTGAATAGGTACAGCTTCTTACTCCCACGTTTTTCCAAAGAGAAGAGAAATAAATAAGTAAATAAATAGTTAAATAAGTAATTGTATAAGTATGCAGGAGCCTCAGGCATAAAAAAAGAGGGCCTGGGAATCAGCTGAAACACCATAAAGCAAGGGTTCATATCCATGACCTTGAATGTTGAAAGACTTTTAATTTTGGAAGTCCTAATGTGTTTTTAAAATTAATTATTTCAATTTTATTAAAAGCAATATATCATTCAGAAACTATAAACACTTGCCTCCTGATATCAGTGTTAATCTATTTTCTTAATGATACTTAATAGCCTAATATCTCATTCAACTAAATGAGCTCTATAAACTTTAATAGTTTTTTTAAAGAAATACTAAATATCCAGAGGAAAAGCCACGATTCCAGAAACTTTCTGTGATTTTAATTATTATACTTTATGAGGGTAATATTGTCATGCACATTTATAGCAGACAAACGGGTTTCTAAGGGGAAACTGCCTTATGTTTAATTTTAGGACTGACAGAAGGCATCTGCTTTTCTGCAAGGGAAAAACAATGCAGTCCTATCCTATGTTAATCCTGGAAGTGTTTCTATGTTTAAATTATCTTTTTATTACAAATCTCAGCATTACAGAATGTTAAGTAGTAAATGAAAGTGAAAAGTGTTAGGTGCTCAGTCATTTCCGACTCTTTGTGACCCCATGGACTGTAGCCCACCAGGGTCTTCTATCCATGGGATTTTTCCAGACAGGAATACTGGACTGGACTGCCATTTCCTTCTCCAGGGGATCTTCCCGGCCCAGGGATCAAACCCAGGTCTCTCGCATTGCAGGCAGACTCTTTATGATCTGAGCTACCAGATCCTTTGCAATAAAAAGTATATGTAAAAAAAAAAAAGTATATGTAGGGGGAAACTAATTTCAAATGCCTTTGAGTAGGGATGTCTGGTTATTACATTTTAGGCTTTCTAAAAGGATTACAGTCCATTTATTAATATTCTGATACAAAAAGAACTTAATATTCAAACTAACTTTGTTCTTTCCTGAAGCCATTTACTAAGGGACAAACTTTCAGTCCAGGAAAAATTTTAGGAAGCTAGGAGATGGAAGATGGGTTTAATAAATAGTGTTAGATATATAACCATGCCTAAGAAATGATTTTACATTTTCAGTAAATAAAGCAAAACAGTCTATGTAAATAAATGCTTGTGTTTCTAGATCAAGTTCACTAAAACAAAGAGGAAGCCTAAAATAATTCCAAAGTACAAGTTTAAAAATATTTATAAAACTGCGTGTGGAGAAGGTCAGTCATTTGCTAGCAACCAATGTGGAGGTTGAAAAACATCTATTTCTGCTTTATTGACTATGCCAAAGCCTTTGACTGTGTGGAGCACAATAAACTGTGGAAAATTCTGAAAGAGATGGGAATACCAGACCACCTGATCTGCCTCTTGAGAAATTTGTATGCAGATCAGGAAGCAACAGTTAGAACTGGACATGGAACAACAGACTGGTTCCAAATAGGAAAAGGAGTACATCAAGGCTGTATATTGTCACCCTTTTTATTTAACTTATATGCAGAGTACATCATGAGAAACACTGGACTGGAAGAAACACAAGCTGGAATCAAGATTGCCTGGAGAAATATCAATAACCTCAGATATGCAGATGACACCACCCTTAAGGCAGAAAGTGAAGAAGAACGAAAAAGCCTCTTGATGAAAATGAAAGAGGAGAGTGAAAAAGTTGGCTTAAAGCTCAACATTCAGAAAACGAAGATCATGGCATCCGGTCCCATCACTTCCTGGGAAATAGATGGGGAAACAGTGTCAGACTTTATTTTTCTGGGCTCCAAAATCACTGCAGATGGTGATTGCAGCCATGAAATTAAAAGACGCTTACTCCTTGGAAGGAAAGTTATGACCAACCTAGATAGCATATTGAAAAGCAGAGACATTACTTTGCCAACAAAGGTTCGTCTAGTCAAGGCTATGGTTTTTCCTGTGGTCATGTATGGATGTTAGAGTTGGACTGTGAAGAAGGCTGAGCACCAAAGAATTGATGCTTTTGAACTGTGGTGTTGGAGAAGACTCTTGAGAGTCCCTTGGACTGCTAGGAGATCCAACCAGTCCATTCTGAAGGAGATCAGCCCTGAGATATCTTTGGAAGGAATGATGCTAAAGCTGAAACTCCAGTACTTTGGCCACCTCATGCAAAGAGTTGACTCCTTGGAAAAGACTCTGATTCTGGGAGGGATTGGGGGCAGGAGGACAAGGGGATGACAGAGGATGAGATGGCTGGATGGCATCACTGACTCGATGGACATGAGTCTGGGTGAACTCCGGGAGTTGGTGATGGACAGGGAGGCCTGGCGTGCTGCGATTCATGGGGTCGCAAAGAGTCGGACACGACTGAGCAACTGATCTGATCTGATCTGAATGTGGAGGTTGTACCACGGGCTCCAGTTCTCACACCCTTTCCCTCTAAGGACTGCCAGGAAGGAAAACACCTACCCTAATCTCTACGGCCAGCAGACGGCTCAGCCTGGTCTGAACACCTACCCCAGAGAGGTTCTCCAGAAGAAACTTGTCATCCCATCTCTTCTGTCCCCTTGAGCTCCTCCAATGTCCAGCCCACAGATGCTCCCTGGCCAGAAGATGGTGGAGAACAGCAGGGGGACCCCCAACTTCTCAACGTGTTTCTTCGCAATCCATGACTTCGAGACTGGGCGTCCTCCAGGCAAAAGAAAGTTTGAAAATGTATACCTGGCTCGGAAGAAGAAAAACCATTTCCACGTGACACTCAAAGCCCTCTTCAAGTCTCAGGTAGAGAAGGAGGGTGAAGAGCACCAGCTGTGTGGGGAGATCAGCAGCCTCCCAACGTCTTCAGATCAGATCAGATCAGTCGCTCAGTCGTGTCCGACTCTTTGCGCCCCAACGTCTTGCTTCTCAACAATTTCTCTAACCAGCGAAGGATCTGTTTGATTCTGGGTTTGCCCCTCACTGGGTTGAGGAGGAAGAGGGAAGCTCAACAAGGAGCCGTGAAAGGGCGGCACTTCTGTGGAGCAGCGAACAGCCAGGAGCTGGCAGATGCTCTGATGTACTGCTGCTGAAAACAGGTGATTCACAGAGACTTAAAGCCAGAGAATCTGCTCTCGCGGCCCCAAAGAGAGCTGATAAGCTGGTCGGTGTGATAGCTTATGGTGAATGGTGTCGGATTCTTGATCTCCAAAGAAGATTTAGCTTTGGGACAGGGACCAGGCTTGATCAGTCAAAAGCTTTTGTGTAGCAGAGTTTTATTCAAGTAAGAAAAGGCACAGAGAAAGCTTCTGACATAGAGATCAGAAGGGGACGGAGAGTGCCCCCCTCGGTTGTGTTAGCCAGGGAGTTATATACTTTTTAAATTAGCTATTATAGTAAAGCAAAAGAATGTCTCAAGGTTGTCAAGATCTTACTAGACCCACTCCCATAATTTACATTTTAAGATAACAGGATTAGCCAGAAGGTTTTCAGGAAGGAGAAACTGTCCTCAAGCAGGATACATTGTTTTTATATAATCCTTGAAAGTGAAAGAAAGTGAAGCAGCTCAGTCATGTCTGACTCTTTGCCACTCCATGGACTGTAGCCTGCCAGGCTCCTCCGTCCACGGGATTTTCTAGGCAAGAGTACTGGAAGGGGTTGCCATTTCCTTAGTTCAGAGTTTAAACTGAGTTGTTTGTTGTGTAATCATCAGTTCCGGGCTTAAAGAAGAAAACGTTTTATGTGACTAAGACTAAGGAAGGTAGAGGGAAAAAAAGATGTTTGTCCTTCCCTCCTCCTTGAGAATTCCAGCCCCCTATCTCCTTGGGGACCCCTGGATTTCTTATCAACCTGCCTAGGAACTGACTCTTCAGGTGCATGCCCTCTCCTTGAGGAGGAAGACAATGTTGGCACCTGGTCCCCCTTTCCGAAGAGATGATTGAGGGGCGTGCACACACAGGCACACAGGGACAGGTAGATTTGGAGTTCATTGGAGTGCTCTCCTACCAGCTGTTGGTGGACAACCTGATGTTCCTGAGTGCCTCCCACAAGGAACAAGATGTATCTGCGCATCATCAAGGTGGTACTGAAGTTCCCCGTTCTGTGCCCATGGGAGCCCAGGACCTCATCCCCAAGCTGCTCAAGCATAACCTCTCAGAACACCTGCCACTGACCCAGGTCTCTACCCACCCTTGGGTCCAGGACCATTCTCAAAGGGTGCTGTCTCTCTCTGCCCTTCAGTCTGTCCCCAGAATTGTCCCTGTCCTTTTCTCAGTCGTGTCTGTACTTACGTCTGTATATTGTAATTAGGAGGAGGGGTCCCTGGCCTCTTCCACCATCTGTCTTCTACCTTTGCTTTATTTAATAAAAGTAGATGCTTTTTGTACTGATGACTGTAGATATTTACAGGTGGAGACCACTGTGGAGGAAGCCATGGGAGGAGGCTGAGGAGTTACCCATGCTGGGTGCCAGGGTGGGCACTGCATCACCATGCCTAGGAGCACCCAGCCCTCTCACCTCTAGCCCCCACCTGGTCAGCTCCCAGCCACCCCACCCCCTATGTCTTCTCTGTCCCCTGCTCTGACTGGAGATGCTGGGGACCTCAGCTCCACTCTGCTCTGCCTGCACACCGGCCATCTGTGCCCACCTGCTCTTAACTACTCGCCCTTAGTTGACCTCTTGTCTTTCTGTCTCCTGCTAAAGCCCTACTGACCCAGGAGCAATGAACACTGCTGTACCCAGAAGCTGTCTTTTTTGTTTGTTTTTCTATTCTGGTGAGGCTCTAACACAGGAGTGAATAGAAGCAGTACTGATGGTACCTTGTTCCTGACTTACGTTTTCATTGCCAACTATGACGCTTTGTGTAGGTCTGCTGTTTGGTTTGGTTTTGACTGCCTTGCGAAGCCTGCAGGATCCTGCAGGATCTTAGTTAAAAGAACAGGTCCACCCTGAAGTGGAAGTGCAGAGTCCTAACCATTGGACTGCCAAGGAGTGCCCTTGCTGTAGATACATCTCTTTTATCAGCTTAAGGAAGGCTTGGTCTCTTCCTAGCTTGTTAAGGATTTGGGGTTTCCTGAATCATGAATATATGTTGACTTTCACCTAATGCTTTTTTTCATTTGCTAATGATTTGTTCTTTTGAGCCATGTGATGAAAAATATCAATATATTCTTATTTTTATTAAAAAAAATACTGCCTATTGAGAGACGGAATATGATTTCCATAGAGGCTCATGTATTGGAATTCTTCATGTACTGGAATTAGAATGTTTTTTCTTCAAAAGAAGAAAACATAATGTTCTCTCATGTTGCTGCTGCTGCTAAGTCAGTTCAGTCGTGTCTGACTCTGTGTGACCCCACATATGGCAGCCCACCAGGCTCCCCCGTCCCTGGGATTCTCCAGGCAAGAACACTGGAGTGGGTTGCCATTTCCTTCTCCAATGCATGAAAGTGAAAAGTAAAAGTGAAGTCACTCAGAACAGATCAGATCAGTCCCTCAGTCGTGTCTGACTCTTTGCGACCCCATGAATCGCAGCACGCCAGGCCTCCCTGTCCATCACCAACTCCCAGAGTTCACCCAGACTCACGTCCATAGAGTCAGTGATGCCATCCAGCCATCTCATCCTCTGTCATCCCCTTCTCCTCTTGCCCCCAATCCCTCCCAGCATCAGTCTTTTCCAATGAGTCAACTCTTCGCATGAGGTGGCCAAAGTACTGGAATTTCAGCTTTAGCATCATTCCTTCGAAAGAAATCCCAGAGCTGATCTCCTTCAGAATGGACTGGTTGGATCTCCTAGCAGTCCAAGGGACTCTTAAGAGTCTTCTCCAACACCACAGTTCAAAACCATCAATTCTTCAGCGCTCAGCCTTCTTCACAGTCCAACTCTAACATCCATACATGACCACAGGAAAAACCATAGCCTTGACTAGACGGACCTTTGTTGGCAAAGTAGTGTCTCTGCTTTTGAATATGCTATCTAGGTTGGTCATAACTTTCCTTCCAAGGAGGAAGCGTCTTTTAATTTCATGGCTGCAGTCATGATCTGCAGTGATTTTGGAGCCCAGAAAAATAAAGTCTGACACTGTTTCCACTGTTTCCCCATCTATTTCCCATGAAGTGATGGAACCAGATGCCATAATCTTCATTTTATGAATGTTGAGCTTTAAGCCAACTTTTGCACTCTCCACTTTCACTTTCATCAAGAGGCTTTTCAGTTCCTCTTCACTTTCTGCCATAGGGGTGGTGTCATCTGCATATCTGAGGTTATTGATATTTCTCCAGGCAATCTTGATTCCAGCTTGTGTTTCTTCCAGTCCAGCATTTCTCATGATGTACTCTGCATATAAGTTAAATAAACAGGGTGACAATATACAGCCTTGACGAACTCCTTTTCCTATTTGGAACCAGTCTGTTGTTTCATGTCCAGTTCTAACTGTTGCTTCCTGATCTGCATACAAATTTCTCAAGAGGCAGATTAGGTGGTCTGGTATTCCCATCTCTTTCAGAATTTTCCACAGTTTATTGTGATCCACACAGTCAAAGGCTTTGGCATAGTCAATAAAGCAGAAATAGATACTTTTCTGGAACTCTCTTGCTTTTTCCATGATCCAATGGATGTTGACAATTTGATCTCTAGTTCCTCTGCCTTTTCTAAAACCAGCTTGAACATCAGGAAGTTCACGGTTCACATATTGCTGAAGCCTGGCTTGCAGAATTTTGAGCATTACTTTACTAGCTTGTGAGATGAGTGCAATTGTGCGGTCGTTTGAGCATTCTTTGGCATTGCCTTTCTTTGGGATTGGAATGAAAACTGACCTTTTCCAGTCCTGTGGCCACTGCTGAGTTTTCCAAATTTGCTGGCATTTTGAGTGCAGCACTTTCACAGCATCATCTTTCAGGATTTGGAATAGCTCAAACTGGAATTCCATCACCTCCACTAGCTTTGTTTGTAGTGATGCTTTCTAAGGCCCACTGGACTTCACATTCCAGGATGTCTGGCTCTAGGTGAGTGATCACACCATCGTGATTATATGGGTCGTGAAGATCTTTTCTGTACAGTTCTTCTGTGTATTCTTGCCATCTCTTCTTAATATCTTCTGCTTCTGTTAGGTCCATACCATTTCTGTCCTTTATCGAGCCCATCTTTGCATGAAATGTTCCTTTGGTATCTCTAATTTTC
This sequence comes from Bubalus bubalis, assembly GCF_019923935.1. NCBI lineage: Eukaryota > Metazoa > Chordata > Mammalia > Artiodactyla > Bovidae > Bubalus > Bubalus bubalis. Next base: position 55,139,313 of record NC_059175.1, read on the forward strand.
TTGAAGAGATCCCTAGTTTTTCCCATTCTGTTGGTTTCCTCTGTTTCTTTACATTGATAACTGAAGAAGGCTTTCTTATCTCTTCTTGCTATTCTTTGGAACTCTGCATTCAGATGCTTATATCTTTCCTTTTCTCCTTTGCTTTTCGCTTCTCTTCTTTTCACAGCTATTTGTAAGGCCTCCCCAAACAGCCATTTTGCTTTTTTGCATTTCTTTTCCATGGGGATGGTCTTGATCCCTGTCTCCTGTACAATGTCACAAGCCTCATTCCATAGTTCATCAGGCACTCTATCTATCAGATCTAGGCCCTTTAATCTATTTCTCACATCCACTGTATAATCATAAGGGATTTGATTTAGGTCAAACCTGAATGGTCTAGTGGTTTTCCCTACTTTCTTCAATTTAAGTCTGAATTTGGCAATAAGGAGTTCATGGTCTGAGCCACAGTCAGGTCCTGGTCTTGTTTTTGCTGACTATATAGAGCTTCTCCATCTTTGGCTGCAAAGAATATAATCAATCTGATTTTGGTGTTGACCATCTGGTGATGTCCATGTATAGAGTCTTCTCTTGTGTTGTTGGAAGAGGGTGTTTGTTATAACCAGTGCATTTTCTTGGCAAAACTCTATTAGTCTTTGCCCTGCTTCATTCCATATTCCGTGTCCAACTCTCAGCAACCCCATGGACTGCAACCCACCCGGCTCTGCCGTCCCTGGGACTCTCCAGGCAATAATACTGGAGTGGGTTGCCATTTCCTTCTCCAGTTCTCTCATGTTAACTATCCATAAAACTTTTAAGACAATTTTAATTTTTCTCTTAATAGAGTGTCCAAGTATGAGTCCAAATATTTATAAAATACATATAACTAGTGCCTAAAAGGGAAAAAAAGGCAAGTTTTAGTATTGTTTTACAATTATTTTTAGATAATGATTTATGTTTATACATGCTATTGAGCTTATATGCCAATGTTGTTGTTTAGTCACTAAGTCCTTTCTGACTCATTTGTGACCCCCGTGTGCTGTCTATGGAATTTTCCAGGCAAGAATACTGGAGTGGGTGGCCATTTCCTACTCCAGGGGATCTTCCCAACCTAGGGATGGATATCGCAGCTCCTCCTGTGTCTCTTACATTGCGTGTGCTATGTTGCTTCAATTGTGTCTGACCCTTTGCAACGCTATGTACTGTAACTCACCCATCTCCTAGGCTCCTCTGTTCATGGGATTCTCCAGGCAAGAATATTAGAGTGGGTTGTCATGTCCTCCTCCAGGAGATCTTCCCCACCCAAGGATCAAACCCAGAGCCTCTATACACAAAGCCTGTCTTTTCCCAGTGAGCTGCATCAACCTCTCCTGCATTGCATGTGGGCTCTTTACCACTGAGCAAAATTAATAAAAGAATGAAAAATTCAAGCTTCATACAATAAGAATTTTAAATATATTTCAATATATGTTACTAAAATTAAATACAGTAACATAATGTTATTAGAACAATAAATCATAATGACTTTTTTTAATATGCCTGGCAAAGACAGTTTTAAGAATCAGTTATATCAAACTATCTTGGAAAAAAATTTCAATTTTGTTGATAGAATTCCACATCATAAGGAAAAAAATGCTTCAAAACTATTTTACAGACCTTTGATATTACAGTTTATATAACTAACTTTGAAATCCAATGAAAGCCCCAAATATAGACTTAAATCTTATTTATGACTAGAAGTAAAAAAAAAAAATCATAGATAAAAGGTAAACTAAAAGTATATTAAAAGATAAATACTCCATAATCCAAAAGGATACATTCCAGAAATGCAAAAGTGAAGTGATATTAGACAGTATAACCATATGATTCACCACATTTCTAGATTTTTAATTTTTAAATAGTGTTTTAAAATGCAGTAAACAACATCTAAAACTTGAAAATACACTTCTATTTTTTTTTTTTTAAGTCACTCAGTCTTGTCCAACTGTTTGTGACTCCATGGACTGTAGCCTACCATGCTCCTCCGTCCATGGAATTCTCCAGGAAAGAATACTAGAGTCAGTACCCTTTCCCTTCTCCAGGAGATCTTCCCAGCCAAGGGATCAAGCCGAGGTCTCCTGCATTGCAGGCGGGTTCTTTACCATCTGAGCCACCAGGGAAGCCCAAAAATATACTACTAATTAAAATTCTTAGAATACTATATGTAGACAGCTTCTCCTTTTTTATTATAAAAGCTGAGGATATTTCTAAAAATGAAATTAATTAATTAAAGGCATTTTTAGCAATGAAACCACCACCACCAAAAATCAAAACTAAAAACTTATAGCAGAATCCAATTAAAAAAAAATGAGGCAAATAGTACTTTTTAGAGTAATAGGAGAAAGCACACATGGAGAATCACTGCCGCCACCTCATCTGACTTCCCTCCAACCCATTCCTACTCACAAGATGGCCATCAGAGGCCAACGGGTAATCCATTCCCACTGACGGGTGATTCAGAAATGTGACCCAAGTCATAAACTCATGGAAAAAAGGATGATTTGGAAAGAAGACTGTCACTCCCCTGTCACACTGTCATTAAAACCAGAGGTACCTGAATTTAGCTTATTGAGAACATTTGAGTAAAGTCTCCAGAAATTGAAGACCACGCTCCAGGAAGGAGCAACTTCTTTCATTTCCCCTCTGGATGCCATCATCTGTGCTTCGTTGCCCTGAAGCCTTCTGTAGCCACTGTCTGAAGATGAGTTTGACTCACAAAACTCAGATTGTGCTTTTAGGACCACCTTTCATCCGGTCCCATCACTTCATGGGAAACAGATGGGGAAAGAGTGGAAACAGTGTCAGACTTTATTTTTTGGGGCTCCAAAATCATGCAGATCATGACTGCAGCCATGAAATTAAAAGACGCTTACTCCTTGGAAGGAAAGTTATGACCAACCTAGATAGCATATTCAAAAGCAGAGACATTACTTTGCCAACAAAGGTTCGTCTAGTCAAGGCTATGGTTTTTCCTGTGGTCATATATGGATGTGAGAGTTGGACTGTGAAGAAGGCTGAGCGCCGAAGAATTGATGCTTTTGAACTGTGGTGTTGGAGAAGACTCTTGAGAGTCCCTTGGACTGCAAGGAGATCCAACCAGTCCATTCTGAAGGAGATCAGCCCTGGGATTTCTTTGGAAGGAATGATGCTAAAGCTGAAACTCCAGTACTTTGGCCACCTCATGCGAAGAGTTGACTCATTGGAAAAGACTGATGCTGGGAGGGATTGGGGGCAAGAGGAGAAGGGGACGACCGAGGATGAGATGGCTGGATGGCATCACTGACTCGATAGATGTGAGTCTCAGTGAACTCCAGGAGTTGGTGATGGACAGGGAGGCCTGGCGTGCTGGGATTCATGGAGTCACAAAGAGTGGGACGTGACTGAGTGACAGAACTGAACTGAACTGAACTGAAGCCACTCACCTCCCAGTTTTGCAGTTGTTTCAGCCAAGAAGTCAGACTTTGTTGGGTTTTTGTTTCCCTGTAATCAACAGCAGGACTCAGCAACTTCAGAAAAGGATCTAAGATAGTCAATAACTTAGACTCTGTGGACATGGGGTCTGTAACCCAACTCTGGTGTTTTATTGCAAAATCAGCCTGAGGCAATAATAAACAGAAGCATGGTGGAGCTCCAGGACATCTTTATTTACCAAAACCATTCATAAAGATACTCACTTTTGTTTTCTTCTATAACATTTGTAGTTTCACGATTTGCATCAAGGTCTTTGAACTGTTTAAAATTAATATTGGTATATGAGGCAAGGGATGGGTATGTTCAGCATTGTTTATTCCTTGAGAAATCTATCCTTTCTCTGCTGAATTACCTTTGCATGTTCGTCAAAAACTCCATTGGCTGTGTTTGTACAGGTTTATTTCTGGACTCTATTCTTTTTCACTGATCTAGTGAAACGGTTAGTCACTCAATCATGCCTGACTATTTGCAACCCCCATGGGCTGTAGCCTGCCAGGCTCCTGTCTCCAACGGATTCTCCAGGCAAGAACATTGGACTGGGTTGCCATTTCCTACTCCAGAGAATCTTTGCAATCCATGGATGGAAACCGGATCTCCTGCATTGCAGGCAGACTCTACCGTCTGAGCCACTGATCTATTTGTCTATTTAATACCTCATTGAGCATTGCTCTAACTTAAAAATGAATCCTGAATCAGGCAGCATAAGTCTTCCAGCCTTGACTTCTCTTTCAATGCTATTTATTCATTTTGATATGACTTTTAGGATCAGCTACTTAATTTCTACAGAAAAGACTGCTAGGATTTTGATTGAGGTTGTGTTGAATTCAGAGGTCATTTTAGAGAGACTTGGCATAATTTCATTATCGTTCTCTGTTTCAGGATCATCATATCTTTAACCATTTATTTGGGTCTTTAATTTTTCTCAGCAGTGTTTTGTGGTTTTCAGTAAATAAGTGACACTTTTTATTAAAGATATCCCTATGTACGTAATATTTTAAACTATTATATATGATTTTTTATTGCAATTTCTTTTTGTGTGTGTGAATGCTGCTGCTCCTGCTGCTAAGTCACTTCAGTTGTGTCTGACTCTGTTCGACCCCATAGACAGCAGCCCATCAGGCTCCCCTGTCCCTGAGATTCTCCAGGCAAGAACACTGGAGTGGGTTGCCATTTCCTTCTCCAATGCATGAATGTGAAAAGTGAAAGTGAAGTCACTCAGTCGTGTCTGACTCCTAGCAATGCCATGGACTGCAGCCTACCAGGCTCCTCCACCCGTGGGATTTTCTATGCAAGAGTACTGGGGTGGGGTGCCATTGCCTTCTCCAGTGTGTGTGAATAAGGTTGTTCAATACAGCAGCAATGTTTACCATTTGTCCAGCTGAAATCTTCCAAGATATTCTAACCAGCTCTATGGTCAAAAGTTGGCCAATATGGAAGCTGCTCTTGAGAGCCTGATAGTGACTGTTTCTAGGTCTTCTCCCTTAAGTCAAAATGAAACTATGTACCCAGAGGGAAAGAAAACCACTGTGAAGTCTTCTAGGATTTACTAAAGCATTCCAGGAAACACAGTTCTAAATCTAGAACATAGGAATCTTTTGATTTATATCTTAGTTGAAGATCTTTTTCTTGATATAAAGAGGCAATTTGAAGGCAACATAGTCAGATGTCAGAGTCTTGATATCATCTCAGGTTGCAACCCAATTCTTTGAGGAAGTGAAAGAAAAAGCACTTGTCTTATAAATCCCATATTTATAACAACAGATATATGGCTGTGGAAACATTTTAAGCCCATCTATTCTTTTACCAATCCCCAAATATTCCGCTACTCATGTCAAAAGGCTGGTAAAATATTTGGATTTAGGAAACAAAAGCCCTTCTTGGAGAAACATATCCTTTCTCAGTGCCTATGAGAGGTAACTCTTTTACTTGTTCTCCTCCAGGAACAGAGTCATCTCTTGAAAATTTCAGAGAGAGACTTATTTTAAAAGTTAATTTGGAAATTAGGTGAATACAAAATTTTAAAAGTCTTTCTTACAAGTATTAATAAAAATCTTAGCCATCTGAGCAGGTAACCCTAACATATTCTATCTGGCAGAAACACAATTTGGGTCTAGTTTGTGCTTTATAAACTGGTGGTTTAATAGAACTATAATATTATATCTGCATTATATCATATCATAGTTAAAAATTTTAAGTGAAAACTGTAAGATTTTTGCATCTATGTGACAACTAAAAATATATATTCACAACATAAAAATTGAGAATTATGTTCTATTTGGAAGGATTTTCAGGACTTCAAGCCCAGGGAGCAGCATCTCAAGCAACCCTGAAAGAACTGCTCTGAAGAGGTGAGGAGGGAGCCAGGGTATATAAAAATTTTGCAGCAAAGGGCAGGTTGTCTGAAGGTTAAAGATTATTGTTAATTAAAGAAAACCAAATATGTCAAGTTAAAGCATTTAACACTTGTCTGTGTATCAGAAGATGCTAGAGTCCGGGCTATGGAGCCAGTATCCTCTTGCTTTCATATCCTGAGTTTCCTCAGGGCTTACATTGGAAAGTGGCTGCTGCCTGATGGCTGCTAGATGGCTGGTATTCTTTCCTTTTTGAGTTCCCTCAGGGCTTACCAGTTCACCATCTGGTGGTGGCTGCCATCACTGATGACCGTGACATTCTTTGTTTACTGATATGGCAGGAAACATTCCATTTATCATATGTGTATGGTTATATGTGTGTGTGTGTATATATATATATATGTATGTATATATGTTTTTAGTGTGTGATACTTTTCTACTTCTGGATGATATTGCCAAAATTAATTTGTAAAAAGTGAAATTTAAGTGGCTTACAGATAAACAAGTATAAATGAAGTATACTCTCAAAGCTAGAGAAACTAACCCAAATGTTTTTCTTAAGTTTACATGATCCAGAATAATCTATGGTAAGTCAAATCTAGTTTAAGTTCAATTTCTGATTGTTTATTTCTACTGTAGATATTTTTATACCTTGATTTTGTATCCTGGTCTTGCTAAACTCACTTTTTAGTTTTGGTAGCCTTTCATAGATTTCATAGGATTTTCTACATAAATAGTCAAAAATATCATCTGTGAATAAAAACCTTTAATTTTTATTCTACAATCTGATTTTTTTTTAACATTTTAAACTTTTTCAGGAAAGTGTTGAATTGATTTTCCATAATCTTTCTTACTTTCATGCTTTTCAAAGAACTTCAAAAGAACACTAGGTTTAGAATTTAGAATTATATTTTCTATAACTGAATCTGACCAATATTACTTAGAGAATTTTAAAGTAAAGAAGCTAATGTTCACTTGTTCTGCAATTTGGTATGTTATTAGGTGCAAAATTTGAGGTGCAGAAATATTTGTGTGTGTGTGTATATATGTGTACAAAGAGAGAGACTTATCACATCAATATTATAAAAATGTCTATGAAAGTATTATATATGTGTCTCTCTCAGTGTGTGTCGATACTCTATCTATCTATTTATCAGTCTATCTAGGAGGGCACAGAAGAATGTCTGAAAAGACACACTGTAAATTGCTGTTTACTTGTAGAGGCTGGGTATAGGGGAAAAAAACATTTTACTACATATAATTTGCTACATATCATTTTTTACTTTATATAATGAGTTTGTATTGCTCATATACTTTACCACAGACTTTCAAAAATAAAGGCATCAAAATAGATAAAATATAAGCAAAGATTATAAAAGTGACTCATCAGGAAATTGTTATTTCAGTGTTTCTCATATTCTTCCACATGCTGCCTTTATTTTGTGCTATTAGAAACACATTGTGTTATTAGTCCCACCAGGGACTTCCCTGGTGGCTCAGTTGTTAGACAATCTGCCTGCAATGCCAGAGACCCAGGTTCGATCCCTGAGTCAGGAAGTTCCCCTGGAGGAAAAAATGGCAACCCACTCCAGTATTCTTCCTGGAGAATCCCCATGGACAGAAGAGCCTGGTGGGCTACAGTCCATGGGGTTGGACATGACTGAGTGACTAACACATGCAGTATTCTTGCCTGGAAAATCCCATGGACAGAGGAGCCTGGCAGGCTACAGTCCGTGGGGTCGCAAAGAGTCAGACATGACTGAGCATGTGAGCACAGAGCAAATGCAAACTATTATTATTAGAAACATGGGGCTTCCCAGGTAGCTCAGATGGTAAAGAATCTGTCTGCAATTCAAGAGACCTGGGTTTGATCTCTGGGTCGGGAAGATCCCCTGGAGAAGCAAATGACAACCCACTCCAGTATTCTTCCTGGAGAATCCCCATGGACAGAAGAGCCTGGTGGGCTACAGTCCATGGGGTCACAAAGAGTTGGACATGACTGAGCGACTAACACATGCAGCATGAATTATGAAAATAAAAATATTTATTTTAAAAAATATGCCCATGAGAAAGCTTTAGTATATTGAAAATACTATGAAAGCTAAGTAGTTTCTTCATAATAATCAAGCATGAGCTTATTGAAGTAAGACAAACTAAATTCTAGGTTATTCAAATAAATGGCCAAAATCTATTTTCAAAAATATTCAAAAGAAATACTTTCTTTGAAATTCAATCACAAAAATATCATGTTAGATTCTTATCACGATTCAATTTTAATAAAACCATCAACCAATGTTTGTTCCTGACACTGATGCTTTTATAAAGGTTCTGCTGCTGCTGCTGCTGCTGCTCAGTTGCTTCAGTCATGTCTGACTCTGTGCGACCCCATGGAGGGCAGCCTACCAGGCTCCCTGGTCCCTGGGATCCTCCAGGCAAGAACACTGGAGTGGGTTGCCATTTCCTTCTCCAATGCATGAAAGGGAAAAGTGAAAGTGAAGTTGCTCAGTCGTGTCCGACTCTTAGCGACCCCATGGACTGCAGCCCACCAGGCTCCTCCATCCATGGGATTTTCCAGGCAAGAGTACTGGAGTGGGGTGCCATTGCCTTCTCCTATAAAGGTTCTAGAATCATGGTATCAAAAATATCTAAGCAGAATTATCCTCGGTTACTTGTATATTTAGAGTGAGATTTCTCACATCTTCTAAATGTACAATTTAATTCTCATGATATAGATGACATTTATTGTCATTTATCCCCTATAAAATGGCAAGTCAATACAAAAATAAAGGTTCTACTTTTCATTATAAGTCTGTCCTTCAAATTTTTATATTTAAATGTGAACACATATGTAAACACAAACTTTGTGTACACACACATTCATTAAAAATATATATATTTAGAACAATCAAAATTGCCTTCAGGCAGTAGTAATGCAAACTGATATGTTATCTATTCGTGCACACTTTATCAATGTTTTAAAACCCTTAGCAGCCTTACTTTTCTGGTGTTGTATCTTTGTATGTGTATGCTAGTCTCTCAGTCATGTCTGACTCTTTGCAACCTCATGGACTATAGCCTATTAGGCTCCTCTGTCCATGGAATTCTCCAGGCAAGAATACTGAAGTAGGTTGCCTTCTCCAGGGAATCTTCCTGACCCAGGGATCGAACCCAGGTCTCCTGTATTGCAGACAGATCCTTTAAACTACAAATTTCTCAAACTTGATATGTTGCTTTCTAATGTTTCAAATGACATAGGGCCAACCCAATGAAGAAATTATTTCTGAGTCACTTTGTATCCTGCCCTTGGCATCCCAGATTACTACCTCCTCTACACTGTGCACCCTTGATATTTATTCATGTTCATATAATTTTTAAAATAAGAATACTGTAGGTGAGGAATAATGTGAAAGGTAAGATAAAGATAATTTGGCAGCTTCTACTTTGTTTCCTTTGGAATAGCCAAAGGGAAGAAAAGAAAAGAATGATGAAAAAATGGGGAAAGATATCTCCTAAACTGACATAGGACATTTATTCTGACAGCCCATTAGCTGTAATTCAGTCATTTGACCACATCCACCATCACTTCATAGCAAATAGATGGGGAAACAGTGGAAACAGTATTGGACTTTATTTTGGGGGCTCCAAACTCACTGCAGATGGTTTGATTTCAGCCATGAAATTAAAAGACGCTTACTCCTTAGAAGGAAAGTTATGACCAACCTATATAGCAGAGATATTACTTTAGCAACAAAGATCTGTCTAGTCAAGGCTATGGTTTTCCTAGTGGTCATGTATGAATGTGAGAGTTGGACTGTGAAGAAAGCTGAGCACTGAAGAATTGATGCTTTTGAACTGTGATGTTGGAGAAGACTCTTGAGAGTCCCTTGGACTGCAAGGAGATCCAACCAGTCCATTCTGAAGGAGATCAGCCCTGGGATTTCTTTGCAAGGACTGATGCTAAAGCTGAAACTCCAGTACTTTGGCCACCTCATGCGAAGAGTTGACTCATTGGAAAAGACTCTGATGCTGGGAGGGATTGGGGGCAGGAGGAGAAGGAGACGACAGAGGATGAGATGGCTGGATGGCATCACCGATTCGATGGACATGAATTTGGGTAAACTCCGGGAGTTGGTGATGGACAGGGAGGCCCGGCATACTGCGATTCATGGGGTTGCAAAGAGTCGGACGTGACTATGCAACTGAAATGAAATGAATGAATGAACAGGCAAGGAAAAATTTAGAAATTTATCTTTATGTTTCACTGTTTATCTGCTTAGCTAAAAGTTCTATTAAAATGAAATTAGGGAAGAATTAGGGTTAAGGGAAACTATCAACCTGCCTCACTGACCCACTTTTACCTCCAGGACTTAAAATATTGGGTCAACCTATTTACTCAGTGATCCATCCTGATCTATTTCACGATGTCTCATTTATTTCAGTTTGATGTGGTCTGGCATGTTGTTGCTTCTGTACTGGACCTCTTAGAGATTTATTATTACATTATTATTATTATTATTAAGCTTCTTGAATCTCATTCCTTCTTTGTTGAATCAGAATTTTGGGGATGTGGCCTCATTTTACATTTTTAATGGTACCCAGCATGATTCTTGTGGGGGCTTACTTGGCACTTGTACATATAATAACCACTGATCTAGACTTCACATAGTTATGCCTGGCTTGATGGAAAAAAAAAGTCATCACAAATATATCATAATAGTAAAGAAAATAAAACCTCACATTGTCATCTTTACATCAGTAAATCATGTCTATTTAGGGTAAAACCATGTTTCCTAAGTTCCCTTATTTTGTTCTATCTCTATGGGCTTCTCACTCTCCTACTTCCAAATCAAAACTTGAGCACAGGAATTTTACTATGCTTATGTGAATTACTTCTCCAAAGACATCACTTTCTAAGATTTCTCTTTAGTTAGCTAGTGATTCAGGGTTGGCCTCTCTCCAAGATATTGCAGGTACCGAATCAAATATGCAGAAACACTGACATCTGGGCTATCCTAGGGACCATAAAACTCTATCAGAAATGATGCTTGCAATCGTGTCAAGATGGAGAATATTTTGAGGACTCTCCCCTCAAAGTCCAATATATCATGGATGTAGATGTTTTAGATTGTCAACTCCCAACATAAGGAAATGTCATTAGATGACTGTTCAAATGTCTATTTTAAAGCGAGACTGAATGCTGTTTGAATAGACTTAATTCATCTCTTCCCAAAATTCAGGCAAAAAAGATTGGTTTCTGGAAGATGGACTAGATTTTCACTAGGATATTCACCATGAATAATTCAGTCTGAAGATGAATAAATGTACATGAAGAACAGATACCTTTTGCTATGCTAGTACCATAAATCCAAATAAAATTTAGTATATTTTTATGTGTTCTTTCACACTGACCTGAATTGACATTGTTCTTCTCAAGTTCAAGTGAGGAACAGCTCTAGTTCATGCAAAATTGGTATTAACTTTTACCAACCTACTGCACCTACTGAGCTATACTAAGTCCTTGATTGAGAAAGCTATAGGAATAAAGAAAAAAGTTTGAAAAAACATGTTTTAAATAGGTCAAGGAAGCTATTTTCTTCATTTTATTTATACCTCATTCTGGGGTTTATTTAAAATCCTCTGTGGGTCCTCCTTTTATTATATGATTTTTCAGAAATAAAAAGCAGCAGGGCATCATCTTCAGACTTTATTTCTGTTTATTTAATTTTTTTAAAAAGGTTTTCTTCAGTGAATTGCTTCTGGGCCCAAATACTTAGCTAAATAACAAACTGTAAAAGCATAAATATTTTAAAAGAATAATATTAATAGCAATAATAAAGAAGATATCACTTTTATTTAAATTCCTAACCAAACTCATCATTGGTATTCTATTCTGTACCCAATACATTTTTTCTTCTCTACAGTTTTCTTGTATATTAGTTGCACACTAAATAATATCTAGATACCTAGAAAAAGGGTGTACATAAATTATATGAGGAAATATACTGTACCTTTAAAATGTTGTTTTTGTAAATTTTAAAACAGTGAGAAAATGATTTTGACAGTGTTTTAATGAGAAACAAACTTGTGTAAAGAAAATATACTTATATTTATACATGTCATATGTATACTTACATGTATTTTCATATATAGACATATATAATGCTGTGTATTCACACATCCATGTGTATTATATATATAACATGTATATATATCCATATGTGTATCTTCATACATATAGCTTTGCATAATAAATACTAGAAAGTATGTAAAACTTGTAATGCTAATTTTGTTTGAAAGAAATAAAATATTTCAAGTACTATTCTGCCATTCTGCCAGTTTCAACCTATATACATACACAGTTATTTTCTTCCATTTTCAACATTTCTAAAAAATATCATTTAGTCCCTGTGAATATGGTAAGTAGAATAAGGTAAATTCTTAAAAGTTAAAACAAATGTGGTATGCTCTTCCACTTGGTTGTTGTAATTTAAAGAAATATCTAATTCTGCTGTTGTCAAGAATTTGCATGTATACATTTTGTGGCAATAAGAAATGACCTTTCCATGTTATAAGTTAACTTTTTAAGAAATATACTAGGATTAACTAAGGACTAGATTGTTTTTCTCAGATAAAAAATGTATGTATTTCTGAAGATGCAAGCTGCATTAGTAAAAACTCATAACTCAACTATGTGACATTTGGTTTAAAAAAAGAAAGAGAAAAATATGTGGGATTCAATCAAGTTTGCATATGCTGCTGTCTAGATAGTGTGGAAGCTCAAATGCCAAATATAGATTAGAAGATATAAATGGGATTTTTTTTCTCCTGACAACAAAATACTTCTGATACATGGTATTCAGGGAGAAAATATATACAAATCCTCCGGAACTTCTAAAAGTCCAGGGATTGAAATTATTTTCTTTTGAAGAAATATATTTGACAGATTACAGTGAATGACTTCCCCAAATAACCAAGAATTAGGTTAGTTTATATACTCCAGAATTACTATTAGCAGCACTATTAAAAAATGGGGGGAGGCATTGTTATTTGTAAATTTGGTAATATGAGGTTAAACAAAGACTTAAAAAAAAAAAAAACTGGGAGACTTCTCAGTACCTTTAATATAATAAATAATAGCTCATATTATTGAGCCTACTCTGATTTAGGTCATTATGACAAATCTACATGTGATCATTACAAGAGTCTTTGAGATAAGTAGTATTATCATCACTCCTATTTTAGAGCTGAAGATCTTTAGACTTCTATCAAATAATTTGGGTGGATTTACATGGACAGCAACTGCTGAAGAAGCTGTATGAACCAAATCAGACCAAAGCGAAAGTCTGGATTCTTAACTACCATAAAATATGCAACACGTTTCCTCATTAGCCGATGCCCATTGATGGTCTCCAGCAACAGAACACAGTGTACTGTGTTTTGGGGGGACTTCCCTGCTGGCTCAGGCAGAGTGTACTGTTTCTCAAATGTATGGGATCTCAGACCTTATACTTTTGTCCAAATTATCTGTGTCCTTCTGGATTAAACAATCCATTTTGCAAATATTCAAGTCTTATGCCTTAGCTACAATCTCTCAGTACATTATTAAAATGTCTTTGTTTTAAATAGTTCTTTTTTTAAAATCAGAGAAGGGTGTTGCATGGAAGAGAGAAAATCTGAAGGTAGGGCATGGGAAAAATCAGATAGTATTGTGTTTTATTCCATTTGGGTCAGTGCTTCTGTGGGTATTGCTCCCTACCCATTTTCACCCTACATTCTGCCCCCAAGAGGTTGTACCCTAGAATTGCATCCCCTGGGCCACAACATTCCCTGGTTCCAGTTGAGTTTGGCCAAAGGGAGCAAATCAGAGGGCAGGTAGGGAGAGAAATTAGAGTATTTCTTTGCTGGCTTACTTCCATGGTGGGCCATGGCTTTCCAGAGACTGCTCTCCTTTATTGTTAGCTGGAGTTGTTCTTCTACACTATAGTCCTGAATAAGGTAAGCCCATTCTTTTGGCTTCTTCAGCTTTCTGCATATTAGCAGATAATATCAATAGATAGCAGGAGATTTCCTGCGGCTGCTGGCCCTGGATAACTGCCCTCTGATAGTTCCCATTAATCATTCAGACAGACTTTGTTGGCTCCCATTAATCCTGTCCAAGCCTTTTTCAAAAGTGTTTTGTGTTTATATTCAATATCTCTCATTCTCGGTAATATTGGTTGATCCTATATGGCCTGTTTCCATTTACTTAATGGGAACCACCTCATTCTCTTTTATAATCCCTAGTTTCTGAAGGTGGATACTTTTCACGGCCAGAGTTCGATCTAGTCATTTGTGGTTTTTCTGAAGTAAAACAATAGATTCAATGGAGGATGCTTTTACCTAATTTAGGAAAACTATTTTTAGAGGTCCAAAGTTAACTTACCCCAGGAAAAAGTATGTTTGGACCTAAATGAATTAGGTATTATCCAGAAGAGTCAATGGGTACTGACCACAGTGGCCTTATTTGATTGGTTGACATGGCAAAAAAAAAAAAAAAAAAAAGGCACCTTATGCTTTCACTTGTCTCTTTTGATGTCTGGTATTAATTGTATTTTCAAATTCCTGAACTCTGTCTATGTTTATCTCTAGAGTATGTTTCTCTTCAGATTTTTTTCCAGACTTATTAAGATATAACTGGCATTTAACATCGTGCAAGTTTAAGATGATGATTTGATACTTGCATATATTGCAAAATGATCACCAGAGTCGGGTAAGCTAACACCACCATAACTTCACATAATTACCATTTTCTTTTCATTTTGGTGAGCAAATTCATGATCTGTTATCCTAGTAACTCTCAAGTATATAGGACAGTGTTGTTAACTATAGTTACTCTGTTGTACGTTAGGTCCTCAGAACATACTCACCTTTTAACTGGTGGTTGTTGTTCAGTCACTAAGTTGTGTCTGACTCTTTGTGACTCCATGGACTGCAGCACACCAGGCTTCCCTGTCCTCCACTATCTCCTCACTATTTGAGCATCAGTTTGCTCAAATTCATGTCCATTGAGTTGGTGGTGCTATCACACCATCTCATCCTCTGCCACCCCCTACTCCTATTGCTTTTGATCTTTTTAAGTACCAGGGTCTTTTCCAATGAGTAACTGGTAACCTATACCATTTGATTGACATGTCTTCAGTTCCCTGACCCACAGTCCTTGATAACCACCATTTTACTTGTTTCCATGAGTTTGGCTTTTTTAGATCCCAGATATAAATGATATTACACAAAATTTGTCTTTTAAATTATGTTTTAAAATATGTTTCAGAAATTGTTTAAAGACAAGCAAAAAGTTGTTGCTCATGGTGTTGGATTAATGGTACCTCCTTGACTCATTTTATTCCATGCAATGTTGAAGGATAAAAGAAATATAGAAAAATTGTTTATTAGGCAAGTGTCCACTCTATTCAAATTATCCACAACTAATTTACATTCGTGTAGCTGTCTTGGCTTTAAAGAATCCACCTACAATATAGGAGATTCAGGAGATGCAGGTTTGATCCCTGGATCAGGAAGATCCCCTGGAGGAGGGCATGGCAACCCACTCCAGTATTCTTGGAGAATCCCATGGACTGAGGAGCCTGACAGTCTATAATCCATAGGGTCACAAAGAGCCAAAAAAGACTGAAACAACTGAGCATACATGCAGCTGGATTACAAATAGATTCATATATTTAAAGCGAAATGTCATATAGAAAAATCAAGAGTTAATACTGAAAAGGTTTGACACCAACATATAGCAAGTTATGAGTCCAGTTTAAGGAGCTGAATTTATTTTTCCAGGAGAAAATACTTTTGTTTTTTTTTCTCCACTTGGAATTTTCAAGATGCAATTTTCAAGATGCAAGTGGTTAAAAAAAGAAGCAATTGGATGCATGAATAAAAGTTAGAAGAATGGACAATTTGGGCTATATAAAAAAGAAGTGACGTTAGTTGAACCTGGGAAAATATAATCTGTAAATTGATGAAAAACTATAATAGCATACCATTCTGACAGAAAGTTTACAATAATGCCTTCTTTAATGTTTTTTCAAGGAATTTGAAAATTTACATTTCTCTTGTGGCACTTAAAGTATTAAGTGTTCTATTTTTGTGCAAATAATACTTTCTAAGAAAATAAGCACCCCATGAAGCAAGACTACATCTAAATCATCTTTATATCTTGTAAATGTAACAATTGACTTCTAAAAGTTTCTAAAAATGTGATAGGTATACATAATTTTAAAAATGGAATTAGGAGTTTTGGGCTCCAAAATCACTGCAGATGGTGACTGAAGCCATGAAATTAAAAGACGCTTACTCCTTGGAAGGAAAGCTATGACCAACCTAGATAGCATATTCAAAAGCAGAGACATTACTTTGCCAACAAAGGTCTGTCTAGTCAAGGCTATGGTTTTTCCTGTGGTCATGTATGGATGTGAGAGTTGGACTGTGAGGAAGGCTGAGCGCTGAAGAATTGATGCTTTTGAACTGTGGTATCGGAGAAGACTCTTGAGAGTCCCTTGGACTGCAAGGAGATCCAACCAGTCCATTCTGAAGGAGATCAGCTCTGGGATTTCTTTGGAGGGAATGATGCTAAAGCTGAAACTCCAGTACTTTGGCCACCTCATGCGAAGAGTTGACTCATTGGAAAAGACTCTGATGCTGGGAGGGATTGGGGGCAGGAGGAGAAGGGGACGACAGAGAATGAGATGGCTGGATGGCATCACTGACTCGATGGACATGAGTCTGAGTGAACTCCGGGAGTTGGTGATGGACAGGGAGGCCTGGTGTGCTGCGATTCATGGGGTAGCAAAGAGTTGGACACTACTGAGCGACTGAACTGAACTGAACTAAATCCCTTCATACTGATATTGAAAAATTGAGACTCAGAGAATGTTAATGTTTTATTCAAAGTCACAGAACAACAATAGTTACTGAACTGGGATTTGATATCATGTTTTCTAATTCCTAGGAGAAATCAGTTTCAGTTATAGCATGCTGGATTATTAACTGAGAGAAATAAAGAAATTAATAAGTAAAATAAAAAATAGTGTAAAACTATAAATTATAAAACATTTTCTAAAGTCTGGATATTTGACTAAAACAAAAGCCTTATAACTAATTGTAGCATTAAAGTAGCTTTAAATATTTCAGCTATCAGATAAGATCAGATCTTAGTTTTCTTAAAGATGGAAAAATATCCAAGTTGGAATTCCAGCAGGAAAAATTATCTAGGAAAAAATACCATTGCTGATTTTATGTTTATCCATTCATTTTTTAAAATAGCATATAATATAGACCATTTTTGGGGAAATAGAAAATATCTCTATATTAGGTGCTTTTCTAGGATATTAATCATTTTAAAACAAGGTTTTCTTAGCATTTATCCATTTAATGTACCTAATTCTATAACATCATTTGAATATTGTTATATTTCATCATTTTAAAAGCTCCTTCAAACTTAGTAATTAGTGCCAATAATGTTTAATGTTTGATTTAATGTTCATTTTTAATACCACATTTTATAATAAAAGTGTAAGTGATATAAATCAACAAATGCATTTGTGAGGTCAAAATTATTATATTTGACATATTTATGAGTAATTCTACAGAGATATTGTGCCACTAATCTAAATACCATATTTTAAAGTTCAAGAACATTAAATGATTCTGGTAACCCCCTAAGGGTATATAAACTTAAAATGGTCAAGTTAGGTGGAAATGTTAATCTCATGAAGTTATAGACAAAAGATTTGAACATGTGTGCCAAAGCTTTTTTATTAGATATACTCACAAAGTGAATATTTTACCACAGTGTAATTTTACATATAAATTACACACACATACATTTTAATCACAAAGCAATTTTGAAGACTATATTTTAATACAACTTTGATTAGAAAATAAGAATTATTATTAGGCGTAGTAAAATCAACCTGCTACTTCTCAAAAGGGAAGACAGGAGGTTGCCAATTGCTGCCCCAACTCATTCTTAAGAAATTGCTTGCCTCCCTTTTCATTCTTCTTCTCTTGAAAGCCAGAACTTGGGAAAGAGATAGGACCATAGAGAACGAAAGAGCAGCAAGAGAGAAGGAGCCTGGATTACTGAATGATCATGTAGAATACAGCTGCCTGCCCACCCACACTGGACTACTTACCTTGCTTTGAACTATGACTTAAGAAAAAGGTCATCTTCTAACTTATTTGAGATGCTATACATTGTGATTTTCTTATTACTGTGGTCTGGTCTCTTCACTAAGTAATACAAACAACATACAAAATTGAAAGTGTCAGGAAGTTTGACAAACTGAGTATGGGATAACTGACATCACAAAAAGACATAAAATATATGTCTCTTTGTGAGCAGGTAATAGATCATAAATATCTAGACCACATTTATGAAAAACCAGTCATATGTTCCAAGTTGATCATCAGGCATTTGGTCCTGTCCAAAATGTCCTTGAGACATTTAGTCCACACCAAAATGTCCTTGAGATTTCGTCCTGTCTAAAACCAGTTCACATAGACCAAATATACTTATAAACATGGGAGATTGCTCTAAATCTCAAGGACCTCTTGGTGTGGACCAAAGTTTTACAGACCAAATATCTCATGGATGCTTTGGAGAGGACCAAAATGTCCTGAAAAGTTCAAATCAGGTCATCAAATTTAAGACTTCTTGGGACTTGCCTGGTGGACAAGTACTAAGACTCCCACTGTAGGGCACCTGGGTTCTATCCTTAGTCAGAGAACTAGATCCCACATGCCACAGCGAAAGTGTTTGCAGCCAAATCAAAAGATCTCACACGCTGCAACTAAAAAAATCCCGCATGGAACGTCCAATGTGCCGCAACTAAGGCCCAGTGCAGTGAAATAAGCAAATTAATTACCTTAAAAAAAAGAATAAAATATGTCTTAAGACTTCTTCTTCACAAGTAAGAAGGCTCAAGTTGAATATACTTAAACTGAGCAAAAACAAAAATTTTATTCTTATGATGATGGATTTCACTGCTGCAAAATTCAAGGCAGATCTGTCAGCGAGCACCATTAAAAGCTACCTAATAGCAATGTAAGTGACTAAGTGAAATTCATTATTTCTTCCTTGATCTATACTCACAAGAGATAGGGGGAGAAAAGGTCAAACTTTCATAATGAGCATAGTCACAGCAAAGTTTTTAGATCTGAATCATTTGCAAGTCCCTAAACTAGTTTTATTTTAA
Source organism: Bubalus bubalis (assembly GCF_019923935.1). Lineage (NCBI taxonomy): Eukaryota > Metazoa > Chordata > Mammalia > Artiodactyla > Bovidae > Bubalus > Bubalus bubalis. The sequence goes on from NC_059175.1 coordinate 55,158,391, forward strand.
TGTGACAGGCAAAAATATGCACCATAAAAGTGTAATAATGTATTCATTAGTCTTTTTTATTAGTTTGAGCATATATTTTGAGGAAGTAGACATACTCCTATTGCCTATAAACTGAGATGCACTCCTTTTTAAAACCATTCATTTGCAGAAAATTTATTATAATAAAATTAGAAAAGCATGAAAACAATTCAACATGTGCTCCCACAAGGCTAACAAGTTCTAACTAATCCATTTAGTTAAACAATTAGTTTCAGTTTGTAAAATACATAGTGGTTAATCAATTTTTTGCCAATGTGTCATTTTAGACGTCCAAAGATGCATTAATAGTGTCATAAAACATGCATAACTAACATCTCCATGGAATGCTTTATGATCTTCTAATTTGCATAAGGTATAAACAGAATGTGTGAGGAGAATGAATATAATAAATGCTAACTCTTGAGGACTGAGGTCACTTAAAGCATAGCAAATAAAAAGTGATTTGTTTCATATTCAAGTTTCAACTTTCCTCACACGGGTTATTAATTATATTGTAAGCCATCAAAAAAATAAAATGAGGATGTTAAGGAATGCATACTTGTAAAGTAGAAAGCTAAGTAAGTTATGATAATGTGTGTTTTCTGTTAGTATATGAATATTTTTGAAGGTTTGCTTGTGTGTACTTGCTCAGTGATGCCTGACTCTGTGTAACCCTGTGGACTGTAGCCACCAGGCTCCCTGTCCATGGGATTTTCCAGGTAAAAATACTGGAGTGGGTTGCATTTCTTCCTCGAGGGGATCTTCCAAACTCAGGGATCAAGCCTGAGTTTTCTGCTCTGCAGGAGGATTCTTTATTGCTTGGCCATGGGGAAGGCTGTTTTGAATGTTTATTATAGAATATTACATAGGACAATGGATATATGTAAGGTGTGTAAAACTGGATATAAATTGTTTAAACAGTGACATCCTTAAGCTAGGGCAGCCCAGAGGTGTCATTATCAAAACGTTTCTGCTAAGTCAAAGCTCTAGTTTCACCTTTGGCAGGGGCTATTGTTTTATTCTTGCTACCAAAAAATTAGCATAGCAAAACAGCTCTGCTCAACAGCTCGACAGACACTAAAATGTGGGTAAGGGAAAAAAGGAAAGCTGTCAATCAAAAACATAGGAGCTATAAGTGATTTCCAAGTTTTAAGTCTTTAGAAGTAGGCTATTGAGACCCTTTAGAGAATTTCCTTGGGTATTGTTGTATGAAAACTCAGTATTTATAGTAGACATTGAGCAACTGCAAAACAGATATAAAAATTGCTGTGAGTGCATTAATAAGAGTGTCTGTATGCTCCTCTTTGGGATGTTAGCTGTTCAGGAAAATCTTTTATCTAGACTGGGACCCAGAACTGGCTGCTTTTATGGCTGTGCACACAGTGTTTTGATAAACAAAAGAAATATGGTTCAAATGAAAAGGAGGCCAAAAAGCAGAAACCGGTTTCTAAGCAATGGCACAAAAATCACAGAGTTCTTATCTTTGGAGGATTGAGAGGAGAAAGAGTTTGAAAGTTCCCCCTAAGGTGCCAAAACATAAAAGCAGGCAGAGTTGTATCAGCCATTTAACAAGTCATTGCCCAGGTGGAGATTTCATGGTGTCTACTCAGTTGAGACAGAAAAGGCAAAGAAGAGTTCTTGCTTCATGGAATAACAGTGGAGTAGGATACAAGAAGATTAGCAAAACTTGCACTACGAAAAAATAAGAATTCAAGAGGAATCAAATCCTACCAAAATTATGAATATCCTAAATTTCTTACCTAGCGAACCTTTAAAAATGATCTCTAGAGAGAAAATAACATCATGAAAGGTTCTATTCACTGAATGAAAGGACCTAGAATCTAGAAAATGCACACCAGATAAACAGTATCTTCTGTGCAGTGCCTCTCGAAGTGTGGTTCTCAGGAGGACCACCAGCATAAGCTTTGCTGGAAACCCATTAGAAATGAAAATCTCAGCAGAACTCAGAACCTGCCAGGTAAGAACCTGCCAAGTAAGAAACTCCCATAATCTGCATTTTAATAAACCTTACAGGTGATTCTAATGTACACAAAGTTTAAGGACCACCAGCATAAGCTTTGCTGGAAACCCATTAGAAATAAAAATCTCAGCAGAACTCAGAACCTGCCAAGTAAGAAACTGGGAGTGGGCTCCATAATCTGCATTTTAGTAAGCGTTATAGGTGATTCCAATGTACACAAAGTTAAGGACCATTGCTCTATGGAATACTGCCTTACTCTTTCTGTGTTGGTAACAAAATGTACAAGTTATTTCCTTTCAGTGCTCTGTTTCAAAGCTTTTTGTTCTCATTAAAATGCAATTCTCATCTAATAAAATAAAAAATTATTCAGATTGAAATGAAATGCACATAATATGATTCCAAGTAATTTCCAAGAAACATTGAAAGTCTTTAATGAACCTAGGAACCCTCATTATGAGATTATTGACACTGTGGCCTCATGGTGATGACTCAGAGAGAGACTGCCCAGTTTAAGATTTAATTAACAAACACCATGGACCTTAATCTACTAAAGCTGATCTAGCACTGATCCTGCTGAAAAACCAGACTGCCTGTCACAGGGACCAACACTGAGTCTCCGTTATGATGGAACCATACTTCAAAAGACCAACCAGTCACTTGGTAGCCAGTTGGCAGGTGATATTCCAGCAGGGTGGCATACTTTGTAAGGATCTGCCACTGTTCTTCAGAATAGAGGATGTGCAGCTGATCACAGATCTCTGTATGGCATTGTCTCCCAACTAGGAAAAATTCATGAGTCTACTAACCAATGGGTAAATGTAGAAGTAGTCACATGTAGCATCTGCACACAGCATCCCTGGGGGAGTTCGTGCTTCCCATTCATGCAATGCTTGGATCCTGTTACTGAATAGAACAGAGATACACAGCAAAGATACCATTTATTAAAAACTATAGCCATTACCTGGGTGCTTTAAGCTCCTTATGTTCAGGGAACAGTAGGCAAGAATGGAGGTGCTATCTTGCCGGGGCTAAGGGATCCTGAGAGTTGAGGGAAGAATGTACCTGATATAGGCAGGAAGGGAAACAAGAAAAAACCAGGTGACTTGCTTGGTGCTGCTTTGAACACCCTTGTCTAGTTGTGACTGTAAATATCAGGTACAATAACGTAATCTTAGGAAGATATGGTGATCAGGGTTGAGATTCCTTATGAGACTCTTTATTCCTATCTCTCTATAGGTGAGATCATGAGGTGTTAATAAAATTTAAAAAGAAGACATAAAACATTAAGGAAATAAAAAGACATGAGACATAAGACAAAAGAAAAGGAAATAACCAAGAAGACACAAATAAAATTGGAAAGAAATCTAGGACAATGTTTCATACATAATGAAAGCATCTAACAAATCGATAAATTCCTAGATAAAAGTGATTCAAGAAGAAACAGAAAATAAGAATCTATCAAAAACAATTACAAAAATAGAAATACTAAACAATGAAAAACTGAAGATTTAATTCAACACATATGTTCTATGAAACATTCACAGAAATGTCAGTATTTAACTTATGTGTATATTATTCTGAGATATAGAAAAAGAGAGAAATTATCATTCATTTAATGAAGCATTCAAATCAAAAATGGTATGACAAAATTTCAACCAGTTTCACTTATGGCAAAGATGTTGTCCATTAATAAAATATGAGCAAATTAAATTCAGCAATGTATTTTTAATTGGGATTTTAAGTGTTTGTTTAATAGCTGGGATGGGAGGATATTTTACTATGGTAAAACATTAACGTAATTTATAATGTTAATTAAAAGAGAAATATAAACGTAAAAATAAATCAGATGTGATAATGAAGAACATTATAAAATCAAATACACACAGGCATCATTTTTTTTATATCAATCAATTGGGTTATATTTTCTTTTTTTGTTTGTTTTATTTTATTTTATTTTTATTTTATTTTTTAACTTTACAATATTGTATTGGTTTTGCCATACAGCAACATGAATCCACCACATCATTTTAAACTCAGAAAACTTAGGAATATGAGAACATTTTTTAATTTGAAAATAGGGATATATCAAAACAAACGTCAAAAAATTCTGTGAAACTTAATAAACAAAACAAGAATGATAATCATCATCATTACTCTTTATAATTTTATGAAAATTTAAGGCAGTGTAAATAAGATAAATAGATAAAAAAAGATTTGGGACAAAGAAATAAAAATATAAATATATAATTGTTATATTTGTCTACACAGAAATTAAAGAGTGGCACAGAGGTTACAGCGTTTGCCTGCAATGTGGGAGACCCGGGTTCGATCTCTGGGTAGGGAAGATCCCCTGGAGAAGGAAATGGCAAGCCACTCCAGTATTCTTTCCTGGAGAATCCCATGGAGGGAGTAGCCTGGTAGCCTACAGTCTATGGGGTCGCAAAGAGTTGGACACGACTGAGCGACTTCACTTTCATTTTATAAACAATTAACAGTAAATAAACTTAGAAAATTTACCTGGTATAGATCAATGTAGAAAGTCAGTAACATTTATATACACAGCCAAAAACATTTTGACAATGCAATTAAAAATGTAATATCAATAAGTGTAAAAACAAAAGACATAAACTTCTGAATTTGGTCCGGCAAAACAGAAACCCTTTAGAAAAAGTATAATAGTTATTGTCTTAGGCAGTTTGGGTTATTGTAAATACCATTGACTGAGTGGCTTATAAACAACAGAAATTTACTTCTCATAATTCTGAAGGCTTAAGTCTGAGATCAGGGAGCCAACATGATTGAAGAAGGGCCCTCTTCCATGTTGCAGACTTGTCTTTGTATTCTTAAAGGGCAGAGGGGACTGGGGAGCTGTATGGGATGTCTAATACAAGAGCACTAATCTCATTCATGAGAGCTCCACCCTCAGGTCTAATCACCCCGAAGGCCTCACTTCCTAACACTATCACCTTTGATAGGTTAGGATTTTAACCCATTTGGAGAGAACAAAAACATCCAGATCATCAGTTCAGTTGTTCAGTTACTCATTTATGTTTGACTCTTTGTGACCTCATGAATTGCAGCATGCCAGGCCTCCCTGTCCATCACCAAATCCAAGAGTTCACCCAAACTTATGTCCACTGAGTCTGTGATGCCATCCAACCATCTCATCCTCTGTCGTCCCCTTCTCCTCCTGCCCTCAATCTTTCCCAGCATCAGGGTCTTTTCAAATGAGTCAGCTCTTCTCATCAGGTGGCTAAAGTATTGAAGTTTCAGCTTCAACATTAGTCCTTCCAATGAACAGCCAGGACTGATCTCCTTTAGGACAGACTTGTTGAATCTCCTTGAAGTCCAAGAGATTTGCAAGAGTCTTCTCCAACACCACAGTTCAAAAGCATCAATTCTTCAGCACTCAGCTTTCTTTATAGTCCAACTCTCACATCCATACATGACTACTGGAAAAGCCATAGCCTTGACTAGATGGACCTTTGTTGATAAAGTAATGTCTCTGCTTTTTAATATGCTATCTAGCTTGGTCATAACTTTCCTTCCAAGGAGTAAGCGTCTTTTAATTTCATGGCTTCAATCACCATCTACAGTGATTTTGGAGCCCAAAAATATAAAGTCAGCCACTGTTTCCACTGTTTCCCCATCTATTTGCCATGAAGTGATGGGACTGGATGCCATGATCTTTGTTTTCTGAATGTTGAGCTTTAAGCCAGATGTTTCACTCTCCTCTTTCACTTTCACCAAGAGGCTCTTTAGTTCTTCACTCTCTGCCATAAGGGTGGTGTCATCTGCATATCTGAGGTTATTGATATTTCTCTTGGCAATTTTGATTCCAGCTTATGCTTCCTTCAGCCCAGCATTTCTCATGATGTACTGTGCATGTAAGTTAAATAAGCAGGCTAACAATATACAGCCTTGATGTACTCCTTTTCCTATTAGGAGCCAGTCTGTTGTTCCATGCCCAGTTCTAGCAGTTGTTTCCTGACCTGCATACAGGTTTCTCAAGGGGCAGGTCAGGTGGTCTGGTATTCCCATCTCTTTCAGAATTTTCCAGTTTATTGTGATCCACACAAAGGCTTTGGCATAGTCAATAAAGCAGAAATAGATATTTTTCTGGAACTCTCTTGCTTTTTTAATGATCCAGTGGATGTTGGCAATTTGATCTCTGGTTCCTCTGCCTTTCCTAAAACCAGCTTGAACATCTGGATGTTCACTGTTCACGTATTTCTGAAGCCTGGCTTGGAGAATTTTGAGCATGACTTTACTAGCGTGTGAGATTAAGATCATAGTAGCTGTCAAAAAAACATAAAATACCATATGATATCACTTACACATAGAATCAAAAAATAAAAGATATTAATGAACATATTTGCAAAATATAAATAGACTCACATACATAAAAAACAAAACTGTGGCTATCAAAGGGGAATGCTGTGGGGAGGGATAAATTAAAAGTTTGGGATTAATAGATGCACACTCTTGTATATAAAGTAGAAAACAACAAGGGCCTACTGCATAGCACAGGGAACTACATTAAATATCATAATAAGCTTTAATGGAAAAGAATCTGAAAAAGAATATATATATATATATATATGAGTCATTGGCTATACATCTAAAACTCACACAGCATTGTAAATCAACTATACTTCAATAAAAAAAAGAAAAACAGAAACCAACAAAACATAAAACAAAACCCACATGGAGAACAATTTCTTTTAATGAAAGGAAGTTAGGATTCTGAAGATGATAGTTCTTGGTCACATGAACTACAAATGCAGTACAGTATTTAAAATTCCTAAAGTTTTTTTTTAAAATAAGACTTACCAACTGGTCCTAAAATATAGAGGTATGAGCAGATGTGAAAATAATAACCAAGAAAAACTTAAGATTAATAAAGAAGGATTTCCTTACCAGTTGATAAGATTTACTATGGTTATTAATTGCATATGATGATAGTAAGCATAAAACAGTCAAGAGTTAAAAATTATGGAAACTATATTTATGATAATTTGACAACAATACCAAACAAGTCATTGGTACTATTAAATTGTGTTGTGGCAAATTTTTTTAAAGATAAAGTTATTCTATGGACAGAGGAACCTAGCAGGCAACCGTCCACAGGGTCCTAGAATTGAATATGACTGAGCATGCGCGCATGTTTGCATACCTATATCCAATGCCACATCCTTTAATCTCAATTTCAAATCATTTTAAGAGACAGAAAGACAAAATGGAAAAGAGGAAGCTGAAAAGTTTTTAGAAGATAATATAAATGAATGTTCTTATAATATTAGGAAAAATGATTGCTAAATTTGACCACATTAAAATTTGAAATGTTTGACTATTTTAAGATGTCATAAGTTACATTTAAAAGTTAAACCACAATTTAAAAATATTGCAATGGATATATGTATAAGCATTACTAGTCACAATATATAATAAACCTCAGCAAATTAATCAGATCAGATCAGATCAGTCACTCAGTTGTGTCCGACTCTTCGAGACCCCATGAATCGCAGCACACCAGGCCTCCCTGTCCATCACCATCTCCCAGAGTTCACTCAGACTCACGTCCATCGACTTGGTGATGCCATCCAGCTATCTCATCCTCTGTCGTCCCCTTATCCTCCTGCCCCCAATCCCTCCCAGCATCAGAGTCTTTTCCAATGAGTCAACTCTTCACATCAGGAGGCCAAAGTACTGTTCAGCATCATTTCCTCCAAAGAAATCCTAGGGCTGATCTCCTTCAGAATGGACTGTTTGGATCTCCTTGCAATCCAAGGGACTCTCAAGAGGCTTCTCCAACACCACAGTTCAAAAGCATCAATTCTTCGGTGCTCAGCCTTCTTCACAGTCCAACTCTCACATCCATACATGACCACAGGAAAAACCATAGCCTTGACTAGATGAACCTTTGTTGGCAAAATAATGTCTCTGCTTTTGAATATGCTATCTAGGTTGGTCATAACTTTCCTTCCAAGGAATAAGCATCTTTTAATTTCATGGCTGCAGTCACCATCTGCAGTGATTTTGGAGCCCAGAAAAATAGTCTGACACTGTTTCCACTGTTTCCTCATCTATTTGTCATGAAGTGATGGGACCAGATGCCATGATCTTCGTTTTCTGAATGTTGAGCTTTAAGCCAGCTTTTTCACTCTCCATTTTCACTTTCATCAAGAGGCTTTTGAGTTCCTCTTCACTTTCTGCCATAAGGGTGGTGTCATCTGCATATCTGAGGTGATTGATATTTCTCCTGGCAATCTTGATTCCAGCTTGTGCTTCCTCCAGCCCAGCGTTTCTCATGATGTACTCTGCATATAAGTTAAATAAGCAGGGTGACAATATACAGCCTTGACGTACTCCTTTTCCTATTTGGAACCAGTCTGTTGTTCCATGGCCAGTTCTAACTGTTGCTTCCTGACCTGCATACAAATTTCTCAAGAGGCAGATCAGGTGGTCTGGTATTCCCATCTCTTTCAGAATTTTCCACAGTTTATTGTGATCCACACAGTCAAAGGCTTTGGCATAGTCAATAAAGCAGAAATAGATGTTTTTCTGCAATTTAAAGACAAATGAACTAAAAAAAAAAAAAAACTGGAAAAAGTCTATGAATAGGCAATTCAAACCATAGAAGTCAGTCTGGGCAATTAACAGACAGCAAAAGGCAAATCAACAGAACTGTGATAGGTGTGGCTCAGCTGGTAAAGAATCCACTTGCAGTGTATGAGACCTGGGTTTGATCCCTGGATTGGGAAGATCCCCTGCAGAATGGACAGGCTACCCACTCCAGTAGTCTGGTCTGGAGAATTCCATGGACTGTATAGTCCATGGGGTCTCAAAGAGTCAAACACGACTGAACAACTTTCACTTCACTTCAAAGATGAGAAGGCCCCAATCCCTAGGATCTCTTTGCATTACATGGCAAAAGGGACTTAGCAGATGTGATTAAGGGTATGGGCCTCATGATAGTGACAGCAGTTTGGATTATCTAGGTAGGTGCAACCCAATCAAATGAGTCCTCAAAGCAGAGAAGCTCTCTAGCTGGAACAAGAGAGGTAAGGTCTAAAGAGAAGTCTCAGAAATTCTAAGTGAGCTGGGATGGCCCCACCATTGCTGGGGGGGAACCACATGGGGCAACTGAGAGGAAAGGTGGGCAACCTCTCAGAGCAAAGCCTGGTGCCTGGCTCACAGCCAGACGGAAAAAAAGAAACCTGAATTAGGCCAACACCATGACTGAGTTTGTAAATGGAATCATCCAGAGAATCTAGGGAAAAAAAAGAAAACACAGACGTGCATACACCTCAATTTTTCCCATGAATGATTTTAAACACAAAACAAGCTTAGACACATTATTCCCAGACTTCTGATCTACAAAACTGTAACACAATAAATGGTTGTTATTTTAACCCCCTAGATTTGTGGTAATTTGTTATCATAGCAATAGAAAACCAATATTGGCATATGCATACTTCCATGTGTAACATACATAGTAGTGGGAAGTGGCTGTATAGTACAGGGAGCTCAGCTTGGTGCTCTGTGATGACCTAGAGGGGTGGGATGGGGAGATGGGAGGGAGAGAGGCTCAAAGAGGAGAGGATATTTGTATACATATAACTGATTCACTTTGTTGTACAGCAGAAACTAATACAACATTGTAAAGTGATTATACTCCAACTAAAAAATTGAATTCTGATACAGCAGCAATGAAATATTTCCTATCCATTAGCATGGCCAAGATCAAACAAGTATTGATGGAGATGTGAGAAACAGGAACATATACACAACTAGTGTGTTGGTAGGAGTATAAGTTGTTATGGTGGTCCTGTGGAAAACAACTGTTCTCTATCTGGTTAGATTGAACATGTGCATACCTTTGGACCCACAGATTCTACTTCAAGGTATCTGTCCTAGAGATGAGTGCTCATGGAGATATACATTAGAATGCATTTTTAATTTGCAATAATTATAAAGACAAAAAATGGATAAAAACCTAATGATCATTTATCAAAACATAATGAATGGCTACCCTAGTGGCTTGGTGTTTGAGAATCGGCCTGCACATGCAGGAGACATGGGTTCAATCCCTGGTCCAGAAAGACATGCCATGGAGCAGCTAAGTCTGCATGCCCCAACTACTGAGCCTATGCTATGCAGCCTGGGAGTTGCGACTACTAAGCCATGTGCCACAAGTACTAAAGCCTGCAAGCCCAGAGCCCTTTCTCTGGAACAAGAGAAGCCACAGCAATGAGAAGTTTGCCCACCACAGCTAGAGAAAAAGCCTGAGCAGCAACGAAGACCCAATGCAAACAAAAATAAATAAATAGATAAAGTTATTTCTTAAAAAATTTAATAAAAAAGTAAATGGTTTATTCATTTAATGTAATCCTAGGCAACAATTATGACTGTTTTTCATCTCATATAATAATAATAATTAGAAGATAAAAAATATTTAACAGTTTTAGTTCTTACTCCATAGAAGACAGTATTCTAATTACCTAACATATAATATCTCTTTTTGTCTTCACAGCTATTTGATGTAGGAACAATAGTTATCCCCATGAAAAGATGGGAAAACCAAGACAAGCAGAGATCATCAGCAATAAGGACACCAGGTTAACCATTTATATTGTAGTTCATGTGAATGATGCCCCATAGCCTCGAGCAGTATATGAAACATGTTGTGCTATGTGGATGACTTGAAGTAAATATAGTTTATCAACATTAGAACCGGGACTCTATCCCAAGCAGTATGATTCCAAAATTCTTGCTCTTAGCTATTATATTACTATTGCTTTCACTATCCAGCTATTAAGGCTCTGCTATATTCCAGGCATTGTGTGAATGCCTCACAACATCATAGCAAGTGGATCAATAAGGACTTTGCATGTTCAAATATGCAGTCCAGGGCAGGAATGGGATAAATATATGGTCATAGCATAAATTAATGATGTTCAGAAAGGGCTGCCCTGGGTATAATGGCAGGGAAGGGACACCAATTTAGGCACAAGTGGAGGAATGAAGAAAGCCTAAAACAAAAGACACTGAAAACAGTTCCAGTAAAAAGGTAGTTTCATAGCAGATAAAAAATGCCCAGGAAGGGTCCATTCCCAGAGACAGAAAAATAGAGGACCATGAAAGCTTGTGTTCCTTATAGAATGCTTTATATACATCCAATGCTTTCATTAAAAATTAAAGTCTCATCAGATCCTTGCCTACAGATGTCACAATGAATGGCACAGAAGGTCAAAAGGCCATATATGACATTCAAATGAGATGCCTACTGAAGACTTACAGAAAGGCTACGATCTCAAACTTGGCCATTAACAAGGCTCTTTTTTTATTAGTTCACTTCAGTTCAGTTTAGTCTCTCCGTCGTGTCCGACTCTTTGTGACCCCATGAATTGCAGCACGCCAGGCCTCCCTGTCCATCATCAATTCCCAGAGTTCACTCAAACGCATGTCCATCGAGTCGGTGATGCCATCCAGCCATTTCATCTTCTGTTGTCCCCTTATCCTCCTGCCCCCAATCCCTCCCAGCATCAGAGTCTTTTCCAATGAGTCAACTCTTCGCATGAGGTGGCCAAAGTATTGGAGTTTCAGCTTTAGCATCAGTCTTTCCAATGAACACCCAGGACTGATCTCCTTTAGAATGGACTGGTTGGATCTCCTTGCAGTCCAAGGGACTTTCATGAGTCTTTTCCAACACCATAGTTCAAAAGCATCAATTCTTTGGTGCTCAACTTTCTTCACAGTCCAACTCTCACATCCATACATGACCACAGGAAAAACCATAGCCTTGACTAGACGGACCTTTGTTGGCAAAGTAATATCTCTGCTTTTGAATATGCTATCTAGGTTGGTCATAACTTTCCATCCAAGGAGTAAGTGTCTTAATTTCATGGCTGCAGTCACCATCTGCAGTGATTTTGGAGCCCAGAAAAATAAAGTCTGACACTGCTTCCACTGTTTCCCCATCTACTTCCCATAAAGTGATGGGACCAGATGCCATGATCTTTGTTTTCTGAATGTTGAGCTTTAAGCCAACTTTTTCACTCTCCACTTTCACTTTAATCAAGAGGCTGTTTAGCGCCTCTTCACTTTCTGCCATAAGGGTGGTGTCATCTGCATATCTGAGGGTATTGATATTCCTCCCGGCAATCTTGATTCCAGCTTGTACTTCTTCGAGCCCAGCGTTTCTCATGAGGTACTCTGCATATAAGTTAAATAAACAGGGTGACAATATACAGCCTTTATGTACTCCTTTTCCAATTTGGAACCAGTATGTTGTTCCATGTCCAGTTCTAACTGTTGCTCCCTGCTCTGCATACAGGTTTCTCAAGAGGCAGGTCAGGTGGTCTGGTATTCCCATCTCTTTCAGAATTTTCCACAGTTTATTGTGATCCACACAGTCAAAGGCTTTTTATTAGTAGTAATGTTTTAAACCAATGCTCATTACTTTTTCCACCACTGGAGTTGAAATGTGTGAATGTGGAGATGAGAGGTGGCAATTTCACAAAGAAGCAAAGGTACTTTTTTCCTAATTCACAAGGAAAAGAGAGTATATGCAAAGAAAAACTTGTCTTGTGTGATAAGTATGCTGAATGGTTGGCTAATCCCACTCCCACATATATGTATATATGCTCAGCCTGTCTGACTCTTTGTGACCCCATAGACTGTAACTCTCTAGGCTCCTCTGTGCATTGAATATTATGGGTAAAAATACTGGAGTGGGTTGCCATTTCTTACTCCAGGGGATCTTCCTAACCCAGGGATTGGACTGGCATCTCTTGTGTCTCATGCATTAGCAGGTGGATTCTTTACACTAGGACCACCTGGAAAGTCCCCACTCCCACATATATGCCTCAGCAAAATTATGAAAGAATATAGGTAATCATCAGTATCTCTCATGAAAAATTAAAATCTCAAATGTTTAACCTATGAATGTCAAGAGACTGCTGAACATTATTTTGGACTTTTAGGGGAAAACTGACTTTTTAAAAAATATAATAAATAAGAAATCTGACATTGTTTCATGAGAAAAGCAAGAGAAAAGAAGAAACAAAATTTCATATTTTCTAACAGTGGGAAACTAATTTTTCACTGCCTAAGATAGGTGCTAATGTTTAACAACATTCCAAAAATACTTATGCAAAATTATTTCACTTCATGTATTTGTTTCAGGGGGATTTTGTTTGTTTTAACAGTGGATGTCAGAAAAAGGCGAGCTAAAGCTTTAGGGCTATGATTTTCTTCCATTGCCTAGCAACATGAGCAAATATAGATGTGCAGAAGCAAAAGTAGTGACCTTTCTTTTGTTCCTGCCTCTAATGTTTACAAAGGATCTTTTGAGTATTTCGGTATTGCTCATAAATTTGGAGGTCACTCAGGATGCAGACATTGTATTATTTTTCACTCTATATTTTGCATGAGCAAGAAGACTTCTGCATCTCAGGAAACAAAATGGAAAAACAAAACCAAAAATATAGTAGCTACATGTTAAAAATTAGTATCCTCAATTATTGTTTTAGTAATATTTCTAATTTGTAGAATGCAGTTAGATACTATGCAATGTGAGAGACACATCTATCATATTGCATTCTTAAGAAAATATGTGTTAATAATATTCTATTATGCTAGGAATCTGTGTTAGTAAAGGGCTTTCCCAAAAGAATAAAGTATCACAGAGATGGGTTACACGATGGATAATTTGAAAATTACTTCTTCACCTGAGAAAGTCAGCTGCTATTTTATAAATGAAAGTGAAAGTGAAAGTCGCTCAGTCATGTCCGACTCTTTGCAACCCCATGGACAATACAGTCCGTGGAATTCTCTACGACAGAATACTGGAGTGGGTAGTCTTTCCCTTCTCCAGAGGATCTTCCCAACCCAGGCCTCCCATATTGCAGGCAGATTCCTTACCAGCTGAGCTGCAAGAGAAGCCCAAGAATACTGGAGTGGGTAGCCTATTCCTTCTCCAGCAGATATTCCCAACCCAGGAATCCAACTGGGGTCTCTTGCATTGCAGGTGGATTCTTTACCAACTGAGCTATCAGGTAAGCCATTTTATACATAGTTGGTAATAAGATTTACCTCTATGGAACCATTTAGCACTATCTGGCAAAGTTAAACACATACAGCCTACAACTTTGCAAACAGAGCTTTCAGTACATAACTAAGAGATACACTCATGCAAGTATACAAGGAAATAAATAGCAAAAATATATAGCTGCTATGCATCTGGCATGCTCAGTCAGGTCTGACTCTGTGACCCTGTGGATTTTAGCCTGCTGGGATCCTTTGTCCATGGGATTTTTCCAGGCAAGAAAACTGGAGTGTGTTGCCATTTCCTCCTCCAGAGGACCTTCCCAACCTAGGGATCAAGCTCACATCTCCTGTGTCTCCTGCATTGGCAGGCAGATTCTTTACTACTGAGCTACCTGGGAAGCCTGATATTAATTTTCTATTACTGTGTAACAATTGACCACAAACTTGGTCATTTACAAATTATCTTGCAGTTTCCAGAAGTCAGGAGCTGGGTCCTCTGCTCAGGAACTCCCAAGACTAAAACCCAAGTATTGGCCAGGGCTGAGATTCCATTTGAGACTGGAGATTCTCTCCCAAGCTCATTTAGATAGTTGATAGGAAGCAGTTCCTTGTGACTGTAAGCCTGGACCCTGTTGCTAGAGGTTACCCCTCTCTGCAGGCAGTTCACAATGTCTGCTTATTTAAAGCCAGCATGAGTATATTTTTCATATTTTGGATCTTTTCCTTTAGGTAAGATCTGGCCCCTTTTAAGGGCTCACAGATTAAGTTAAGCCCACCTAGCACAATCTCCCACTTGATTAACTCAAAGTCAATTGATTTTCAACCTCAAATTCATTTCCAAACCACTTCAGCTTTGGCTTAGAATGTAACTTAGTTTTTTTTTAAGTTAAATCTATCATATAAATAGTCTTGCCCACAGCTACTAGTAGGGAATTATACATGATGTGTAGAACAAAGGTTAGAAATCTTGGGAGCCATCTCAGATTTCTGCCTACCATACTGCTTTATTAAAATTAAGAAAAAATGTATGAAATCAATGTGACAGTTAATTATGTTTTATTAGTTTCAAAAAATGAAGTAGTATTCAATACTGCAAATGAATAAAATAAAGCTATTTTTATCAACATGGATGGATCCCATAAAATAAACTAAATAAAAACAGCAAGATACAGACAAAAAAAAAATGGTATAAACTATATAAAGTTTAAATTTAGTCAAACTATATAGTATATTGTGAGAATGTACACAATGGTATGATAATCTCCAAATTTAGTTTAAGAATCACCTCTGGGAGGAAGGATGGAGTAAAATCTAAAAAGAGTCTCTGTCCATAATTGTGGAATTTTCTCTTTTAAAATAGATTCAGTTCAGTTGCTCAATCATGTCCGGCTCTTTGCAACCCCATGGACCACTGAACACCAGGCTTCCCTGTCCATCACCAACTCCCAGACCTTGTTCAAACTCATGTCTATTGAGTCAGTAATGCCATCCAATCATCTCATCCTCTGCCATCCCCTTCTCCTCCTGACTTCAATCTTTCCCAGCATCAGGATCTTTTCCAATGAGTCAGTTCTTCGCATCAGGTGGCCAAAGTATTGGAGTTTCAGCTTCAGCTAGTCCTTCCAATGAATATTCATGACTGATTTCCTTTAGGAGTGAGGTAGTAGATACATTGGGGCTTAGTATAGTATTTTTATTTATATTTACTCATTCAATATATTTTGCAATAAATATTAAAATATAGAATTACCCAAGGAAACTTTTCATAATCTATATCCGTAACATTCAGGCAGAATCAGTGACTTCTCTTAGATGTGTATCTTGAAACAACAGGGTCTTTATTTTTTTGGCTATTGTATTCTTTCTGTAAACAAACTGAAAGTAGAATTTGAAGGTATAAACCATTAAAAGCACAATCTACACTGGTTGAACCAGTGGAAAGAGGCTGTGTAAGAGGGGACAGAAAGGGTGAAGAGCCCAGACATCCATTCTTTTGCCCTTTCCACAAAAAGCATCTGAGTGTTTAAATTACAATCCACAGAATGCAAACCACCGCTCTGTAACTTTATGTCTCACTTACATATGCCTCCATTACTACAGTAACCATCCTAAAAATTGATTTCCATGGTTTTGTCTGCTCTGACAGACGTTGAGCATCTTTCCATCTCCACAGCTAGCTTTTTTTTTTTTAAAGCTATACTTAGTATCAATGAATGTTTCTTAAATGTGTTACTGATGATTTCTTAGTGAAGTTAGGATTCAAGACACACAAAACACCTTGAACAGTTCAATAGGAAAAGAAGTAATACCTTTTATTAATTTAGCAGTCTTAGTGGAGAAGGCAATGGCAAGCCACTCCAGTACTCTTGCCTGGAAAACCCCATGGATGGAGGAGCCTGGTAGGCTGCAGTCCATGGGATCGTGAAGGGTCAGACACGACTGAGCAACTTCACTTTCACTTTTCACTTTCACGCAATGGAGAAGGAAATGGCAGCCCACTCCAGTGTTCATGCCTGCAGAATCCCAGGGATGGCAGAGCCTGGTGGGCTGCTGTCTATGGGGTCGCACAGAGTCGGGCACGACTGAAGCGACTTAGCAGCAGCAGCAGCAGTGCTTTTTAGCCATGCTTGGGTCAAGTGGACGCTGTGATGCAAGAACTCTGATGTTTGAAGGGAGGACTTTAGAAAGTCTTTCCCATTAGAATGGTTATTTAAGTGAACACAGGTCCAGCAATACTCCATCTGAGAACACCTCATGGCCCACTTTTAGTGTCACATTTTCTTTCCTGATTTCTCTGTCTCCTCGATTCAGCTCCTTCATTTTAATGGTAATGGGGTGTTCCTCCCAGGGTTTGATTTTACTGACTTCAACGCCCTTCCCTCTTTCCAATTTTCAGCTATATTGATTTAAAACATCTGCTTATATTTAACTGCCATCTAAAAAATGAAGAAATGAAGGAAGTAGTATATTCACGTAAGAGCCACTTAATTAAATGACGTAACACAGTCTACCATTATGACAACTTCAGTGCTCTATGCCCAAGAGCAAACTCTGGGAAAATACCAAAATTTAGGGAATAAGATTTTAAAATATTAGAAAAACAACACATATCTTAAAATTCACCCAGGAAAGTACACTTCACAAAGAATCAATAGGAAAGTCTGTGTGTAGCTTGTCAACCTTATGAGGACTGGGGAAAAATATTCCTTACTTCAAAATGCTGACTTAGTTGCTCCTTTATCTCAGCTCCCCTTTGCAATATGTTCATCCATTTATCATAGCATTTACAACACTGGATTTTAAATGTCGAGTTTTTCCTGAGCTTAAGTCTCTCTAGACACCCTATACTAGCCTTGCTCTTCCAGTTTGTGACTTAGTTCTGGATCATGAAATAAGAGCAACAGTTACATCAAAGTTATCCTGTCCAATGGACTGTGCCATGATGTGATTCTGGAAGGCTCTCTCCATCCATGTGACCAAGGCCAAGGAATATATCCTGAAGGATGCTTACACTCTGATTAAATCAACCACCTGCCCTGACTCTTCCTTAAATACTTGGGGTTAGAACATCTTAGCCCGTGCTGTCAGCAAAATGGACTCTAAAATCCTTTTTTTTTCCTCTTCCTTTATAAGCTTCATTAATGGTTACTGTGGGCTTCTCTGGCTTTCATTGGTAATGAATCCATTTGCCAAGGTAGGAGGCACTGTTTTGATCCCTGAGTCAGGAAGATCCCCTGGAGAAGGAAATGGCAACACATTCCAGTGTTCTTGCCTGAAAATTCCATGCATAGAAGCCTGGCAGGCTACAGTCCACAGGGTTGCAAAAGAGTCACACACGACTTAGTGAGTAAACAACAACAATAATGGTTACAGTGAGTCAGGACATAAATATCAAAAATAGTCTTTGTAAGCTAAAATTTTAGAAACAATTTTGAAGGCAATCAGGAAATATTAATAATATAGAGTCAGACACCATGCCCAAACTTTATTATATACAGCATGCTGTGTAAAAGTTGAAACAGCACTATCAAGTTGATACTCTTGTCCTGATTTTATGGGAAATAAAAACAGACTCCAACAACTTGTGTCTTTGATGTTACAGAAAATAAAAAGTACTGAAGACACTATTCAGAAGAAGAAATTATGACTTTAAAATTCCAAAGACCACATAATTTTCCACTGTATGACTCATAGCCTTCTCCTAACAGTAGATGTTTACAGAGAAACATACTTGTCTACTGTTACCTTTTTCCCAGTTGCCCTTATTAGATGGCTTCCCAGAAGATCTTTTGAATTCTCAAAACTCCAGTCAGCTCAGCAAAAGAGACACTGATGTATAGAACAGTCTTATGGACTCTGAGAGAGAGGGAGAGGGCGGGAAGATTTGGGAGAATGGCATTGAAACATGTAAAATATCATGTATGAAACGAGTTGCCAGTCCAGGTTCGATGCACGATACTGGATGCTTGGGGCTGGTGCACTGGGACGACCCAGAGGGATGGAATGGGGAGGGAGGAGGGAGGAGGGTTCAGGATGGGGAACACATGTATACCTGTGGCAGATTCATTTGGATATTTGGCAAAACTAATACAATTATGTAAATTTTAAAAATAAAATAAAATTAAAAAAAAAAAAAACCTCCAGTCAGCTATTATACCATCTCTGTGTGAACAGCTCACTACTCATATTGACAAATTACTCTGAATTATGTTTGGTTTGTCAAAGCTCAGTGACAGAATGAGGTCCATGATCTCTTTCCAAATCTAGACATCAATTTAATCTTTAGATGTGGATTCCTGAATAATATTTTGATCCTGTGGGAGGCAAAATCACTTACACTCCCAGTGCAATGATGTTCTGTCTTTGTTGTTTCTATTCCCTCTACTTTTCCTTTGTTGGTTCCTTTATTTATTTTGAAAGTTCAAAAATTCTGACACCTGGAAAGTTAATCTTTACTTTTGGTCCATTGCATGAAAGCAGTAAAGAAACAGAGTCTGGAGCTTCTAGAGTGAGGATCTTTGTTCTACTGGATCTACCATATACTCTTCGTGTGACTTTGAGCAAGTTACCTCTCTTTGACTCAGCTTCCTCATCTGTAAAATAGAGTTATGGAGACATGTAACTCTTCATATTAATAAGAATGAAACTGACTAATCATGTACAATAGTCAGAAGAGGGCCTGACACATAGTCAACACCAGTCTTGTTAAGGCATTAACTCTCTTTACAGCAGACCTCATGTTTCTCTTTTTCCAAAAATGTGTTCCTATTGGACATCAAATTCTCAGTTCATTTTTATGTTTTAATCAATTATTTGGGGCAGATTTTTCTCATTCCTCATTTTTCTGTAATATGGCCCCCATTTTTATATCCTTCCAGAAGGAAGTCACTTAAAATTTCAAACCACCAAATACATAGAAGAAATGAGAACTGTTATAAGTTCACACTCAGGAAGAGCAGATCCATTCCACAATACATGTCTTTTAACAGAGCTGAAATAATCAACTTTGCTTGTCTTGCTTGAGTTCTTACTTTCTGTCCAAATTGCTAGAAAAGGAAAGCAATTAAAAGATAAATGTTTACCTCACTTCTTAACATCCTTATAATCCTAAGAGGTTCACATTGCTACCTAGATCCAGCTGTTTCTATATTCTAGTAATAAAATGTTGTACCTGGTCTGCAATAGTCCTTGAAAGTTTCACATAATCACAAATATAATTCAAATGAGCTTACCAGTTAACACAGTGGTAAAAAGAATCTGCCCACCAATGCAGGCAATGCAAGAGAAGTAAGGTTGATCACTGGAGTAGAAAATGGCAACCCACTCCAGTATTCTCACCTGGAAAATTCCATGGACAAAGGAGCCTGGGGAGTTATAGTCCATGGGGTCACAGAGAGACGGACATGACGGAGCATACATGCACACATCCATATTCAAATATTTGTTTGGTTGTATCTTCTTTATTTCTTTGAAACACATACCATATATTAATGCTACGATACTCTGAGGGATGCAGAGATAATTTTTTTTAATTCTTATGTATTCACAGAATTTTAAATACCCAGAAGCTAACTCAATCTTTCATGACCATAATTATCAAAAAGACAGTTATACCAAACATATTTATTCTGCACAAAAGAACAGACTATAAACACTATGAATTTATAGTAATTGACATCTTAGGGAAATCAAACTGTCAAGAAGCTCAAGTTATGATTTAACATGTAGTATATAATTAGGGCTTCCCTGGTGGCCCAGACGGTAAAAAAATCCTCCTGCAATGCAGGAGAGCTGGGTTAGATCCCTAGATCTCTGGATTGGGAAGATCCCCTGGGGGAGGGCATGGCAACCCACTCGAGTATTCCTGCCTAGAGAATCCCTATGGAAAAAGAAGCCTGGTAGGCTACCATCCTGGTGGGTCACAAAGAGTTTGGACATGACTGAGTTGACTAAATACATATAATTAGTACTACTAGGTTTTGTTTTTCTTTTCTTAGAAAAGGAGATACCCTTATTACTCAGAATCAAAATATGTTTATATCTTTAAATGTCTGTAAATCATGTATATGGTTATTCTGTTTATTTCATAGTACCCAATTTTTTTCAATATCAGATATTATTGATGGAAAATAAACATTGAGACTTCTCATCACTTTGTTTCTTCAGCGTTTACTCTAGCTTTACATGCTATAATGTTAATGTTAATGTGTGTGTGTTCAGTCACTCAGTCGTGTCCTACTCTTTGTGACCCCATGGCCTGCAACACACCAGGTTTCCCTGTCCCTCATCATCTTCTGGATTTTGCCCAAGTTCATGTCCACTGAGTTGGTGATGCTCTATAACCATCTCATCTTCTGCTGCCCCTTCTCCTTTTGCCTTCAATCTTTTCCAGCATCAGAGTTTTATCCAATGAGTCCACTCTTCGCATAAGGGGGCCAAAGTATTGAGGCTTCAGCTTCAGCATCAGTCCTCCAATGAATATTCAGGGTTGATTTCCTTTAGGACTGACTATTTTAATCTCCTTAGTATCTAAGTGACTCTCAGGAGTCTTCTCCAGCCCCACAATACAAAAGCATCTATTCTTCAGTGCTCAGCCTTCTTTATGGTTCAATTCTCATATCTGTACATAACTACTGGAAAAAACAGCTAATATTAATAGCACATTTATATATTATAACCATTACAAGGACATGGAAGCCTGTTATGCTGCAGTCCATGGGGTTTCAAAGAGTTGGACACAACTGAGAGACTGAACAACAACAAATTACAAGAATAGTCTTCAAAAATAGCATATTTTATTGTCTTGGAACATTCAGGCTGCTGTAACAAAAATACCATAGGGTAACTTACAAACAACAAATAAGTATTTCCCACACTTCTGGAGGCTGGGAAGCCTGAGATAAAGGCACCCACAGATTCAGGGTCTGGTGAGGGCTCTATCCCCGGTGCACACATGACTGTCTTCTCATTGTGTCCTCACATGGTGGAAGCGACAGGGGGCTTCCTAGGGTCTCATTCATAAAGACATTAATCCCATTGATGAGGGCTAATGACCTCCATAAAACCCCACCTCCAAATTCTATCACATTGGGTGTTAGGATTTTAACA
Source organism: Bubalus bubalis (assembly GCF_019923935.1). Lineage (NCBI taxonomy): Eukaryota > Metazoa > Chordata > Mammalia > Artiodactyla > Bovidae > Bubalus > Bubalus bubalis. Next base: position 55,180,052 of record NC_059175.1, read on the forward strand.
TATGAATTTAAGAGGAATACAAACATTCAATCCATAGCACATATCAACAATAAAAAAAAAAAGTATGTCTAAATAAAACACATGCACTACTTATACTTTAGTAAATATATGTGTTCAAATAATCAATATGGGCACAGTAGTTTCTCAATTTTGAATACCAAAATTTTTTTGTAAATGTGAGCTGCAGTGCACAGGGTTACAAAGAGTCAGACATGACTGAAGCGGCTTGGTGTGTGGTGTGGTAGAAAACGCAAACTGGCTGGCTATATATAATACATAGAAATGTGGTTATAGACTACTTATTACTATTGAGGCAGACTAATAGTTGTCAACTTACAGCTATCCTTTTTAATAGTGGGCTCCAATTTTAGCTAAAAATACAACTCCCTAAAATGAAAAATGTTTATCCTGCTCTTTCATGTACCTGGATATAACCAAATGACTAAGTTCTGGCCATTTAGAGTAAATATAAATGATATGAAGTTTGTAAAAGAGTGTGCTTGTCTTCTTCCTTTTATCTTTCCTGATGTCCAGAATGTAGAGGTAATGGCTGGAGCATAAGAAATCACTTGAGATGATAAGGTAAACTTAGGAAAGAAAATAGTTTATAGCAAAGCAACAAGATAGAAACAAGTATCACTGATTTGGAATACCATACTAACTAATTCTGGAATTCTCTATATTTCCATTATCAACAGGATATGTAAAATAATTTTGGCATATTGATAGAATGGAATCATGAATAGCAATAAAAATGAATAAACTACAACTATGTGTAAACATGAACTTTATTCATTAACATTATATTGAACAAAAAAGTATAATATTATATGAGCTCATTTCATATATAATTTCTAGAGCATTCAAAATATAAAAGAAATAGAATTACTAACACATAAATACAAAAAACAAAGTAAATATGATAATTACAAAAATGTGGAAAGAAGAAAGAGTTTCATTTATAAGTAACACATAGTAAGTAACAAAAAACCTGGTGCAGTTATTAAAAAGAAATAGATATATTTTGCAAAATCATTTTTTACAAAAGCCAGAGATTTGTGGAGACAAGAAGAGTAAAACTAGAATTCCAGATACAGAAGAGCCATTCATAAGTTAGATTATGTCCACAGGCTGTTTTCATGCCTTGTAGCCTTAACCACTGTGGTACCCAAGTGGTGAGGATAAAGCTTAGCCTGGCAGACAGCCTTTAACAGAGGAAAGGAGAAACAGACTATAGCTTATTGCATGGGGCTTAAATGACACATTAGAAACTAAAAGAACTCTAAAGGAATAGCCAGTTTTCTCTATAGAGCACGTGGTATCTCTCAGGAAAGTAGGAGACTAGGAGAAATGAAAAGTTTTTAAAAGGGAGAAATACCTCAAATCCCACAATGTGTAGGAGAAATGTTGTACAGAAGGTAAAAGCCCACCATAAATGTGTAACTAATATCCTGTTAATATGTAAACTATCATTTGAAGCAAGCTGGGAAGGAAGACTAAAGAACCCAACCAATAACCCGCAATAGAGCAGAAGCAACTCTTCTTCAGACATTCAGGGCTGAGAAGAAAGAGACCAGCCAAACTTTCAGTCAAAATCTTGATGGCCATAGCTGGGGAGGGACTGAGAGAAGAGAGAAGAGTTGTATTACTCAAAGAGCAAAAAAGCATAAACCTAGCCCAATCTATATGGTACCCTCCATGGTTCTTTTAAATACTACCTTGAAAACAATCAAAATGTTCTGGCTTTTTAAAGTGCAAGATAATGTGGCCAATAATTTTGTTTTAAAAAATTAATAATTTAAATTGACTTGTAGATGACCTTTTTTTGATATTGAATAGTGAAAAGTTTAATATAATTGTTATTGATATATGCAAGACAATGAAAAACAGACCAAATGGACAAAAGATGGCAATTTTAACAGACATCCATATGAAAGAATCAAATGGATGCTCTAGAAATCTTAATATGAATGAAAAAAATAGAACCCAAATTTGTGCTTTTTTTTTTTTTAATTTTATTTTTAAACTTTACACTATTGTATTAGTTTTGCCAAATATCGAAATGAATCCACCACAGGTATACCTGTGTTCCCTATCCTGAACCCTCCTCCCTCCTCCCTCCCCATACCCTCCCTCTGGGTCGTCCCAGTGCACCAGCCCCAGGCATCCAATATCGTGCATCGAACCTGGACTGGCAACTCATTTCATACATGATATTATACATGTTTCAATGTCATTCTCCCAAATCTCCCCACCCTCTCCCTCTCCCACAGAGTCCATAAGACTGATCTATACACCAGTGTCTCTTTTGCTGTCTCGTACACAGGGTTATTGTTACCATCTTTCTAAATTCCATATATATGTGTTAGTATACTGTATTGGTGTTTTTCTTTCTGGCTTACTTCACTCTGTATAATAGGCTCCAGTTTCATCCACCTCATTAGAACTGATTCAAATGTATCCTTTTTAATGGCTGAGTAATCCTCCATTGTGTATATGTACCACAGCTTTCTTATCCATTCATCTGCTGATGGACATCTAGGTTGCTTCCATGTCCTGGCTATTATAAACAGTGCTGCGATGAACATTGGGGTACACGTGTCTCTTTTTCCCTTCTGGTTTCCTCAGTGTGTATGCCCAGCAGTGGGATTGCTGGATCATAAGGCAGTTCTATTTCCAGTTTTTTAAGGGATCTCCACACAGTTCTCCATAGTGGCTGTACTAGTTTGCATTTCCACCAACAGTGTAAGAGGGTTCCCTTTTCTCCACACCCTCTCCAGCATTTATGACTTGTAGACTTTTGGATCGCAGCCATTCTGACTGGAGTGAAATGGTACCTCATAGTGGTTTTGATTTGCATTTCTCTGATAATGAGTGATGTTGAGCATCTTTTCATGTGTTTGTTAGCCATCTGTATGTCTTCTTTGGAGAAATGTCTATTTAGTTCTTGGGCCCATTTTTTGATTGGGTCATTTATTTTTCTGGAGTTGAGCTGTAGGAGTTGCTTGTATATTCTCGAGATTAGTTGTTTGTCAGTTGCTTCATTTACTATTATTTTCTCCCATTCTGAAGGCTGCCTTTTCACCTTGCTAATAGTTTCCTTTGTTGTGCAGAAGCTTTTAAGTTTAATTAGGTCCCATTTGTTTATTTGTGCTTTTATTTCCAATATTCTGGGAGGTGGGTCATAGAGGATCCTGCTGTGATGTATGTCGGAGAGTGTTTTGCCTATGTTCTCCTCTAGGAGTTCTATAGTTTCTGGTCTTACGTTGAGATCTTTAATCCATTTTGAGTTTATTTTTGTGTATGGTGTTAGAAAGTGTTCTAGTTTCATTCTTTTACAAGTGGTTGACCAGTTTTCCCAGCACCACTTGTTAAAGAGATTGTCTTTAATCCATTGTATATTCTTGCCTCCTTTGTCAAAGATAAGGTGTCCATATGTGCGTGGATTTATCTCTGGGCTTTCTATTTTGTTCCATTGATCTATATTTCTGTCTTTGTGCCAGTACCATATCTTAACTGTGGCTTTGTAATAGAGCCTGAAGTCAGGTAGGTTGATTCCTCCAGTTCCATTCTTCTTTCTCAAGATCACTTTGGCTATTCGACGTTTTTTGTATTTCCATACAAATTGTGAAATTATTTGTTCTAGCTCTGTGAAGAATACCATTGGGAGCTTGATAGGGATTGCATTCAATCTATAAATTGCTTTGGGTAGTATACTCATTTTCACTATATTGATTCTTCCAATCCATGAACATGGTATATTTCTCCATCTATTAGTGTCCTCTTTGATTTCTTTCACCAGTGTTTTATAGTTTTCTCTATATAGGTCTTTAGTTTCTTTAGGTAGATATATTCCTAAGTATTTTATTCTTTCCGTTGCAATGGTGAATGGAATTGTTTCCTTAATTTCTCTTTCTGTTTTCTCATTATCAGTGTATAGGAATGCAAGGGATTTCTGTGTGTTGATTTTATATCCTGCAGCTTTACTATAATCATTGGTTAGTTCTAGTAATTTTCTGGTGGAGTCTTTAGGGTTTTCTATGTAGAGGATCATGTCATCTGCAAACAGTGAGAGTTTTACTTCTTCTTTTCCAATTTGGATTCCTTTTATTTTTTTTTCTGCTCTGATTGCCATGGCTAAAACTACCAAAACTATGTTGAATACTAATGGTGAAAGTGGGCACCCTTGTCTCGTTCCTGACTTTAGAGGAAATGCTTTCAATTTTTCACCATTGAGGATAATGTTTGCTGTGGGTCTGTCATATGTAGCTTTTATTATGTTGAGGAATGTTCCTTCTATTCCTGCTTTCTGGAGAGTTTTTATCGTAAATGGATGTTGAATTTTGTCAAAGGCTTTCTCTGCATCTATTGAGATAATCATATGGCTTTTATTTTTCAATTTGTTAATATGGTGTATTACATTGATTGATTTGTGGATATTGAAGAATCCTTGCATCCCTGGGATAAAGCCCACTTGGTCATGGTGTATGATCTTTTTAATGTGTTGTTGGATTCTGATTGCTAGAATTTTGTTAAGGATTTTTGCATCTATGTTCATCAGTGATATTGGCCTGTAGTTTTCTTTTTTTGTGGGATCTTTGTCAGGTTTTGGTATTAGGGTGATGGTGGCCTCATAGAATGAGTTTGGAAGTTTACCTTCCTCTGCAATTTTCTGGAAGAGTTTGAGCAGGATAGGTGTTAGCTCTTCTCTAAATTTTTGGTCGAATTCAGCTGTGAAGCCGTCTGGACCTGGGCTTTTGTTTGCTGAAAGATTTTTGATTACAGTTTCAAGTTCCGTGCTTGTCATGGGTCTGTTAAGATTTTCTATTTCTTCCTGGTCGAGTTTTGGAAAGTTGTACTTTTCTAAGAATTTGTCCATTTCTTCCACGTTGTCCATTTTATTGGTATATAATTGTTGATAGTAGTCTCTTATGATCCTTTGTATTTCTGTGTTGTCTGTTGTGATCTCTCCATTTTCATTTCTAATTTTATTGATTTGATTTTTCTCCCTTTGTTTCTTGATGAGTCTGGCTAATGGTTTGTCAATTTTATTTATCCTTTCAAAGAACCAGCTTTTGGCTTTGTTGATTTTTGCTATGGTCTCTTTTGTTTCTTTTGCATTTATTTCTGCTCTAATTTTTAAGATTTCTTTCCTTCTACTAGCCCTGGGGTTCTTCATTTCTTCCTTTTCTAGTTGCTTTAGGTGTAGAGTTAGGTTATTTATTTGACTTTTTTCTTGTTTCTTGAGGTATGCCTGTATTGCTATGAACTTTCCCCTTAGGACTGCTTTTAAAGTGTCCCTTAGGTTTTGGGTTGTTGTGTTTTCATTTTCATTCGTTTCTATGCAAATTTTGATTTCTTTTTTGATTTCTTCTGTGATTTGTTGGTTATTCAGCAGCGTGTTGTTCAGCCTCCATATGTTGGAACTTTTAATAGTTTTTCTCCTGTAATTGAGATCTAATCTTACTGCATTGTGGTCAGAAAAGATGCTTGGAATGATGTCTATTTTTTTGAATTTACCAAGGCTAGATTTATGGCCCAGGATGTGATCTATCCTGGAGAAGGTTCCATGTGCACTTGAGAAAAAGGTGAAATTCATTGTTTTGGGATGAAATGTCCTATAGATATCAATTAGGTCTAACTGGTCTATTGTATCGTTTAAAGTTTGTGTTTCCTTGTTAATTTTCTGTTTAGTTGATCTATCCATAGGTGTGAGTGGGGTATTAAAGTCTCCCACTATTATTGTGTTATTGTTAATTTCTCCTTTCATACTTGTTAGCATTTGTCTTACATATTGTGGCGCTCCCATGTTGGGTGCATATATATTTATAATTGTTATATCTTCTTCTTGGATTGATCCTTTGATCATTATGTAGTGACCATCTTTGTCTCTTTTCACAGCCTTTGTTTTAAAGTTTACTTTATCTGATATGAGTATTGCTACTCCTGCTTTCTTTTGGTCCCTATTTGCATGCAAAATCTTTTTCCAGCCCTTCACTTTCAGTCTGTTTGTGTCCCCTGTTTTGAGGTGGGTCTCTTGTAGACAACATATGTAGGGGTCTTGTTTTTGTATCCTTTCAGCCAGTCTTTGTCTTTTGGTTGGGGCATTCAACTCATTTACACTTAAGGTAATTACTGATAAGTATGATCCTGTTGCCATTTACTTTATTGTTTTGGGTTCGATTTTATACACCATTTTTGTGTTTCCTGTCTAGAGAATATCCTTTAGTATTTGTTGGAGAGCTGGTTTGGTGGTGCTGAATTCTCTCAGCTTTTGCTTGTCTGAAAAGCTTTTGATTTCTCCTTCATACTTGAATGAGATCCTTGCTGGGTACAATAATCTGGGCTGTAGGTAATTTTCTTTCATCACTTTAAGTATGTCTTGCCATTCCCTCCTGGCTTGAAAAGTTTCTATTGAAAGATCAGCTGTTATCCTTATGAGAATTCCCTTGTGTGTTATTTGTTGTTTTTCCCTTGCTGCTTTTAATATTTGTTCTTTGTGTTTGATCTTTGTTAATTTGATTAATATGTGTCTTGGGGTGTTTCGCTTTGGGTTTATCCTGTTTGGGACTCTCTGGGTTTCTTGGACTTGGGTGATTATTTCCTTCCCCATTTTAGGGAAGTTTTCAACTATTATCTCTTCAAGTATTTTCTCATGGTCTTTCTTTTTGTCTTCTTCTTCTGGGACTCCTATGATTCGAATGTTGTAGCGTTTAATATTGTCCTGGAGGTCTCTGAGATTGTCTTCATTTCTTTTATCCTCTCTGATTCATTTATTTCTACCATTCTATCTTCTAATTCACTAATCCTATCTTCTGCCTCTGTTATTCTACTATTTGTTGCCTCCAGAGTGTTTTGAATTTCATTTATTGCATTATTCATTATATATTGACTTTCTTTTATTTCTTCTAGGTCCTTGTTAAACCTTTCTTGCATCTTCTCAATCCTTGTCTCCAGGCTATTTATCTGTGATTCCATTTTGATTTCAAGATTTTGGATCAATTTCACTATCATTATTCGGAATTCTTTATCAGGTAGATTCCCTATCTCTTCCTCTTTTGTTTGGTTTGGTGGGCATTTATCCTGTTCCTTTATCTGCTGGGTATTCCTCTGTCTCTTCATCTTGTTTAAATTGCTGAGTTTGGGGTGTCCTTTCTGTATTCTGGCAGTTTGTGGAGTTCTCTTTATTGTGGCATTTCCTCACTCTGTGTGAGTTTGTACAGGTGGCTTGTCAAGGTTTCTTGGTTAGGGAAGCTTGTGTCGGTGTTCTGGTGGGTGGAGCTGTATTTCTTCTCTCTGGAGTGCAATGAAATGTCCAGTAATGAGTTATGGGATGTCTATGTTTTTGGGGTGACTTTGGGCTGCCTGTATCTTGGAGCTCAGGGCTGTGTTCCTTGTTGCTGGAGAATTTGCTTGGTATGTCTTGCCCTGAAACTTGTTGGCCCTTGTGTGGTGCTTGGTTTCAGTGCAGGTATGGAGGCATTTGATGAGCTCCTGTCAATTAATGTTCCTTGGAGTCAGGAGTTCCCTGGAGTCAGGGTTTGGACCTAAGCCTCCTGCTTCCAATTATCGGTCTTATTTTTACAGTAGTTTCAAAGCTTCTCCTTCTATACAGCACCATTGATAAAACATCTACATTAAAGGTGAAAAATTTCTCTACCATGAGGGTCACCCAGAGAGGTTCACAGCGTTACATGGAGAAGAGAAGAGGGAGGAGGGAGTTAGAGGTGACGCGAATGAGATGAGGTGAAATCAGTAGAGGAGAGAGTGGGCTAGCCAGTAATCTCTTCCTTATGTGCACTCCACAACTGGACCACTCAGAGTTGTTCATGGAGTTATACAGAGAAGAGAAGAAGGAGGAAGGTGAAAGAGGTGACCAGGAGGATAAAAGGGGGGAATGAAAAGGAGGGAGATAGATCCAGCCAGTAATCAGTTCCCTAAGTGTTCTCCACCGTCTGAAACACACAGAAACTCACAGAGTTGGGTAGAGTAGAGAGGGGTTAGGGAGGAGACACAGGTGACCTGGTGGAGAAAAAGGAGAGTCCAAAGGGAGAGACAGCAGTCAAGCCAGTAATCTTGCTCCCTAGTGAAAAATGGGTACTGAAGATTGGGTTCTTAAAGGTACAAAATTGGTAACAAATACATAAAAGCAAAAATTAAAAATCTAGACTAGAGTTTGGAATTTCAAAAATACAATGTTAAAGAAAAGAAGAAGGAAAAGAAAGAGAGAAAGAATGAACAAACAAAAACAAACAAGGTTGCAAAAATTATAAAGAAAATATAGGTACAAAATTGATAACTAATACCAAAAAGCAAAAGTTAAAAATCTAGAGTAGAGTTTGGAATTTCAAAAATACAATGTTAAGAAAAGAAGAAGAAAAGAAAGAGTGAGAAAAAAAAAAAAAACAAGAACAAACAAAGTCACATAAATTATAAAGAAAATACAGGTACAAAATTGATAACAAATACCAAAAAGCATAAATTAAAAATCTAGAGTAGAGTTTGGAATTTCAGATATACAATGTTATTTAAAAGAAGAAGAGAAAGAAACAGAGAAAAAGAAAAAATATAAAAAAGGTCACAGAAATTATAAAAAAAAAAAAAACTATAGGTACAAAATTGATAACAAATACCAAAAAGCTAAAATTAAAAATCTAGAGTAGAGTTTGGAATTTCAAAAATACAATGTTAAAGAAAAGAAGGAAAAAAAGAAAAAAAACAAGGTCAAAAAAATTATAAAAAATATATATGAAGTTTGCTTTAAAAAAAATAGGGTCTTCTTTTTTTTTTTTTTTTTTTGCAAAGTAATCGGTTATAAAAGTGAAAATTAAAGGAATAATAGATTACTTAAAATATTTTTTAATTAAAAAAACATAAAAAAAAAAGAAAGAAAGAATGATCATAAAAATATATCTAGGACTTTCTCTGGTTTTGTTGTGAGTATTGTGGGTTCAGTTCATTTTTGGCTAGTTCCTTGGTCCGACATATTTCTCAAGATCTATAGGCCCCTTCCTATGTAGTTGGTACTAACCACAGGGTTTTAATCTATTGCCTGTAGCTTCCAAGGCGGTTCCCTCTGTTACAGCTTCTTCTGTTTGCTGGTCTCTTCAGTGTCTGGTTTCTGCCCTGACACAAAGGGGACGGTGGAGGACACTTTTTTTTTTTTTTTTTTTTTAAAAACTCACTTGTTCAGTCGCGCTATGGGGAGAGAGGGATGCTGCAAACAAATAACGCTGGCATGTGCTTGCAGTGCCTCAGCCACACTGGGTCTGCCCCCGTTAATGGCGCGTGTAGCCTCCCTGTCCACGCTGCTCAGGCTCTAGGTTGCTTTGCCAGGAACCATCCATGGCCGGCCCTGGGCTGCCTGCACTTCCCAGGTCCAAGCCGCTCAGGTTCAGGCACTCGGGTAGTCCTCAGAGGCACAGACTCTCGGTTGGGCCTGCGTTTTGTGCCCTTCCCAGATCCGAGCAGCTCAGGTGATAAGGTGTTTGGCGAGCACAATTGCTGCAACTTATCGCCTCCCCGCCGCTCGGTTATCTAGGTGTGCAACCGGCGCACCTTCTTAGGCAGATGTTGACCATGCAGACCCCCAAGAAGTTTTAGTTAGCAAAGGATCCTGCTTACAGCTTTATAGATAATGTCTCTCTGGGGCTGCAATTGTCCCCTTCCTGCTCTGGCTGCCTGTCAACGGAGGGGGATGGTCTGCCACCGGCTATCTCTGTTCAGTCCTTTGTTTCGTGCGCAGGCCTGGCGGTGTCTTAGGTTAGGGCTGGCTTTTCATGTGGTAGATGTCCCACAGTCTGGTTTGCTAGCCCAAATTATTTCGCTCAGATAGTGCTCAGGGTATTCAGGCCAGATCTTTACTCTAAGTGATGCAGCCCACGCCGCACCTCCCTGCCCAGCCCCCACTTGCTAGTGGCATGTGCAGGCGTCTGCGCTGCTTCTCCGCTGGGGGAGTTACCGTAGGGCTTGCAATGTGCGGGTTTTAATTGTTTATTTATTTTTCCTCCCTGTTTGTTGCCCTCTGTGCTTCCAAGGCTCGGCACAGATTCGGCAGTGAGAAGGTTTCCTGGTGTTTGGAAACTTCTCTCTTTTTAAGACTCCCTTCCCGGGACGGAACTCCGTCCCTCCCTCTTTTGTCTCTTTTTTTGTCTTTTATATTTTTTCCTACCTCCTTTGGAAGACTTGGGTTGCTTTTCTGGGTGCCTGATGTCCTCTGCCGGCATTCAGAAGTTGTTTTGTGGAATTTACTCGGCATTTAAATGTTCTTTTGATGAATTTGTGGAGGAGAAAGGGTTCTCCCCATCCTACTCCTCCGCCATCTTAGGTCCTCCCTCCAAATTTGTGCTTTAAATACACACCTTTTTTGAGGTTAATTTGTGCTTTTATTTACCAGTATAACTTAACTACAGTGACCTGCAAACTTTTTTGATCTAAAAAAATACATTTTATATCACAGTACAGTAAACACACACATGTATATAATATGTATACATATATAAGTGAAACAAACAAAAGGTTTGCCAAAAATATCTACCCTGAGAAGTATTTTTTAGACTTTAAAATTGGAGGATAATTGCTTTACAAAGTTGTGTTGGTTTCTGCCATATAATAACTCAAATCAGCCATATGTATATATGTATATGTGTATATATATATATATATATGTACATATATACATATATATGACTTCCCTGGTGGCTCAGATGGTAAGGTATCTGCCTACAATGTGGGAGACCCAGGTTCAATCCCTGAGTTGGGAATATCTCCTGGAGAAAGAAATGGCAACCCACTCCAGTATTCTTGCCTGGAAAATCCCATGGACAAAGGAGCCTGGTAGGCTATTGTCCATGGGGTCGCAAAGAGTCGGACATGATTGAGCGACTTCACTTTCTTTCTTTCTATACGTATATATGTCTCCTCCCTTCTGAGTCTTCCTCCCATCCCCATCATCCCACCCCTGTAGGCCATCACAGAACACCAAGTTGGGCTTCCTATGTTACACAGCAGCTTTAAATGCAAAAACACGATAGTTTAAAAAAAACATGATGGGAAATGTTGTACCATGTAATTATGTAAAAATAACATGAACAAAAAGATCTGATTTAGCTGTATTCATATCAGATAAAATAAATTTCAATCCAAAGGATATTACAAAAGATAATGAACATGATCAGTCCTCCAAGCGGGCATAATAATATAAATATATTTGCACCTCATAATATAACTTCCAAATTTCTCAAGAGGCAGATCAGGTGGTCTGGTATTCCCATCTCTTTCAGAATTGTGATCCATACAGTCAAAGCTTTGGCATAGTCAATAAAACAGAAGATGTTTTTCTGGTACTTTCTTGCTTTTTCAATGATCCAATGGATGTTGGAAATTTGATCTCTGGTTTCTCTGCCTTTTCTAAATCCAGCTTGAACATCTGGAAGTTCACAGTTCACCTACTGTTGAAGCCTGGCTTGGAAAATGTTGAGCATTACTTTGCTAGCATGTGTTATGAGTGCAAGTGTGTGGTAGTTTGAACATTCTTTGGCATTGCCTTTCTTTGGGACTGGAATGAAAACTGACCTTTGCCAGTCCTGTGGCCACTGCTGAGTTTTCCAAATTTGCTGACATATTGAGTGCAGCACTTTCACAGCATCATTTTTTAGAATTTGAAATGGCTCAACTGGAATTCCATCACCTCCACTAGCTTTGTTTGTAGTAATGCTTCCTAAGACCCATTTGACTTTGTATTCCAAGATGTCTGGCTCTAGGTGAGTGATCATACCATCATGATTATCTAGGTTGTGAAGATAATTTTTGTATAGTTCTTCTGTGTATTCTTGCCACATGGAAAAACAGATGGGTTATAAAAAGGGAAAGGAGTATGTCAAGGCTGTATATTGTCACCATGATTATTTAACTTCTATGCAGAGTGCATCATGAGAAATGCTGCGCTAGAAGAAGCACAAGCTGGAATCAAGATTGCCAAGAGAAATATCAATAACTACAGATGTGCAGATGACATCACCCTTATGGCAGAAAGCAAAGAATAACTAAAGAGCCTCTTGATGAAAGTGAAAGAGGAGAGTGAAAAAGTTGGCCTAAAACTCAACATTCTGAAGACAAAGATCATGGCATTCGGTCCCATCGCTTCATGGCAAATAGTTGGGGAAACAGTGGAAACAGTCATACACTTTACTTTTAGTGCTCCAAAATCACTGCAGATGGGGACTGCAGCCATGAAATTAAAAGATACTTACTCCTTGAAAGAAAGGCTATGACCAACCTAGACAGCATATTAAAAAGCAGAGACGTTGCTCTGCCAACAAAGGTCCATCTAGTCAAAGCTATGGTTTTTCCAGTAGTCATGTATGGATGTTAGAGTTGGACTATAAAGAAAGCTGAGCACTGAAGAATTAATGCTTTTGAACTGTGGTGTTGAAGAAGACTCTTCAGAGTCACTTGAATTGTAAGGAGATCCAACCAGTCCATCCTAAAGGAAATCAGTCCTGAATATTCAATGGAAGGACTGATGTTGAAGCTGAAACTCCAATATTTTGGCCACCTGATGCAAAGAGCTGACTCATTTGAAAAGACCCTGATGTTGGGCAAGATTGAAGGCAGGAGAAAAGGGGACTACAGAGGATGATATGGTTAAATGGCATCACCGACTCAATGGACATGAGTTTGGGTGAACTCCAGGAGATGGTGATGGACAGGGAGGCCTGGTGTGCTGCAATTCATGGGGTTACAAAGAGTCGGACACGACTGAGCCACTGAACTGAACTGAACTGAATCAAAATAATGAAAAACTTTAACAAAAATTAACCTTAAATGGCATATAAATGGATTGGGGGAAGGGAGAAAATAAAGTAGTTTAATTGCTTAAAACCCTTATTGACCATTAGAAAAAGTCAGTAATATTCACAACTTACAATTCTTTAGTGTTAGTGTTTTACTCACTCAGTTGTGTCCCAGTCTTTGTGACTCCTTGGACTGAGCCCTCCAGGTTCCTCTGTCCAGGGAATTCTCCAGGCAAGAATACTGGAGTGGGTAGCCATTCCCTTCTCCAGGGGATCTTCCCAACCCAGGGATCCAACCTGAGTCTGCTGCAATGCAGCAGATTCTTTCCATCTGAGCCAACAGGGAAGCCCATTCTTTATATTGTACAATGTATGTTATATTTTGAAAAAATGAAGCTAAATATGGGGGAAAGATTCCTAAATATTTTTAAAGTTATTTCCATGAGAATAAGTATGTAGACTGCTGTATATGACCACTTGGAAAAAAAAAAAGGCCTCCATTTTGATAAAATAGTTAATTTTTTAAATGAGATTCTTTACCTCCATATACATTATTTCTTGCCTTTTCTTTTTGCTTTGCTGTAGTTGTAACTCAGCAGCACAGACACCATGCTATTTATGGTTATTTCAAGCATCGGTCACATGAACATTGCTCTCGTATACATGAACTACCTTGTACATACTTCTTAGGTAATGTGTTACCTACTTGTGTTATGCTTTGAGCTAAAGGTTGTGATTGGTTTCAGGAGACGTTTTTATCATTTTGAACCTGAGGTTTACAGTGCAAGGGGATGACATGGATGGCTGAGTCGGGTAGCTGTCAGACTTTATGGAATACTGGGTCTACTCTCCTAAATTTCATAAAATGGGCCCATTCCTCTAAATCAGTGTTCTATGTCTCTCCCATGTTGCAAAATATTTGAACTTCAAATTGTTCCCACAAGTCTTTAGAATGTGCTAAAAGACTATGTTTCCCCTAGTAGTTCTTTCTTCTCTTGCAGGATTTTGACACTGGTTATAAACTTGTACTCTAAAAAGTTTTACTAAGCTACTTGCTGGCTACCTCTTTCCAACTTTGTTCAAATTAAAAGGTTGAGAAGCAATAGTAAGAATTTTGTTAATTCCCTGACTTTATCTACTTTCATATCTAGAAGGTAGAGACAGAATGAGAAGTTGTGCCATAGCATTCTTTAATTTTCTCTTTGTTTGAGAAAACTACTTTGGCTGCTAATTTTTAGCATGGCCTGATGACTGAAGATTTATTCTTTCTTCCTTTTATTTTTATTGCTGCTTTTGCTCTTGCTTTTATTTCTAGGTTTCACTACCCATTATTTTTCTTTTACTATTAAATTTGGAAATAAGTTCATCATTCTTCAACCTTTCTGTAGAAATGAAACATTTTTAAAAATCTAAGCTACTAAATATTATTTAAGTATCTAAAAGTCAACAAGGGATATGACTGATTATTGTATCGGTTCAGTTCAGTCATTCAGTCCTGTCCAACTCTTTGCAACCTCATAGCATGCCAGGCTTCCCTGAACATCAACAGCTCCCAGTACTTGCTCAAACTCATGTCCATTGAGTCGGTGATGCCATCCAACCATCTCATCCTCTGTCAGCCCCTTCTCCTCTTGCCTTTAATCTTTCCCAGCATCGGAGTCTTTTCCAATGAGTCAGTTCTTCACATCAGGTGGCCAAAGTATTGGAGTTTCAACTTCAGCATCACTCCCTCCAATGAATATTCAGGATTGATTTCCTTTAGCATTGACTGGTTTGAACTCCTTGCAGTCCAAGGTTCTCTCAAGAGTCTTCTCCAAAACCACATTTCAAAAGCATCAATTCTTTGGTGCTAAGCTTTCTTTATAGTCCAGCTCTCACATCGATACATGACTACTGGAAAAGCCATAGCTTTGACTAGACGGACCTTTGTTGGTAAAGTAGTGATTCTGCTTTATAATATGCGCTGTAGGATTGTCATAGCTTTTCTTCCAAGGAGCAAGCATCTTTTCATTTCATGGTTGCAGTCACCATCTGCAGTGATTTTGGAACCCAAGAAAATAAAGTCTCTCACTGTTTCTGTTGTTTGCCCATCTATTTGCCATGAAGTGATGGGACCAGATGCCATGATCTTTGTTTTCTGAATGTTGAGTTTAAGCCAGTTTTTTCACTCTCCTCTTTCACTTTCATCAAGAGCCTTTTTAGTTCTTCTTCACTTTCTGCCATTAGGGTGATGTCATCTGCATGTCTTAGGTTATTAATATTTCTCCCGGCAGTTTTGATTCCAGCTTCTGCTTCATCCAGCTCGGCACCTTGCATGATGTACTCTGCATATAAGTTAAATAAGCAGGATGACAATATACAATCTCGACGTACTCCTTTCCCAATTTGGAACCAGTCTATTGTTCCGTGTCCAGTTCTAACTGTTGCTTCTTGACCTGCATACAGGTTTCACAGGAGGCAGGTAAGGTGGTCTGGTACTCCCATCTCTTGAAGAATTTTCCACAGTTTATTGTGACCCACACAGTGAAAGGCTTTGGCCTAATCAATAAAGCAGAAGTAGATGTTTTTCTGTAGCTCTCTTGCTTGTTCGATGATCCAACGGATGTTGGCTATTTGCTCTCTGGTTTCTCTGCCTTTTCTAAATCCAGTTTGAACACCTGGAAGTTTTCTTTTTTTTTTTAATTATTTTTTGTTTGTTTGTTTGTTTTTAACCTGGAAGTTTTCGGTTCACTTACTGTTGAAGCCTAGCTTGGAGAATTTTGAGCATTACTTTGCTAGTGATATTAAAAAGTTATTGTATATGTGTCATAATTGGAAGGAATTTCATCTCTAGCTATGGTTTGAGTTAGGGTTGGTCCCGTTCCATTCTATTTGGCTTATTCAAATTTAGATACACTTGATAATTAATAAAGACACTGGGGAAGGAGAGGGTGAGATGTATGGAAAGAGTAACATGGAAACTTACATTACCATATATAAACGAGATGGCCAACGGAAATTTGCCCTTTGGCTTAGGAAACTCAAACAGAGGCTCTGTATCAATCTAGAGGGGTGGGATGGGGAGGGAGGTGGGAGGGAGGTTCAAAAGGCAGGGGATATAAGTGTCCTTATGGTTGATTCATGTTGAGGTTTGACAGAAAGCAACAAAATTCTGTAAAGCAATTGTCCTTCAATTAAAAAAATAAACACATTGAAACAATATATGAGGAGTATTGTGCACTGCACAACAAAGCATATCATCAATCGAGGTATCGTGGACTATATGGAAGTGGCTTGTAGTTATCTGTGTGTGTGTGTGTTAGTCACTCAGTCGTGTCTGACTCTTTGCAACCCCATGAACTATAGCCTGCCAGGCATCTCTCTCCGTGGGATTTCCCAGGCAAGAATACTTTAGTGGGTTGCAATTCCCTTTGCTAAAAGATCTTCCCAACCCAGGAATTGAATCCAGGTCTCCTGCATTAGCAAGCAGAATATTTACCATCTGTTCCACCTCTATATATGCCTAAGTAATTGCTGATCACCCCACAGGAAGCATGACTCTGGTAGCACCCTTACTGCTCCCTGTGCCAAATTACCCAGAATCATGAGCTGAAAGTTCAAGGCCAGAGGTCATAATGCATGGTGAGATATCTAATTCAGTGTTTTTAGTTTTGAAATCTGTCTTTTATCAAGTTAACCTCAAAATTCTCTCTGCTTTAGGTTTTGCAAAACCTGGAACTGTTCTTGTTGTTTAGTTGCTAAGTCCTGCCTAACTCTCTTGCAAGCCCATGGATTGTAGCCTGCCAGGCTCCTTTTGTCCCAAGCAAAAATACTGAAGTGGATTGCCATTTCCTCCTCCAGGGGATCTTACTGACCCAGGGATTGAGCCCATGTCTCCTGCATTTACAGGTGTAGTCTTTATCACTGAGCCACCAGGGAAGCCCAAAAACGTCCATAAGTGTGGCCTAATTGTTTTGCATTCAGTCTCAATTCAAATCCAATTTTACAGTATACTGTCCATGGAGACTTGGGCAGCACCCTTAATTCATCTAAGATTCAATTTTCTCATCTGCAAAATAAAGATCAAATGATCAAACCACAGGGTTAAAGAGACTTCTAATGCTTAGATTAATGCCTTTCAACATGAAGCAATTGAAAATTATAGTTACTTTAACTATTACTACACAGATAAAGAACACTGGTATATGATGACTGATCCTAATCTTGTGTACTCTCATTACTTTCTTCCTTAGTTTCTCCTGTTGTGATATGATTTCTTTAAAACTTTGAAAATAACCATTCCTATCCCTGTGCATTAAAGTTCAATAATTTCTTTTCAGAGTTAGACTCAGAAAAGTACATGATATTATCAGGAAACTACTCCAGAATTCCACCTAATATAGAGCAAGGATAAACCTTGTTAACTTGGATATGTAAAAAATGTCATCTGTTCCAACTGGTATTCTCAGAATGTTTGTTCTACTTTAGATAATTAATCTAGAAGAAAAGTGTTTCTATTAATAAAATCAGCATACTAATAGAGATGTGTTCATTCATTTTCCGTGGCTGAGACAGGGTCAAATATCTGAAAAGACTTAGAAACGTATTTCCTATCCTTTTGCATGATTTATCCTCTCCTGAGTGTTAGTCAGTGTGCAATTAAAGTGCTCCAATATTGTAAAGTCTATTATTCTGTTAAAGACTTTCAAATTCTAACTATAAAATAAATTATTCATTTCCAATAGTTGGACTACTCAACATATTATTGGCTTTCAAAATTTTAATTACATGTAGAATGTTTATGGATCATCTCTTTCAATGAGGCTAATTTGAATTTTGGAAACTATATTAGAATTTGCATACTGAAATCTGGCAAAGAGTTGTTCAAAATATTTGCTGAAGGAATGGATGATTTAATGCCTAGAAGAATATACATATGGAATAAATCGATTTAGATATATTTTTCCTTAAATTGTATAAAATGAAAATTTTACTCTCCCACACTTCTGTGTCAAATATTTGGTTCAGATGTGCTTTTCTGCTTCCATTTTATGAAGGATTTCAGACCTATTTTTACTCTAAAAGAGAATTATGCAAATCACATTTAATCACTCAATAAAATAGTTCTGAATGAAGTGTTTCCAGTTATCCACAATTAGTTTGATAGCTGAGGTTATTAAACCAGTTTTCATGCTTATTTCATCTTGTAATTTTATTCATTCATTTGCAATTTTGACATTTGCATAGTAATTATAGGGGAGGAAAATTATTTACAATATATTGAAATACTCATAGATAAAATAATTTCTTACTACTGTCTATATTTGCCTCAAAAATAGACAGACAAATAAAACTTCTCTGGATAATTTTAATTAGTGTCTTTTGAGGAACAAATGTCTAATTCAGAGAGGCTTTGGTACAAAAAAGTTGGAAAAATAATTGGTCCTTTATTTTGTTAAACTTAAGACGTTTTATGAGTTTAACCATAAATTAGAGCACCTGGATCTCTATAATCGTCCCATAACTGATGCAAGTGGAGATTTCCCACAACTTTTACAAAGAAAATGAAAATAAATAAGTTTTACTCATGGATATGTGAAACAAGAACTTCCAGATGTTCAAGCTGGACTTAGAAAAGGCAGAGGAACCAGAGATCAAATTGCCAACATCCGTCGGATCATAGAAAAAGCAAGAGAATTCCAGAAGAACAACTACTCATGCTTCGTTGACTATACTAAAGCCTTTGACTGAGTGGATCACAACAAACTGTGGAAAATTCTTTAAGAGATGGGAATACCAGACCAACTTACCTGCCTCCTGAGAAAGCCTGTATGCAGGTCAAGAAGCAACAGTTAAAGCCGGAAATGGAACAACTGGTTCCAAATTGGGAAAGGAGTATATCAAGGCCGTATATTGTCACCCTGCTTATTTAACTTCTATGCAAAGTACATCATACTAAATGCTAGGCTGTATAAAGCAGAAGCTGGATCAAGATTGCTGGTAGAAATATCAATAACCTCAGATATGCAGATGACACCACCCTTATGGCAGAAAGCAAAGAGCAACAAAAGAGCCTCTTGATGAAAGTGAAAGAGGAGAGTGAAAAAGTTGGCTTAAAACTCAGCATTCAGAAAACTAAGATCATGGCAATCCAGTCTTATCACTTCATGGCAAATAGATGGGCAAACAATGGAAACAGTGAGAGACTTTATTTTTCCAGCCTCCAAAATCACTGCAGATGGGGACTGAAACCATGAAATTAAAAGATACTTGCTACTTGGAAGAAAAACCTTGACAAACATAGACAGAGTATTTAAAAGTAGAGACAGTACTTTGCCAACAAAGGTCCATCTAGTCAAAGCTATAGCTTTTCCAGTAGTCATGTATGGATGTGAGAGCTGGACTATACAGAAAGCTGAGCGCTTAAGAATTGATGCTTTCGAACTGTGGTGTTGGAGAAGATTGTTGAGAATCCCTTGGACTGCAATGAGATCAAACCAGTCAATCCTAAAGGAAATCGATACTGAATATTCATTGGTGGGACTAATTCTGAAGCTGAAGCTCCAATACTTTGGCCACCAGATGAGAAGAACTGAGTCATTGGAAAAGATCCTGATGCTGGGAAAGATTAAAGGCAAGAGGAGAAGGGGCTGACAGAGGATGAGATGGTTGGATTGCATCCCCAACTCAATGAACATGAGCTTGAGCAAGCTCTGGGAAGTGGTGAAGGACAGGGAAGCCTGGCGTGCTGCAGTCCATGGGGTTGCAAAGAGTCAGGCGTGACTGAGTGACTGAACAACAACAAACTAATATTTGAGTATTCTAATGTTATTTCATCATTTTTCCCCATCACTATCTACACACACACACACACACACACACACACACACACACACATGCATTCACACATATACACAAACTCTAAGACTAAAAAATTCCCTTCCTCTTTGCTTTCAAAATTTAAATTTTCCAGTCATATGTATACTTTCCTTAAATAACTTTTCTTTCTCTACATATCATTTATGCTTTGATTCTGGGATATTCATTTACTTTTGTTCTTTTTCAGCCACTAAGTCATGTTGGACTCTTTGTGACCCCATGAACTGCAACACGCTAGGCTCCTCTATTCTCCAGTATCTTCCGGAGTTTGCGCAAATTCACATCCTTTGAGTCAGGGATGCTATCTAACCATCTCATCCTCTGCTGCCCCTTCTCCTTTTGCCTTCAATATTTCCTAGTATCAGGGTCTTTTCCAATGAGTTGGCTGTGATCAGGTGGCCAAAGCGTTAGAGCATCAGCTTCAGCATCAGTACTTCCAATGAATATTCAGGGTTGATCTCCTTTAGGATTGACTAGTTGGATCTCCTTGCAGTCCAAGGGACTCTCAAGTCTCTCCAGCATCACTACCTTAGGTAATATACTTTATTTAAATACATTTAACCAGGTTTCTAAAAAGAGAAAGCCTCGATAAGTACTTGTCATTCTGGGAGTGTCTCAGCCCTCAGAACATTTTAAATATGTGCCACCTTTATCTTCTCTCTTTTCTTTTTCTTTTTTTAAATTTTATTGTATTTTTTAACTTTACAATATTGTATTGGTTTTGCCATATATCAACATGTATCTTCTCTCTTAAACCATACAGCTAAGAATGCAGGGGGAGAGTTGTCCCTCTGAATTCTCAGCAGAAATCTGAGGTAGAGAAGGGCTTTCTCCAGAGGAATATGTTGACATTGTCTTTTAACAAATTAATAAACTCAGAAATATTCAAGAGATATACAATGTTTTTAAGAAAATTTTATTGGCTTGGACTGTAAAAAAAGCAGACATATCTCAAATGAAAATAGGTCTTGGAACCCCAAACTTCTACAGACAGAGAGCAGTGTAAGAAACCTACTACTACAGACTAAATATTTGTGTCCCCCCAGATTTTTAAGTTGAAACTTAATTTTCAACATGATGGCATTTGAAGATAGCAACAGGAGGTGATTAGATTATGAAGGTAGATCTCTCATGAATGGTTTAGTGCCCTTATAAAAAAAAAACCCCAAAATTTCTCTTGCCACATCCACCATGTGAGGACACAGCAAGAAGACAGCAAATTGTGAATCAGGAAGCAGGCTTTCACCAGACATTAAAGCTGACAAATCTTGATTGTGGAATTCCCAGTCCCCAGGACAGTGAAAAATAAATTTCTGCTGTTGATAAGCTATCTGGTCCATGATGTTCTATTATACATAGCAGCTCTACTGTACTATGATATCAATGAAATAAAATTCACATTATAAAACAAGAAAATCTTAACCAGATATCCCCATGACAGAAATATTTGCTCAAACATAAAGATAAATTTTTCTTCTTTTGGCACCAGACATCAGTCTCCCTAGAAGATAACATTCCTTTCTCAATCCTGTAAGGGGTCATGATGATGCACCACTTGCCTTGTATATCTTTGGTGAATTTTATGTACGATGCCAGTGTATCATTTCCCTTAAAGAGAAAAATAGAACATACTGTGTCAGATGGCTTGGAGATGTATTAGACTTCACCTAATAAAAGTCCAACTCTGTGCAACCCCATAGACGGAAGCCCACCAGGCTCCCCCATCCTTGGGATTCTCCAGGCAAGAATACTGGAGTGGGTTGCCATTTCCTTCTCCAATGCATGAAAGTGAAAAGTGAAAGGGAAGTTGCTCAGTCTTGTCTGACTCTTAGCGACCCCATGGACTACAGCCGACCAGGCTCCTCCATCCATGGGATTTTCCAGGCAAGAGTACTGGAGTGGGGTGCCATTGCCTTCTCCGAATAAAAGTTTTTAGCTTAAATACGTACTTACATGGTTATCGTCTTCCCTTGTAGCTCAGCTGGTAAAGAATCCACGTGTATACAAGAGACCTAGTTTCAATCCTAGGGTTAGGAAGATCCCCTGGAGAAGGGAAAGGCTACTCACTCTAGCATTCTGGCCTAGAGAATTCCATGGACTCTATAGCCCATGTGGTTCCAAAGAGTAGGACACAACTGAGCAACTTTCACTAATACATGGTTATTAAACTTACTAGATACATTACTTGTAATCTACATATTTTACAAGTTATTGTGTCTTGCATTACCAAATGTGTGACTGAGCTACCAATAAAAATGATGATGCCTAGGCAACTTGAACAATTGACCAAATGTATAATTCTATTAGATCAATGATTGTAATAGTGGAACTCTAGATATGGAAAGAGGCAACAAGAGGGTGCCTTTTCCTGAACATAAGAGACTAGTAGGATAGGTGTGTCCAGAGGCCTTTAGCTACACTTAACTGAATAGCCTAAGTGGCCTATCAAGAGGAGTTCCAGGGCCATGGGACAAATGTTGCCCAAAACTTGATCAAAATTAAGACCAAAAGGGAAGGAATTGTAAATAAGGAATGTTGCCCACCATTCAGCTCTACAAGAATCGTTACTGGCCAACACAGTTGCTGATCTATAATACACTCTGAAAGAAATTTGGGGTAATATAAGAATCCCCCCAAAATGAGATAAGAATCAGAATCACTTTGTGCTCTGGAAAAACTACCACAGATAGTAAAGATTATCTGAAAAAAAAATTTTATGAACCCAGTTTCTTACATCTTGCCATACTAAGAAAAGCACCTAAACCATTAACTAAGATATCTGTCCCCCACAAATAGCAATGGCCTTCTACTAAGATGTGTAATTGAACGCATGTACCCCCTACCCCAAATCATACATACACTGACTTTCCCCTTTGCCACTTCAGAACAGTCCTCAGAGTTTCCCAAAAGACTTTCTTCTGAGTCATAATCCTTAGGTTGACTAGAATAAAATTCTTTCTTTATTATATTGAATATTAATTTTTTGTCTATATAAATACTACTCATTTATAAATGTGGGATATCACTAATAGAAAAAACCCTAAGAGTTGAGAAGGTGGAACCCTAAAGGATGGAGCCAAGAGATACGGTGAACTATTACCAAAGAGTAGCAGGACTGAGTCCTAATCAAGGCAGTACCAAGAAATGCCAAATGCAGGTTTCAAAAATTGTTATAGAATAGCAACTCCTGTATGTCTCTTGTGTTTCTCTTTTTTGGATGAGAATATTTATAGAATTATAGTAATTAATCCTATTCTTGTTCTATAACCATAGCATAATATATTGACTGCACAACATCCAGGATGGCAGATAATTTATCTCCTTATTTTACAAATCTTTTGATCTGAAGGGAGTACACTTGATAAAACAATAAAGAACACATTTCCATGCCTGGTCTAGTTTAGATGGTGAGACCCTAGAGTTGGAGTTGATGTAATCAGATGAGACTTTGGGAGCCTTGAAAAAGGGTGAGAGTATTTTGTAGTCAAATGCTCTGTTACTGAGCTACACCCCCTCTGTGGGTGAGAGTATTTTGAACATGGGAAGATGTATATCACTGGAGCCCAGAGGGAAATCTATATTTTTCCTCCAAGAATAGTAGATCAGTTGACACTGATCTTAGTCTACTGATATTTACAAATGTGAGTAGTCTTCTCCTACACAGAATCATGGCTGGATGCCTAATGTAATCTAATACACATAAACCTTATTAAGACTATTGAAAGACCAGTGTAGGCAAATACAGTAATGTGTGATCAAGGTATGGAGGCTTCCATGTTGGTTACTCTTGATTCAGCCACTCTGGAAAAATCTGGCTTCTGTATACTGGTGAAGCTTGCTTGGAGAAGCCATTCAGCAGCCATATAAATTAGACCCTCCAGACTTAGTTTTTCCTTTAAATAACATCAAACTCATAAGAAACTCTAAACCAGAATTTCTTCCACTGAATTATCCCTGAATTCATAACCCCTACACATTGTAAGAGATAATAAATGATCATTGTTGCTTTGAGTCACTAAGAATACAATACATTAGACAATATTAGATAACTAACATAATTTCTTACACTGATGTCATTTATCAGATCAGATCAGTCACTCAGTCATGTCTGACTCTTTGCGACCCCATAAATCGCAACATTCCAGGCCACCCTGTCCATCAAAAACTCCCGGAGTTCACTCAAACTCACGTCCATCAAGTCAGTGATGCCATCCAGCCATCTCATCCTCTGTCGTCCCCTTCTCCTCTTGCCCCCAGTCCCTCCCAGCATCAGAGTCTTTTCCAATGAGTCAACTCTTTGCATGAGGCGGCCAAAGTACTGGAGTTTCAGCTTTAGCATCATTCCTTCCAAAGAAATCCCAGGGCTGATCTCCTTCAGAATGGACTGGTTGGATCTCCTTGCAGTCCAAGGGACTCTCAAGAGTCTTCTCCAACACCACAGTTCAAAAGCATCAATTCTTCAGCACTCAGCCTTCTTCACAGTCCAACTCTCACATCCATACATGACCACAGGAAAAACCATAGCCTTGACTAGACGAACCTTTGTTGGCAAAGTAATGTCTCTGCTTTTCAATATGCTATCTAGGTTGGTCATAACTTTCCTTCCAAGGAGTAAGTGTCTTTTAATTTCATGGCTGCAGTCACCATCTGTAGTGATTTTGGAGCCCAGAAAAATGAAGTCTGACACTGTTTCCACTGTTTCCCCATCTATTTCCCATGAAGGGATGGGACCGGATGCCATGATCTTCATTTTCTGAATGTTGAGCTTTTTCACTTTAAGCCAGCTTTTTCACTCTCCACTTTCACTTTCATCAAGAGGCTTTTGAGTTCCTCTTCACTTTCTGCCATAAGGGTGGTGTCATCTGCATATCTGAGGTTATTGATATTTCTCCCGGCAATCTTAAATCCAGCTTGTGTTTCTTCCAGTCCAGCGTTTCTCATGATGTATTCTGCATATGAGTTAAATAAGCAGGGTGACAATATACAGCCTTGACGAACTCCTTTTCCTATTTGGAACCAGTCTGTTGTTCCATGTCCAGTTCTAACTGTTGCTTCCTGACATGCATACAGATTTCTCAAGAGGCAGGTCATGTGGTCCAGTATTCCCATCTCTTTCAGAATTTTCCACAGTTTATTGTGATCCACACAGTCAAAGGCTTTGGCATAGTCAATAAAGCAGAAATAGATATTTTTCTGGAACTCTCTCGCTTTTTCCATGATCCAGCGGATGTTGGCAATTTGATCTCTGGTTCCTCTGCCTTTTCTAAAACCAGCTTGAACATCAGGATGTCATTTATACAAAGTTTTCAAACATGTCAAAGGAAATTGCAGGATTTAGAATTAAAAGAGTACACATTTTTAAGTAGCAAAAAAAAAAAAAAAAAAAAAACTTTACATAAAAATAATCTAGTGGCTTTCTTTGTACACCAGGAGAATCTTGTATCTTAAAACATTGTTACATATAACTATACATTTCAATAGGAATTTTAAGTAACATAAAGGGAAAGTGCAGTACAGGATAATATGCTTTATGATTGATGTATTTTAGAAACTGAGGGGAATTTTGCTGAAGGAGTAAGAGCCATATTTGGGACTTGAAAGAAAATAAAAGTTAAATAAGGAAAAAGGAAGAAAGAAGAAAGAGAGTTGAATTAAGTAAAAAAAGGAAATAAAGATATTATCTGCACAGATTAAAAGCACAGAGCCAAAAGAGAGTTTGGATCTTTGACCACATTCACTTAAAAGTTATTGAATGGAGGATGAATGCATACTTTTGAACCATAGTTTTCTCTGGATATACGCCCAGGAATGGGATTACTGTGTCATATGGTGGCTCTATTTTTAGTATTTTAAGGAACCTCCATACTGTTCCCTGTGGTGGCTGCATTCTCACCAACAGTGTAGAGGATTCCCTTTTCCCCAAACCTTCTCCAGCATTTATTGTTTGTAGACTTTTTGATGTTGGCTATTCTGACTGGTGTGAGGTGGGACCTCATTGTAGATTTGATTTGCATTTCTCTAATAATTAGCAATGTTGGGCATCTTCTCATGTGCCTCTTGATAATCTGTATATCTTCTTTGGAAAAGTGTCTATTTAGGTCCTCTGCCCATCTTTTTACTGGATTGTATTCTGTGATATTGATTGTGTGAGGAATCTAAAAACTGGATGCAAATTAACTTATTTACAAAACGTAAACAGGCTCACAGATCTAAAAAATAAACTTGTTACCAAAGAGGAAGGGAGGATGACAAATTAGGAGTCTGGGATTGACATAAACACTCTACCATATTTAAAATAGGTAAATAACAAGAACCTACTGCATAGCACAGTGACCTCTACTCAATATTCTATAATAAGTGAAATAGGAAAATAATTGAATATTATACACACACACACACGCACACACGTATCTGATTGAAGTCAAAAGGAGAAATGGGCAGCAGAACACTAGATGGTTAGATAGCATCACCGACTCAACGGACATGAATCTGAGCAAACTCCAGGGGTTAATGGAGGGTAGAGGAGCCTGGCATGGTACATTCCATGCAGTCACAACGAGTTGAGCACGACTTAGTTATGTCTTAGTAACGACATTCAACAACAAAATATGTGTCTGAATCACTTTGTGGTATAACTGAAACTAGCACAGCCTTGCAAATCAATTGTAGCCCAATACAAATAAAAATTTTAAAAGTTATTTAAAGATTTTAAACATAGGCATGATAAGATCAGACATGCTTTAGAAAGAGGAAAACTGGAGTGGGAAGGATAGAGTTTGGGAGTGTAGCCTCCTGTCGAATAATTAGGAGATCTTGAATTAAAAATAAAGCAGTAACCATGGAAAGTCTTCCCCATAATAGTTAATGGCAATTCTATTCTTCCAATTTCTGAAACCCCAAACTTGTGCATTCTTTACTGCTTTCCCTTATTTTTTCACACATCACATCCAATAGTTTGGCAAATTCAGTCAGCTTTTCTTTCAAAATATATCTCCAATACCTAAACATCACCTCTGCCTCAGGGACTTTGTGACTTTTGTTCTTCTCCTTTCAGTGC
This sequence comes from Bubalus bubalis, assembly GCF_019923935.1. Taxonomy (NCBI): domain Eukaryota; kingdom Metazoa; phylum Chordata; class Mammalia; order Artiodactyla; family Bovidae; genus Bubalus; species Bubalus bubalis. Next base: position 55,206,761 of record NC_059175.1, read on the forward strand.
TGGTCCACCAAATATTGATAAGGCCAACTCACTTTTCTCCTCCAGGTCTTTACTCCTTTATAACATTTTCATAGAGAACTTTTCCAGGGCATCAAATATAAAATTACAGATCTTCCCATTTTCTTTATCCTCCTTCCCTACCCTATTATTGTTCCTACATACTACTCTATCTATTTTATTTAATTATGTTGCTTATAATGTTTCCCCATTCTTAGCGATGGGAGTTGGAAATTTGTATACAAAGATGAAGAAAAAAGAGAGACATATGATGGACAGTCAATAAATATTTATTAATGGATGAATAAATAGATTAAGAAGATATTAATACTTTTTATTACAATTGGAAATATGATTTTAAGAATAGCTCCCAAGTTTTGTCTGTGTTAGGACTCTCCAGGACCTCTCTCTACCATATACAAACTCCTTTTAGCCCTAAGTCCTGATAAGTCCAGTAAATTGATTCAGAACTAAATGTCAGGGGATGAAATATTCACACAATTTTCAGCTTCAAAGCTTAGCAACAATTCCATAAGTAGTTTTTAATAGTCATCTCTTCCTCCAAACCCAATATATTAACCTTTTATAATCATTTGATAATAGAAAGAATAAAAGGGGAGGAGAGTTTGAATTGAAATACCTGGGATTCTTATCCTATTTCTACTATAATTTAGGACTCTTAACTCCATTTAAAAGTTTCCACATCTCAAAAAATAAAAAGGCAAACAAAAGTTAAATATATCTGCTTTAATTTGCAGATTACATTGCAAAGGAAAAAAGAGAGTTGTATAATATACTTATTTAAAACAGGAATGGTTATGCACTCTATGCACAAAAATTCTTTTAATGCTAAATTTCTAAGGAGTCTAACCCACTAATATTCCAAATATATAATTATAAATGAAGAATTTCCAGTCAGTTGTTATAATAATGTAAAAGTTCTCAGAAGTAAATTCTATGTAGTAGGAGTCAAATATGATAGCCCAAAACTTTTTTCTTCTTATTATAAAACTATTTCTTAGTGATCTACATTGATCATTAGTGTAAAATGCTTTGCTTATGTGAGCTCACTGTCTTCCCCTTAAAATCTCTGTAACCTTTAAAAGATTCTCTTTATGTATTTGTCAAAACTGAAAAATCTGAAAGAAAAAAAAAATGTCCACACAGCCCAATTACAGATTACTGAAAAGGTCAGCAAGATGTCAATGTTACAGAGCAGTCTGGAAAATCTCATGAGAACTTTCAGCTGAAAGTTCAATTAAATTGTTGGGCTCCTGACTTGGAGGAATCAATCCCTCATAAGAATAAAGGGCAATAGCCACCCTGTGGGTAAAGAACACTGGTTAACTATCCTCCTGATGTAGAACAAAGGTAAGGGGAAAAGTGGCGGCAACAAACACAATACTTCCAGAGATTAAAAGCCATTTGTTCTCTTATGTTTTTTCAACACTACCAGGTGCATTTGACTTGTAATAAATACATTCTAGAAAAAGTTTCCGGTTTATCACAAAGATCTTACAGTTTCATCAAATTTCACAATTTAAGAATTTTTAAAAATGATAATTAAAAGTATTTTTAGAAGTTTGTACCAGTACAAAACTCCAAGATACACTTGTTTTGTTTTCCTCTTAATATTTTCAATTTATTTTGTACTTAGAGCACAAAATTTCAACATTTATAAGGCTTTGAGGAAATTTTGAATAAATCAAACATACTACCTAAAAATAAAAATATAACAAATATAGCTGTGTGAAGAATTCTAAAAGTAAAAGCACATGAACCTACTTTAAAATTATGAGATGACATATAAAGTCCTAAAAATGCTTTTTGAACATCTTCTAATAATATTCACTGTAGCAGTTAGGTCTGAGGGCATTTTCATGGAAGTTATTATGTACTTTTTTTGTGGTCTAGTCAAATATATCTAAAGATGTCTAGATCTTGAATATTCATTAAGTTAAAACAACTTTAGCAGTATATATATAAATTTAGTATTACTATTATATAATGAAAACCTGGAACAATCATAAATTGCTGGTTAGAAGCACTTTGGTAAATAATTTGGCAATTTATTTTAAAGTTGAACATTCATATACTGCATAACTCAGCAATTCTATTTCTCGATGCTTACTTGAGAAAGAAAAGATTTTCTTTAAACTTGTATTAGAATGTTTATAGAAACTTTTTCACACGTGTGTGCTCAGTTGGTAAGTCATGTCCAACTCTGTGACCCCATGGACTGTAACCTCTAAGGCTCCTCTGTCCGTTGGATTTTCCAGGCAAGAATACTGGAGTGGGTTGCCATTTACCACTCCAGGGGATCTTCCCAACCCATGAATCCAACCCTCATCTCTTGTGCCTCTTGCATTAGCAGGCAGGCAGATTGTTTGCAAGAGTCACCAGGGAAGAAGACAACTTTTTCATAAATTAACATTATACAATAATGATATATTATTATACATTTATATGGGCTTCCCTGGTAGCTCAACTGGTAAAGAATCTGCCTGCAATGCTAGAGACCTGGGTTCAATCCCTGGGTTGGGAAGATCCCCTGGAGGAGGGCATGGCAACCCACTCCAGTACCCTTGCCTGGAGAATCCCCATGGACAGAGGAGCCTGGAGGGCTATAGTCCATGGAGTCACAAAGAGTTGAACGTGACTGAGTGACTAAGCACAGCACACAGCATACATTAATATAATAGTATTACTATTAATGAATATAATATATATATTAGATTATTATTTGAAACAGATACAAGTGCATGACTGTGCTGTGTGATTAAATATAAAATGGACAGATATATGTGTGTTTAAATGAACCTGTCTTTGTGTAAATAGCAGTACGAACCCACATCCATGTATAGTGAGCCCATATGGACTCATATTGAATATATTAATTTGTGGTCTCATTTCTCAGTACCCCTAGAACATCTTTTATATTGAGTATTTTACTATATCTGCTGATTGCATTGTTTGGCAGAGTATGCACTCAAAGCTTCCTTACTGCAGAAAGTATTCTCAATAAATACAAGACTCCTCTAAACCACTATAGTTCTCCTCTGTGCTTAGGATTTGTATTGAGCCTGGCATACCTTTTAGAGAATGAAGCAGCAACCCACTCCAATATTCTTGCCTGCAAAATCCCCATGGACAGAGGAGCCTGGCGGACTAGAGTCCATGGGGTCACAAAGAGTTGGACACGACTGAGCAGCTAAGCACAGCACAGAGTGCCTCATAGAGTTTTCAAGGATTAACTAAATTTATAGTGCATAAAATTGACCTGGCATGCATAAGCACTCCATAGCACAGCTATTACAGTTATGTTTATTATTATCATGAGATCTATCAACTGTTGGGTCAGGAGTAGGTCCCAAACAAGATTACATTTATTTAGAAAAAATTATATGCTAAAGAGTTAACTAATGGTAGCTACTGCAGATAATTACCTCCTAAGACCTGATGGCTCAGTGGTAAAGAATCCTCCTGCCAGTGCAGGAAACATGGGTTCAATCCCTGGTTTGGGAAGATCCCCTGGAGAAGGAAATGGCAACCCACTCCAATATTCTTGCCTGGAGAACATCAGCTACAATCCATGGGGTCACAAAGAGTCAGAAAAGACTTAGAGACTCAACAACAAAAATGAAGATAAACTAAAAATGAAGGATTGATTTACTACTTCAAAAAATGGCAAAAATAATCACTGAATATATAATTTATTAAAATCATTTTGAGGAAACTGACAAGTGAATTCTTGGTTAGTCATTCAACTGTTTGATCAAAACAAGACTCATATGTCTTTTAATTGTTTTTATAAAAGGGCAAAATGGTAATGAGCAATTTTAAGTGTGAGTCACAAAAAATAATGAAATAAATTCCTACCATCCATCTGGATTCTTTAGTTGATCATTTTAGAGAACTAAATATAAAATCTTTTGAAAAATAAAATAGGACTTTCAGTATACATGTTTGTCTTTGCTAAGTAGAATTACAGCTTAAAATCTGTTACTTAAAATAAATGGATGTATTAATTTAAAAGAGTAAAAAACTAAAAGATAAGGATAACTCCTCAATCATTTATTTTGCACTCCTAAATTATATTTACTTGTGTAACGCTTTATTAACTAGAAAAATAAGTATCTATTAAAGGATAACTGGACTGCCTTGTTGATTTAAACCAACTTTAAATTACTAGGAAGGGGATACACAGATGGGGGAATACCAACGAACAGTACCTGCATGATGTACTTCTAAGTATATAAATAAATTAAAGCATATTCCCCAGATATCACAAAACAAAATCAAGTGTTCATATAAAAAAATGTTTAACTAATGTTCAGCTATTACCAACATATGGCATATCGCTTTGTATATTTTTCAAAAAGCATTACTCTATAAATTTCAAAGTCCTTCCTTATTAAAATGATCTTTTCATTTGTGTATTTGCTCATTTGGACTCAGTGTAAAATAAATAGATAATATTTTAATATTTTAAAATATTTTAATATTTATCTAAAATAAATAGATAATATAGAATTATGCCACCCATTATTGAGCTTAGCAGTTTTGCTGCTTTTTTGCATTTTATTCAGTGCCTGAAAATAGGTTGCCTAAAAAATGCCTGAGTTACAACCAATAGTCTTTGGGGGAAGAACATACTTTGTGTTTAAGGGAAATAAGAATTGCAAATTACTTAGTAAACTGATGAATATGCATTACTGATCCAAAAATTATAATTATTTCAAAACAAAACAGTTTTACAGAATCTTGATATTATATAAATAATTTTATATTCAATAAGCATTTTATTTAATAAGATGCATGCCTTTTGCACATTAATGTTCTCTTTTAAAAATACAGCTCATTTGAATAGTTGCCTTTTCTAGCATAAAGTCAAATGAAACCCTTGCATGTGGTAGGAAGCACTGTGGTACAGCTTTTGGTTTATTCAAAAAGTGTGAATAAACTAGTTATTCTAGAGTCATTGAGAGTACAAAAATCAAAAACGTATAAGCCTTTAAATAACTTTAAGTTCTGTGTTTAGAATTGTTAAGATGGTCCAAAATAAACTTTACAAAGAAGGCTTTCTTTTTCTTTTACTGTGTATGTAAAGGCATGAGGGACCAACACAATTTTTTAAATATTTTAAGGTAATATAAAACTTGAAGACTCAGAAAAATTTATTTCATGGTGATTGTAGTTAATACCAGAGTATATATACTTACAAATGCTAAGAAAGTAAATATTAAATGTTCTCATCTCAAAAAGAGAAATAGTAGTTTTGTAAGATGATGGAAATGTTAGCTAGCACAATAGTGGTAATCGTTTTGCAATATATCAGTGTGTCAAATAGACACAATGTATACCTTAACCTTACTAACGATTATATGTTAACTATACCTCAATACAGAGAAGGCAATGGCACCCCACTCCAGTACTCTTGCCTGGAAAATGCCATGGATGGAGGAGCCTGGTGGGCTGCAGTCCAAGGGGTCGCTAAGAGTCAAACACGACTGAGTGACTGCACTTTCACTTTTGACTTTCATGCATTGGAGAAGGAAATGGCAACCCACTCCAGTGCTCTTGCCTGGAGAATCCCAGGGACGGGGGAGCCTGGCGGGCTGCCATCTCTAGAGTCACACAGAGTCGGACACGACTGAAGCGACTTAGCAGCAGCAGCAACATACCTCAATAAAGTTGGAAAGGGAAAGATTGTAAGAAAATATATTCCAAAATTATAGAAATCCTTTTTGTTCCTGTTCTGTGTTGTATCCTAACACATAAAATAACAAATATATATATGCATAGTTTATATAATAAGCATGTAGATACACATTAATATCTTTAATGATATCTAAAACTCATTCTGAAAAAAATGCACAAATATACACTTCAAAGGATTGTCAGTGAGTGAATGTGCCTGAGCATTCTTCACACAGATAAAGAAATTAACCAACAGCTGCAGAAGCTTGTCTCTTGTCTCTATCTTAAATATCATGACTACACTGATTTCTAAAAGCATAGGTCAGTTTTTCCTGTTTTTGAACTTAATATCAATCAAGCCATACAGGTATTAATCTCTTGGGTTAGGTTTCTTTTGCTCAACAATTATATTTGCCTAGTCATCCATCTTGTTAAATGTAAGATTCATTGATTAATTTTCATCGTTCATATGATATCCAATTGTATGAACACAAAGCATGTTTTAACTCTTCTAATACAGAATTACACTGGAGCTGTTTTTTTTCTTCCACTAAAGTAATTAATTTGGCTATACATGTTCATGATTTGTGGTGCCTATGTTTGGATGTTTTGGGGTAAATGCCTAAAAATGGGATTGTTGAACTTCATGGAACAACAGACTGGTTCCAAATACGGAAAGGAGTACGTCAAGGCTTTATATTGTCACCCTGCTTATTTAACTCATATGCAGAGTACATCATGAGAAACGCTGGGCTGGATGAAGCACAAGCTGGAAATAAGATTGCTGGGAGAAATATCAATAACCTCAGATATGCAGATGTCACCACCCTTATGGCAGAAAGTGAAGAAGAACTAAAGAGCCTCTTGATGAAAGTGAAAGAGGAGAGTGAAAGGGTTGGCTTAAAGCTCAACATTCAGAAAACTAAGATCATGGAATACGGTCCCATCACTTCATGGCAAATAGATGAGGAAACAGTGGAAACAGTGGCTGACTTCATTTTCTTGGGCTCCAAATCACTGCAGATGGTAACTGCAGCCATGAAATTATTTGCAAACCCATGGACCACAGCATGCTAGGACTCCCTGTCCATCACCTACTCCCAGAGATTACAAAACTCCTTGGAAGGAAAGTTATGACCAACCTAGATATAATATTAAAAAGCAGAGACATTACTTTGCCAACTCCATCTAGTCAGTTCAGTTCAGTCACTCAGTTGTGTCCGACTCTTTGCAAACCCATGGACCGCAGCAAGACAGGCCTCCCTGTCCATCACCAGCTCCTGGAATCTACCTAAACTCATGTCCATTGAGTCGGTGATGCCATCCAACCATCTCATCCTCTGTCATTCCCTTCTCTTCCTGCCCTCAATCTTTCCTAGCATCAGCGTCTTTTCAAATGAGTCAGTTCTTCACATCAGGTGGCCAAAGTATTGGAGTTTCAGCTTCAATATCAGTCCTTCTAATGAACACTCAGGACTGATTTCCTTTAGGATGGACTGGTTGGATCTCCTTGCAATCCAAGAGACTCTCAAGGGTCTTCTCCAACTCCACAGTTAAAAAGCATCAATTCTTTGGTGCTCAGCTTTCTTTATAGTCCAACTCTCACATCTATACTGGAAAAACCATAGCTTTGACTAGACAGACCTTTGTTGGCAAAGTAATGTCTGTGCTTTTGAATATGCTGTCTAGGCTGGTCATAGCTTTTCTTCCAAGGAACAAGCATCTTTTAATTTCATGACTGCAGTCACCATCTGCAGGATTTTGGAGCCCAAGAAAATAAAGTCAGCCACTGTTTCCACAGTTTCCCCACCTATTTACCATAATAATGGGACCAGATGGGATCGGATGCCATCGTCTTAGTTTTCTGAATGTTGAGCTTTAAGCCAACATTTTCACTCTCCTCTTTCACTTTCATCAAGAGGCTCTTTAGTTCTTCTTCACTTTCTGCCATAAGGGTGGTGTCATCTGCATATCTAGTCAAGGCTATGGTTTTTTCCAGTAGTCATGTGTGGATGTGAGAGTTGGACTGTGAAGAAAGCTGAGCACCAAAGAATTGCTGCTTTTGAACTATGGTGTTGGAAAAGACTCTTCAGAGTCCCTTGGACTGCAAGAAGGTACAACCAGTCCATCCTAAAGGAGACCAGTCCTGGGTGTTCACTGGAAGGACTGATGCTAAAGCTGAAACTCCAATACTCTGGCCACCTGATGCAAAGAGCTGTCTCATTTGAAAATACCCTGATGCTGGGAAAGATTGAAGGCAGGAGGAGAAGGCGATGACAGGATGAGACAGTTGGATGGCATCACCGACTCAATGGACATGAGTTTGGGTAGACTCCGGGAATTGGTGATGAACAGGGAGGCCTGGCGTGCTATGGTCCATGGGGTCGCAAAGAGTTGGACATGACTGAGTGACTGAACTGAACTGAACTGAAGGATTGTGCATATTTAACTCTAAGATGTAATGTCAGTTTTCTGGTTTGACTTCACCAAAACAAATTCCTACAAATTATGTATGAGAGAGTTTCTTTTGCCACACGTCTTTTCTGACATTCTAATCTAATGCAACTAGGATTGGCTTTAGTGTATAGATGTTAAAGTTAATTTTTATCCATATAGCTATTCACTTGGCACAGAATAATTTATTAAAAGATTATTCATTAAGGCATCAGTATTGAAATAAGCAGAGAATATGGAATGCTCACAGCTTGGAAAGATAGCGATTCCTCAAATAGTCATTTGTTTTCTGATTTATTTCACTCGTATGACAGGCTGTAGGTTCATCCACATCACTTTAACTGATTCAATTCATTCCTTTTTATGGCTGAGTAATATTCCATTGTGTATATGTACCACATCTTTATCCATTCATCTGTTGATGGGCATCTAAGCTGCTTCCATGTCCTGGCTATTATAAACAGTGCTGCAATGAACATCAAGGTACATGTGTCTTTCTGAGTTATGGTTTTTTCAGGGTATATGCCCAGTAGTAGGATTGCTTGGTCATATGGGCTTTCTTGATGACACAGTGGTAAAAAATCCCCCTGTCAAGCAAGAGACTTGGGTTTGACCCCTGGGTCAGGAAGATCCCCTGGAGAAGAAAATGGAAACCCACTCCAATATGCTTGCCTGGGAAATCTCATGGACAGATGAGCCTGGGGGCTACAGTCCTTGGGGTCACAAAAGAGTTGGACATGACTTGGCAACCAAACAACAACAACATCGTAGTTCTACATTTATTTTTTAAAGAAACCTTTATACTTTTCTCCACAGTGACTGTCCCAATTTACATTCCCATCAACAGTGTAAGAGGGTTCCTTTACTCCACACCCTCTCTGGCATTTATTGTCTGTAGATTTTTTGATGATGTCCACTCTGACTGGTGTGATGTACCATGAGGTGTACCTCATTGTAGTTTTGATTTGCATTTCTCTAATAATTAGCAATGTTGAGCATCTGTTCGCATGCCACTTGGCCATCTGTATGTCTTTTTGGAAAGATGTCTATTTAGGTCTTCTACTGATTTTTTTATTGTATTGCTTGTTTTTTTGATACTGAATTCCATAAGGTGTTTGCATATTTTTGAGATTAATTCTTTGTCTGTTGCTTCATATGCAAAATTCTCCCATTCTTAGGGTTGTTTTTCATCTTGTTTATGATTTTCTTTGCTATGCAAAAGCTTTTATATTTAATTAGGTTCCAATTATTTATTTTTGTTTTTATTTTCATTAACTCATATATGTGTGGAAAATTCTGAAAGAGATGGGAATACCAGACCACCTGACCTGCCTCTTGAGAAACCTATATACAGGTCAGGAAGCAACAGTTAGAACTGGACATGGAACAACAGACTGGTTCCAAATAGGAAAAGGAGTACATTAAGGCTGTATATTGTCACCCTGCTTATTTAACTTATATGAAGAGTACATCATGAGAAACACTGGGCTGGAAGAAGCACAAGCTGGAATCAAGATTGCCAGGAGAAATATCAATAACCTCAGATATGCAGATGACACCACCCTTATGGCAGAAAGTGAAGAGGAACTCAAAAGCCTCTTGATGAAAGTGAAAGAGGAGAGTGAAAGGATTGGCTTAAAGCTCAACATTCAGAAAACTAAGATCATGGCATCTGGTCCCATCACTTCATGGCAAATAGATAGGGAAACAGTGGAAGCAGTGTCAGACTTTGTTTTTTGGGGCTCCAAAATCATGGTGATTGCAGCCATGAAATTAAAGGACGCTTATTCCTTGGAAGGAAAGTTATGACCAACCTAGATAGCATATTCAAAAGCAGAGACATTACTTTGCCAACAAAGGTCCATCTAGTCAAGGCTATGGTTTTTCCAGTGGTCATGTATGGATGTGAGCGTTGGACTGTGAAGAAAGCCGAGCACCAAAGAATTGATGGTTTTGAACTGTGGTGTTGGAGAAGACTCTTAAGAGTCCCTTGGACTGCAAGGAGATCCAACCAGTCCATTCTGAAGGAGATCGGCCCTGGGATTTCTTTGGAAGGAATGATGCTAAAGCTGAAACTCCAGTACTTTGGCCACCTCATGCGAAGAGTTGACTCATTGGAAAAGACTCTAATGCTGGGAGGGATTGGGGGCAAGAGGAGAAGGGGACGACAGAGGATGAGATTGCTAGATGGCATCACCGACCTGATGGATGTGAGTTTGAGTGAACTCCGGGAGTTGTTGATGGACAGGGAGGCCTGGCATGCTGCAGTTCATGGGGTCACAAAGAGTCGGGCACAACTAAGTGACTGAACTGAACTGAACTGAACTGATGGCTACATTTATAAAAAGTTCAAACTTTGTCAAATCTAATCTATGCTATTAGAAGATAATACATTGGTTACTATTGGGGTTGATGGTGACAAAAATGAGGCTCCAGAAGAGCTTATGGGAGTAAGAGTGATATTTTGTGTTGTTCACAATGCTAGTTATACAGATAATGCACTCAATGAAATCAATTGAGCTGCACACACTTACTGATTTGTGCACTTTTCTATAAACATTGTATACATTATTAAAAGTTTACTGTTAAAAAGTTTGTACAACCTATTTAGATTCTGATATTGGCTTTTGTGGGAGATTATTTCAGCATCTGTAAGAACTTTGACAAGCAAGCTGTCAACATTTTAGTTCAGAGTACCAGCTTTGTGAATTCACCCAAAGAATGAAATTCACCAGAGAACCAGCTCTGAGAATTCAGGAGCACCAGAGTGGAAGCTCTGGGTCTGTGGTGCTTTGATCAAGCTCCCTTTACCAAAGAATAGCCTGGACTCCCAGGTTTCCCCGCTTGTTGACATACACCATGGCTGTCGTCTCAACCGTGAGTTAACATTTCATTAAATCTTCCCAAACATGGACGATAGACCTTGAAATAATTTCACAGCAGATTCCCCCCGTTTTTCTATTTTGAAATCTAGCTACTTAACCAATGATCTGTGTTAGAAGAGAATCTTCACACTTAACAACAAAAAAGAACTCACATAATATCTTCAAAGAGCTAAATTCTTAAGGGATTTATTATTATCTATCATATTTATTATATACTATGAAGGCACTGATTATACGTTGAATAGCATAATTTTTATTTGACAGGAGTGAAAAGCATTTCCTTCAAGAACGGCTCTGTAGGATGAAGCCGGTGCTCCCCAGCAGACGGGATTTGGCAATGCAGCAATTTAGCAGCATGGAAGCAGCCTCAGCATGCTGTGAACATATTCATAGGAGCCTCATGAAAGTCCCAGGACTGCTGGGCCAGCAGCTGCTCACTACCAACAAAGCTGCTGTTATTACAGAGCACTGTTTTTTTTTTTTCAGTTCTCCCTACAATCTTTTTATAGTATGGAGTTCCTTTGCCACAAGGGCTCATCACCAGTGCAGGACTGATTAAGCACACAACAGCCAAACATAAATAACACCTAGTTAAGTGGACACATCATACATGAAAAAATAACAATCATGTGTGTCCAGGAATATATACAGCTTATATTTCAATTACATAAAAATTGAATCATGGCCAATATCGCTGAACAATGTGGATTAACCAGAAAACTCATCTCAAACCTGCAAAACGTAAGTATCTATGATAGGATGCTTAGAAGACAAGATATCTTAATTTGAAATCTCAGTTCCTCACACACACGTTCAGTAATTCTGAAGAGTAGTCAAACTGTATCCCTAAATACCGTCCTTCATGAGTCAGGAGAAAACAGGATGTGTTGTAAATTTAGTCTGATATAAAATATAATTCTTGACATGGAAAGATCATAAGAGTATAAGTCAGAAGACATCCATTCCAGGTTCCCTTGATAACTGGATAAACTGAAGCAACTTACTTATATTTAAAATTGAAACAAAAGCTGCTACACTGTTCAGGACTCTGGTGACAGACACATGAAATAATGTATGAGGATGCCCTTTACATATAAAAAGCTGTAAAAATGTATAACATTTGGTTATAAATAGGATGACCCCTGATTGCTCCTGAATAATCTATACATTTCTGGGAGACATATAATTGATACATAAGACTAAATAAACACTTCAACATATTTTTTCAATTTCATAAGCTGAAGATTCTCACTTTTTAATGTACAGAATACATTGAACTTTTTACAATATAAGCCTACTCTTAGCTTTCATCACATTAAATCCTCATATTTTGGCTGCCTCGATGTGCATATATCCCTGTTTTTGTAATGACTATATTTCAGGGCCCAGACTACATAGCATTTTCTTATTTTCACTAGTTTTCCTTAAAAGAATCTCTTTTTAAAAAATCTTTTGAACAATTAAATGTTGTCTTTCTGTATCAGTATTGTATCTAATTCTCTTTATTTATAATGAACAAACAAATCCAAACATATATTTTTATAACCCTGCACATATTTACAAAGATTTCCAGAATGTTCTAAAGGGAGTTGGCAATTTTGTAACAATCTTCTTAGAGAAAGATCTTTGTGAATCTCTCTTACATACACATGCATGTGCGCACGTGCAAACACACACTCACACACATACAGCAGTTAAGAGATGATCCTTTTCTTTTTCCAGACCACACATCCAGTCAGTTTTGCAGATAGCAATGCTCTCTTAAGCTTACTGTACACAAAGGACAATCCAGAAAATGTAATTTAATTTTTTAATTAAACCTTCATTTCTATTTAATTGCACACTACACCTTCTTCAGTGCTGAAACATAATGAGAAGGAAGCAATTTCCAATGTGTTTAAAGGTCTTAGACTGCTCCAAAGTAGAACTGGTTTCCATGGAAACTGGCATACCACCCTCTATTCCAAATAAATGACAAATCAAAAGTGCAGCTGTAATATTGGGGAATTATATTTCTCCTAACACAATACAAAGCTACAAATACCTCTGCTAGCATTAGGTTACCACTTGTGATAACCTAATAAGTGAAAAGAGCAGGTTTTCTAAACACAGTCTGTGGCTGCAGGATTCTACCCTGTGATGACCGTCACAATGACCTTGACTTCCATTCTATAAAATGCCCTTGGGTGGGAAGGCAAAACAGAAGGCATTATTTTCATGGTGTGAGATATTTTACACTGCAAATGAGATTTGCTTGTCTTAACCTAAGAAGCAAATCAAATTCTGAATTACATCATCTAATAGCTACTGCTGGGAGGTGCCGGCAAGAGAATTATTGATTTGGAAAGCCAACATCTGCAGAACGCTAACCTGATCTATTAAGGCCAAACAAAGGGCTTGTGGCTCAGCTGCTCCCTTTCTGTCACCTTCATCATGCTTTCGGCTAAATGAGCTTCAGCCCAGGAGACAGGAAAAGAGGCTGGTGTGAGTCCATCAAGTTTACTAGTGACCATATGGGAGAGCATCAATTTGACCTAGTGCAAAACCTGCATCCCTGGGGCTCATTCACATGAAAGCCTTCTCTTGCGTGTTCACACATGCACGCGCACACATGCACATGCACACACTCCTTCCCCTCAAACACAAGAGCCAGGGCATTAGAGAAAAAAACATCTGTATCTTTCACATTTCAACTCATTTCTAAGTCCTCTCATGAAATGTAAATATTGTGGGAAATTAAGTATCCATTCAAATAGAGATGGAAAATCTAATCTTATACTATTTTCTCATAAAAGCTACTATATTATAGTCAGAAATACTGGTATTTGCATTCATCATTTTATTTTAAAATATGCTTCAAGATTTGGGTATACATCATCTGCATGACTCTGATGAGATTGTTTGTGATCAACCAACCAAACAGATTTATTTTTCATTTGGCAATTGTAGAGATAAAATGAATAATGAAAACATACATGTAGGCATAACCTAGGCATTTTATTGTTTGTGTGTCTGTCTGATTCTGATGTACAACAAAGTGAATCAGCTATGTATATACATATATCCCCTCCATCTTGGACTTTCCTATCACCCCCTCTCCCATTGCACCCCTTTAGGTCAACACAGAGCACCTAACTGAGCAAATTTCCACTAGCTATCTATTTTATACATGGTAATGCATATATGTCAATCCTAGTCTCCCAGTTCATCCCATCCTCCACACATTTCCCCTATATCCACATGTCCATGTCTATGTCTCAATCTCAATTCCAGGGAATGAATAGAGAGGCAGATGTAGAGAACCAATATTTGTTGCTATTTTTATCCTCTGCAATAAGGATGGGGGACCTCTAGGAAGAGCAGAAGCTGTGGTCTCTTGTTATGTTCTGATGTCTGGTGCTCAGTGAAAAAACAGCGGAGCTGGGATCAGCAGCACGGAGCTCTGATCATTCCACCCATTGTTTTCAGGCAGGACAGTTCTTTCTATAGAGGAACAGACTAATGAATAGAACTGTTTCAGCATGGAACTCTTCATCTCTTTATGATTTTTCAACATCACCATTTTTCTTGGATATCTTGACTTGTGTTTTGTTGTAGTAATAAATGCAAAGAATCAGGGGCCAACATAGTTGGTGTTGAGATTTTTAAAGCTACTCACCCAAATCCTAAATATGCCAAAAATATGGATTCCTTCATGAACACTCGTTAGAACAAAACCCCTCTTCTTGAAAATAGATATGCTACACCAAAGGGCTTCCCAGGTGGCACTGGTGATAAAGAACCTGCTTGCCAATGGAGGAGACTTATGAAATGCAGATTTGACCCCTGGGTTGGGAAGATCCAATGGAGGAGGCCAAGGCAACCCACTCCACTACTCTGGCCTGGAGAATCCCATGGACAGAATAGTCTGGAGGGTTACAGTCCATGGGGTGGCAAAGAGTCAGACATGACTGAAGTAACTTAGAGCGCACTAAACCAAAACCAGCAATATATCTGTTTAAACTAATAATGAGTAAAATCTTATACAAAGATTTAGCAAAACATCAAATATATGCTAATGATTCTATCAAATACTGATATATTGCTAAAATCATGTATTAATATTTAATCAAAAGCAATAGATAAATTAAGTTGTCATATAATTAGCTAAAAGCTACCTAAGAATTCAGTACTTAAAATCAGCATTTTCTTAATTAACCACCTACACTCACTCAAACTGTTGAACTATTAATATTTGAGTACATTAGATCCAATAAAAATAGATATAAAATTCTGAGATTCAACATTTGACCAGAGTAAAACTAAAATTTACCTTCAAGTTGTTGATTTTTAAATGAATTAATATAAACAAGATTGCAGAGGGCATACTGAATTAAGACAATGAAGGAGAATTTCACTTAATCAATGGAGCAAGTTTTGCACACGAAGAACTGATGCTAAGCAGGGTATCACTTTGGAGCCACCTATAGCTGAAGGTTTCTTTTTCTTTTTTAAAAAATTGGAATATACTTGCTTTACAATTTCGTGTTAGTTTCTGATTACAACAAAGTGAATTAGCTATATGTATACATATATTCCTGTCCTCTTGAGCCTCCCTCCCATCCCCAAATCCACACATCTAGGTCATCACAGAGCATTGAGCTGAACTCCCTGTGCTATGCAGCAGCTTCCCACTAGCTATCTAAATTGATACAGCCACTATGGAGAACAGTATGGAGGTTCCTTAAAAAAAAAACTAAAAATAGAACTACCATATGACACATTAATCCCACTCCTGGGCATATACCCTATTCAGTTCAGTTCAGTTCAGTTGCTCAGTCATGTCCAACTCTTGCAACCCCATGGACTGCAGCACTCCAGGCCTCCCTATCCTTCACCAACTCCCGGAGCCTACTCAAACTCATGCCCATCGCATCAGTGATGCCATCCAACTATCTTATCCTCTGTTGTCCCCTTTTCCTCCTGCCTTCAATCTTTCCCAGCATCAGGGTCTTTACAAATGAGTCAGTTCTTTGTATCAGGTGGCCAAAGTATTGGAGTTTCAGCTTCAGCATCAGTCCTTCCAATGAATATTCAGGACTGATTTCCTTTAGGATGGACTGGTTGGATCTCCTTGCAGTCCAAGGTACTCTCGAGAGTCTTCTCCAACACACAGTTCAAAAGCATCAATTCTGTATAGTCCAACTCTCACATCCATACATGACCACTGGAAAAACCATAGCCTTGACTATATGGACCTTTATTGACAAAGTAATGTCTCTGCTTTTTAATATGCCATCTAGGTTGGTCATAACTTTCTAGGTTATTGATATTTCTCTCTGAAATCTTGATTGCAGCTTGTGCTTCACCCAGCCCAGCACTTCTCATGATGTATTCTGCATATAAATTAAATAAGCAGAGTGACAATATACAGACTTGAAGTATTCCTTTTCCTATTCGGAACCAGTCTGTTGTTCCATGTCCAGTTCTAACTGTTGCTTCTTGACCTGCATACAGGTTTCTCAACAGGCATATACCCTGCTGCTGCTAAGTCACTTCAGTTGTGTCCGACTCTGTGCGACCCCATAGACGGCAGCCCACAGGCTCCTCTGTCCTTGGGATTCTCCAGGCAAGAACGCTGGAAGTGGGTTGCCATTTTCTTCTTCAATGCATAAAAGTGAAAAGTGAAAGTGAAGTTGCTCAGTCATGTCTGACTCTTCGCAACCCCATGGACTGCAGCCTATCAGGCTCCTCCATCCATGGGAGTTTCCAGGCAAGAGTACTGCAGTGGGGTGCCATTGCCTTCTCCGGCATGTACCCTGAGAACACCATAATTCAAAAATATACATGTACCCCAGTGTTCATTGCAGCACTGTTTGTAAAAGCCAGGATATGGAAGCAATCTCAACATCCACCGACAGAGGAATAGATAAAGAAGATGTAGCGGAGGGTTTTTGAGTCAGAGAAGCCTTTGGTTTCAGTTCTTGCTATGAAACTAAGGGAGGCATCATTTGCTTAAGCGATTTATTTACCTTCTCATCGTTAAACCACTGTTCTGTGACCCGGAGTCCAAAATGTCTATCTCAGAGTGTTAAACTGAAGAAATGTCAGTAAAGCACCTCTGCAATGCTTAGCACATAGTAGGCCATTAATGAAGTTTTTTGCCCACTTCCTACTTTTTTCTAATTTAACGCTTAGACTGGGAAAAATTGTAAAGCTAGTGAAATGCATCCTTCTTAACTCTATATCAACTCCCTTCCCCACTAGCCGTCCTATTTCTTCCATTCAATCTCATCCTCAAAGGAGATTCTGTCTCCTCAAAACTCGATGAAAAAAGCTTTAGGGACTTCCACTGCAGGGAGCATAGGTTCCATGCCTGGTTGGGGAAATAAGATCCTGCCTGCCACGTGGTGAGGCCAAAACACCTAAGTAAATAAGTGAAAACTAAGAGCTACTGCATGAAACAGGAAACTCTACACAACACTCTGCAACCTACATGGAAAAGAATCTGAAAAAGAAAAGGGTGGATATATGTGAATGTATAACATTGCCGTACAGCAGAAACCAACACAATGTCCTAACTCATCTATACTCCAACAAAAATTGAAAAAAGAAAAAAAGCTTTATAGGTGTGGGGAGAGAACGAATTAGTCAAAATGGCGTGTTGAGGCTCTCTCGCCCCACATTTTATAAATAATTACTATGTAACAGCTGAGATCATTTGTAGCACTGCTCATGTACCTTTCAAGGTACTCGTTTGGTCACGAGCTACTTTGTGCTGTAGGGATATGTGAGTTCCACCCAAAACAGCATTTTACTGCTGCATCACAGCTGTGTCTCTTGGGTCAGCCACAAGAGGAGAGACTATAGCATGAATACTGCTACCACTGCTGCATCAGCCAGGAGAGAATACTGTTACGGCTGCTGTGTCAGTCAGGAGAGAGGTTGTGTGGGGTTATGTTGTGTTATGTTATGTCTGCTGCTATAACCACTGTGGCAGCCAGGAGAGAATAAACATGTCTGCAGTCCCTAAGGCTTCTTGTTCCAACCTTAGCTCTGGTCTTGCCTACCCTGGGTTCAGCAAACAGTGCCGACAGTGTGAGCAGCAAGACAATTGGGATTGTGAACAGGATGAAGAGCAATACAAGAGGCTTTGGAGAAAGTAGAGAGATGCATTATTTTTTAAGAATAAATATAAAACATAGCTTTTGAAAAATATTCAAACAATGTTAAGGTATATGGAGTAAAATGTTAATGTTCTCATTATACTCATTCTTAATTTTTATTTTTATAATGATTATGAAAGTATATAGTTTTAAAAATCAAATAAACTAGGAAAAGTATAACAAAAAATAGTCAATCTTGTCATTCATATATGCAGCTACCTGTTTACCCACTGCAGGCAATGGTTTTCAGTTCTTTCATTCCTCCATATATTTAGTGTCAGATTGTTAAATAAGGCAGTATTTATACTGTCTTTTTCTTCAAGTTTTGGATATTAACCTATTGATTTCCTAATACAGAATATGAAGATTGAGATGTCTTTTTTCCTACCCCAACCATACGCTCACATGTACATATTTCCTCTGTCCAACTTCCAAAGTAATTTTACTCTAATTTTGGTGAATTCAATATTTAGTATTTGTTTTTGCTCTTGGAAATCTTTTTGGTTTCACTGGAATTAATAGTTGCATCTGTTTTTGCTTTGTCTATTTACTATGCCATTTAACTGGCATTATTTAACTGGCATTTTTTGGAAATATCTCCCCTGGGGTCCTCTTTCTTTCATTCCAGTTTGAGCCTGCATCTTCCAAAACCAGAAGCCCAGTTGAGAGAGTACTGTAATCACCATTTAAAAATACCCTTAACTCTTTTACAGCACTAGGTTCCTTGTGTTTTCTCTCCCATGATTACTTTACATTATATAAAGCCTCTTCTTGCTAGTAGACTCACTTTAGTGAGTCTCCATGACTCACTAATGACTCCATGACTCAGCATGACTCTCCATGCTGATGTGATGAAATAAGTGTCCATGTTGAGAAAAATCATGGGGCAGCAGCTGAGGGCAATTCTAAGAACTGTGTAAACCTCTAAGAGCTTAGGAAGTCTCCAGTCAACATCTGGCCAGAAGATAAGACCATAAGTTCTACCCTACAAATGAATGAATTCTGCAAACAATGTGAATGTGCTTGGATGCAGAATCTTTCCCAGTCAAGCATATAGACATAAATGCCACCCAACTAACGCTTTGATTGGGCCCATATTAGACCCTTAGCTGAGGATCCAACCATGACATGCCAGGACTTCAGACCCTGGATAAACAGGAAATACTAAATATGTGTTTTTTAACTCGCTGTTGTAATTTGTCAGCAGCATAGAAAATGGACACTTTTTCCTTTCCAAATTATTTTTCTTATTTGTTCATTTTGATGTTCATAATTTCAATGAAGTACTTTGTTCAAATATTAGATAATCCTCAATTATATCTTTGTATTTACTCATCCCTCCAGAATGATTGGGGTTTTGAGTGTATGTTGTGTTCTTTTTTTCCATAGCTTTGGCTTAATTGTCTCATCAACTCACATTTCCCTGGAACTGGGGATATATCTTTATCCAGGAAGAAAACAATGGTTTGCTCAAGCAGAACACTGCATGATACTAGCTGTGCTTGTGTGCATGCTAACGCACTTCAGTCTTGTCTGACTCTTTGCAACTGTGGACTGTAGCCCGCCAGGCTTCTCTGTCCGTGGGATTCTCCAAGCAAGAATACTGGAGTGCGTTGCCATGCCCTTCTTCAGGGGATCTTCCTGACCCAGGGACTACACCCACATTTCTTACATCTCCTGCATTGGTAGGCAGGTTCTTTACCACTAGCGCCACCTGGGAAGCCCCATGATACTAGCTGCTGGTGCTGCTGCTTAGTCACTTCAGTTGTGTGCAACTCTGTGTGACCCTATGGACTGCAGCTCACCAGGCTTCTCTGTTTATGGGATTCTCCAGGCAAGAATACTGGAGTGGGTTGCCATGTCCCCCTTCAGGGGATCTTCCTAACCCAGGGATCGAACCCACATCTCTTACATCTCCTGCATTGCAGGCAGATTCTTTATGGCTGAGCCACCAAGGAAGTCCCCATGACACTAGCTACTTAACTCTATTTCAAGGTTCATTATAGTGATAAGAACAAAAGTATTGCTTATCTATAATCACAACATTCTCCTAAATAGAAGAGAGTATATCTTAAGTACTTTGTAATTATTTAAAGCATAGTTAAAAGGGTATCCATTTAAATTTTAAAAACCTGTCCAGTGACATTTGAAGAGATAGAAATACCTGAGAGGAGAGACCTTGTGGCACGTGTGGCACAGAATGGAGCTCTGAGAGGTTTTAACTTCAACAGTGAAGTTAAATTATCCCTAGAATGAAATCTTCTTATCTTAAAAAGTTGAAAGAAAAGTTCAGAATGATGAAAATGACCTCCCCCCGCCACCCCCGCCCTGCCCAAATTAACTCTGGGCTGGAAAAAACAATATAACTAAAGGGAACCAGCAACCTAAAATATAGAATTCACAATATTTAGCATGCTATTAGAAATTGTAAGGCACTAAAAATTATGGCCCATAACTTGGAGAAAAGAATGGAGACAGAACCACACATAACAGAGATGACAGAATTAGTAGCCAGAAACCTTAAGCTATTATAAATCTTATAAATGTAGTAATGGATGTAAAATGAAACATGGAATGATAAGAAAAATAGAAGATATGAAAAAGACTCAATGGAAACTCTACAGATAAATGTATTATACCTAAATGAACAATATTCTGAATGAGATTAACAGTGATTAGATGCAGAAAATAGCCATGGAATTGAAGGAAATTCTAAAATAAAGTGCAGAAAGAAAAGTTTAGAAAATGAAAATGAACAAAGCATAAGTGGTTTGTGGGAAATATCATGTGTAATTCAAATCCCAAAAAGAAGAGAGAGAGAGGAAAATACACACACACAAGGGAGAAAGAGGAAATAATGGCTGATTTTCTTTTCTTTTTGTTTCTTTTTTGACATACACACACCTGTTCTGATCACTTTTTCCAGTACTTTAAAGAGGTTAGTCAATTATATATTTAAATATAAAATATTAGAGCTTTATTTTTTTTAATTTTATTTTATTTTTAAACTTTACATAACTGTATTAGTTTTGCCAAATATCAAAATGAATCCGCCACAGGTATACATGTGTTCCCCATCCTGAACCCTCCTCCCTCCTCCCTCCCCATTCCATCCCTCTGGGTCGTCCCAGCGCACCAGCCCCAAGCCTCCAGTATCGTGCATCGAACCTGGACTGGCAACTCATTTCATACATGATATTTTACATGTTTCAATGCCATTCTCCCAAATCTTCCCACACTCTCCCTCTCCCACAGAGTCCATAAGACTGTTCTATACATCAGTGTCTCTTTTGCTGTCTCATACACAGGGTTATTGTTACCATCTTTCTAAATTCCATATATATGCATTAGTATACTGTATTGGTGTTTTTCTTTCTGGCTTACTTCACTCTGTATAATAGGCTCCAGTTTCATTCACCTCATTAGAACTGATTCAAATGTATTCTTTTTAATGGCTGAATAATGCTCCATTGTGTATATGTACCACAGCTTTCTTATCCATTCATCTGCTGATGGACATCTAGGTTGCTTCCATGTCCTGGCTATTATAAACAGTGCTGCGATGATATTAGAGCTTTAAAAGCATTGTTAAGAAAATAAAAACCACAAGCAGGATCAAATATGTCTAAAAAACCTCAATCCGATAGATGATTTGAATCCACAATATAGAAAGAATTCTTACAATGCAAAATTAAAAACAACACAGTAAAAACTGGACAACGATTTTAATCAGCCACTTCATCAAAGAACATATGTAAATGATGAACTTATACATGAAAGGAAGCTCAACATCATTATTTATTAAGTTCAGTTCAGTTCAGTCCCTCAGTTGTGTCCAACTCTTTGCAACCCCAAGGACTGCAGCACGCCAGGCTTCCCTATCCATCACCAACTCCCAGAGCCTACTCAAATGGATGTCCATTGAGTCGGTGACGCCATCCAACCATCTCATCCCCTGTCATCTACTTCTCCTCCTGCCCTCAATCTTTCCCAGCATCGGGGTCTTTCCCAGTGAGTCAGTTCTTCACATCAGATGGCCAAAGGATTGGAGTTTCAGCTTCAGCATCAGTCCTTCCAATGAATATTCAGGACTGGTCTCCTTTAGGATGGACTGGTTGGATCTCCTTGCAGTCCAAGGGACTCTTGAGAGTCTTCTCCAACACCACAGTTCAAAAGCATCATTTCTTCAGCACTCAGCTTTCTTTATAGTCCAATTCTCACATCCATACATGACTACTGGAAAAACCATTATTTAATAGGAAAATGCAAATCAAAACAATGGTAATGGCTCAATGGGTAAAGAATCCACCTGCAATACAGGAAACTCAAGAGATGCAGGTTTTATCCCTGGGTTAGAAAGGTCCCCTGGAGGAGGAAATGGCAACCCACTCCAATATTCTTGCCTGCAGAATCACCCTGGACAGAAGAGCCTGGCAGGCTATAGTCTACAGGATCGCAAAGAGTCAAATACGACTGAGCATGACACAGTAAAAACATACATTAACTGGAATGACTTCAAATTTAAAAGATTGACAGCAACAAATGTTGGCAAGATGAGAAACAATGGAATATCCACACATTACTGGTGGAAACAGGCATGTTCATCTTTGGAAAACATCTGAAGAATTCTTATAAAATTGAAGGCACTACAATCATATGACATATCAAAACACTCCTAGAAATGACTCAAAACCATATATGTCCACAAAAAGACTTTTACATGAATGTACATAGAAACTATATTTATGATGGTTAAAATTGGAAGCAAACTAAATGCTCATCAATTAATCAATGGATTAACAAACTGTGGTCTATTCACACAGTGAAATACTATTCATATTTTGCTGTTAAAAGGAGTATGCTACAATACAACGCAGAAATAAGGATGAATCACAAAAGAATTTTCCTAAGTACAAGAACACATACAAAACATTACATACTTTATAATTCCGTTAAGTTACATTCTGCTGCTGCTAAGTCGCTTCAGTCGTGTCCAACTCTGTGTGACCCCATAGACGGCAGCCCACCAGGCTCCCCCGTCCCTGGAATTCTCCAGGCAAGAGCACTGGAGTGGGTTGCCATTTCCTTTTCCAATGCATGAAAGTCAAAAGTGAAAAATGAAAGTGAAGTCACTCGGTCGTGTCCGACTTTTAGTGACCCCATGGACTGCAGCCCACCAGGCTCCTCCGTCCATGGGATTTTCCAGGCAAGAGTACTGGGGTGGGATGCCATTGCCTTCTCCAAATTAAATTCTAGAAAAAGCTAAAAATATAGTAACAGCAGATTGATGGCTGCTGGGACCATGGATAACAGAAGAAATTGATTGCAAAGGCACAGAGAAGCTTTTGGGTGGGGGAAGGTTGATAGAAATATTCTATCTTTTGATAGGGGCTTCCCTGGTGGCTCAGCCAGTAAAGAATCTGCCTGGAATGTGAAAGACCTGGGTTTGATCCCTGGGTTGGGAAGATCTCCTTCCTGGAGAAGGGAATGGCTACCCACTCCAGTATTCTGGCCTGGAGAATTCCATGGACTGTACAGTCCATGAGATCACAAAGAGTCAGACAGGATTGAGCAACATTCACTTTTCATCTTTTGATAGTTGGAGTGTGTACCAGTCTGCAGACATGCAGATGGTAAAATTCATTGAATTTTACACATAAGTCATTGCCTTTAGGGGTTGACTTCAAAGAATAGGCAAGTTTTTGAAATTCTCTTTTTCCATTCTAAAAGCTCATCCTTATTTGCATTGTTTAGTCACTAAGTAGTGTCCGACTCTGCGACTCCACAGACTATAGCCCACCAGGCTCCTCTGTCCAAGGGATTTTCCAGGCAAGAATAGTGGGATGGGTTGCCATTTCCTTCTCCAGGGGATCTCCCCAACCCAGGGATGAATCCGAGTCTCCTGCATTGCAGGCAGAATCTTTGCCTATGTGCCACCATATAGACTCATGAAAAAGAGTGAACCCAGAGCTGAGGGCTCTGGGGATGAAGTTTCAGGATTACAGTAGGCAGAGTACAGAGAGGGGTATTCTGTTACCTACACCCATAGCCTTGGAAATGAAAATCAATTGAATTGAGTTCACTGGTATTTTTAAATTATGAAATGATAATTTTAGTTTTACTGTCTAGAGCACAGACTAATGATATAAAAGCAAGTTTAATCACTGCAGTGATCATCACAGTAGAGTGATGTTAGAGGCACAAAATATGTGCTCAGCAGGAATTGTTTTTCTAGAGAGAAAAAAGCCTCAGCACAATTGCTGTAAATAAATACTTCATGGGCACTATGTATGTCATCATTTGGTGACTGATATAATCAGTATTTCTTCCAAGCCTTCCCAGCTGAGTTGACATCCATATTTATGTGACCTTTTCATTAACATCTCAGAGCTGTCTTTGGCATAAAATTTTGTCCCTATAACTGTATAATTAATTGTTAAAACTTTAAAATATTTTGTGGAGAAAGAATAATAAGGCATTTATCATGCTATGTGGTTTAAATAATTAAATATAAGTAATTATTTATATTGGAGAAGCAAATGGCAATCCACTCCAGTACTATTGCTTGGTAAATCCCATGGACAGAGGAGCCTCGTAGGCTACAGCTCACGGGGTCACAAAGAGTCAGACACAACTAATTATTTATATAGAGAGATTATACACTGAGAAGGTGAATTTTTCTTAGACATATGAAATTACTCAATATTTTCATCAGAGAAACAACAAACAAACCTTACTAAAAATTTTTAACTATGTAAGAATTTCTTAACCTAGTATCCTCAGATCCCTTAGAATAAGATACAAATCTATCTGTGTAGGTATATTATCTTCTGGTTAAAGACAAGATTTCAATGAAGTTAATTTTACTCGATAGAGTGTGTAACTTAAAAATACAAGGCAATTGGCCTTTGCTAATAATGAAATGAGGAGCTACTTTAAATCTCATTTTTATTTCTATCAATCAGCATTTTGTGCCTTGGTGATAAGGAAAGTTGGAACATGAAATTGTAAGTGTGGCTTTAATATAAACTTAAAGCTACTCGTATGTCAAGACAAAATATAATAATAATAATAGCAATAATATTAATAACAACAAATACTTTATAGCAACTAACATCATCCAGGGGCTTCCCAGGTGGCGCTAAAGGGTAAAGAATCCACCTACCAATGCAGGAGATGTGAAAAACATGGGTTTGAGTCCTTGGTCGGAAAGATCCCCTGGAGAAAGAATTAGCAACCCTCTCCAGTATTCTTGCCTGGGAAATCCCACGGGATCAGACACGACTGAAATGACTTAGCACACAGGCACATACTGTCTTCCAGACTCTATTCTGTTTCATACATGTCATCCCATCTTTGTTGTTCAGTTGCTAAGTCGTGTCTGACTCTTTGTGACCCCATGGACTGCAGCACACCAGACTCTTCCGTCCTCCACTATCTCCCAGTTTGCTCAAATTCATGTCCATTGGATTGGTGGTGCTATCTAGCTGTCCTCTGCTGTCCCCTTCTCCTGTTGCCTTCAATCTTTCCTAGCATCACGGTCTTTTCCAATGAGTCTTTCACCCCATCTGTCTGTCACAATAATCTTAGAGACTAGGTACCATAGTCATTCCCTTTCACAGCTGAGGACATGAGCATTCAAGTGTCTTGCCAGGTCCACACAACTAGCAAGAGTCACAGCAGTGGTTTGGAGCCAGCATTCAAACCCAGCCAGTCTTGTTCTACAGGATGCTTTAACCCATCCTGTTGTCTTTTAAACTCCATATGCTTTGAAAATTGACATTAATTTTAAAATCAATTTGATTATTAGAATGTAGTCTACTTGGATTAAAGTCATAACACATATTATCACCTGTACTGATAAGAATTTTCAGCTTCAGTAGTCAACTTTGATGTTGAAAACTTTTAATGTATATATTTACATTGCTTTTTAAATATGCCTTCTGTTAGAAAAAGATGAAATGGAGCAATTCCTTATGTGCCTCTTCAACTGCTTTGCATTACAGCATAGTCATAAGGATAATCTGAATTGATCATTGCTGCTGCTGCTAAGTCGCTTCAGTCGTGTCCAATTCTGTGCAACCCCATAGATGGAAGCCCACCAGGCTCCCCTGTCTCTGGGATTCTCCAGGCAAGAACACTGGAGTGGGTTGCCATTTCCTTCTCCAATGCATGAAAGTGAAAAGTGAAAGTGAAGTCACTCAGTCATGTCTGACTCTTCATGACCCCATGGACTGCAGCCCACCAGACTCCTCCGCCCATGGGATTTTCCAGGCAAGAGTACTGGAGTGGGGTGTAATAAAGTTACACATTTTAACAGAAGATAATGACTATGTAGATTTATGGCATTTTGTGAATATGTGCCTTTATAGAATGCTAAGTCACTCAGTCATGTCCAGGTCTTTGTGACCCTATAAACTGTAGCCCACCAGTCTCCTCTATCCATGGGATTTCCCAGACAAGAATACTGGAGTGGGTTGTCATTTCTTCCTCCAGGGAATCTTCCTGACTGAGGGATCAAACCAGAGTCTCTAACATCTCCGCACTGGCAGGCGGGTCTTACCACTAGTGCCACCTGGAAAGCCTTTACACTGATGATAGTTTTGTTTTGTCTTGTTTTTTTTGTTTTTTTTTTGTTTTTTTTTTTTTAAGGATAACATAACTGCAAATCCCATTACATGCAAAGCTTTAGAAAATAGCTGGCTTCCTAGAATTCAGTAAATTTTTACAGTAGAAGCTGAAAAATCCCTCCTCTGTCAAAATTGGTTCATATGTTAAGCATCTCTTACATAATGGTATTATAGTATGTAACTAAGAAATATATTCTGATTCCTACATAATACTTAAAGGATTTTTGCTTAAAGTTTGCACTGTCTAAAATATGAGTTATAATAGCTTGAGGGTTTCTTTGTGTATGAGGCATCATATAAATAAACTCCTTACCACTGAGTAAGATGCAGTACCTTACTGAATTTGAATTTACAAAGCATATGAAGTTGTAGTATCCAAATTCCTAAGAATTCACGATTTTAATTATTTGAGTTCATTCACTGAAGGCAAAATATATTAGCTTTTTAAATTCCAAAGTAAGCCTCTTATAAAATAAAATAATGTTAAAGAAATTTTCATACAATATAGAATCTGCAAAATTAAGTTACCCTAATTTACAAAGCTATGGAAGTTGGAAGAAGGAGATGGAAGAAACTTTATAGATTTCCTCAAATAGAAGGTCTGGAAATTAATGTCAATTTTAGTGTGTATGATTCTAAGAGATATAGTGTCACACTTTCAAATGGAAATAGCAGACTACTTACATATGTACATTTTGTTTAAAAGACCACTGGCCTGGTAAAGTCCTTTCATTGCATAGGTAGAATACTGGTCCAGATAAATTAAATAAGTTATTTTATGAGCAAAGAGTACTAGAACAAAGTTTATGTTTTTCATTCAAATTTCCAGTCTCTAGTGTATAATTTTTACTACAAATTTAAAGCAGTTTTTCATTGGTACATTTTTAATCTCTGGATACATTATTTGGACTTGCACCAAATTCCACAGCTTGTTATGCTTGATATCACAAGTAATATTAATAATGGTCTTATATGGCTGAATTTGTGACCTTCTTTCATTACTTTTACTGCAGAGAAAATATTACAAGCATATTAATTTCATAAAATATCATTCATTTACTTTTTCCTGGATATGATATTTTGAAAAGTGATAAGGCAAAGTTTAATTCAGCACAGAAAAGAAATTCCAATTGGAAAAAAACGTACCTTTACATTCTTTGACATCTTACTTTGATTCAATCTTGAAAATTAAAATTGCTTCTCACAGTCCAAATCAATACCAAAAGTCTTCCTAGACAGTGTAATAAAATAGCTGTGCAATTTGGGTCTCACCTTTCCATCTCATTTTATTTGATCTCACTACTGCTATACAATTAAGGCTCAAATAATTCACATTTGTAACCACTTAATTCTTGCTATTTTTAGCTTCATATCATATTACAGTATTTGCAAGCTTTAAGCAGGTTTCAGTTCAGTTCAGTCATTCACTCATGTCCAACTCTGCGACCCCATGGACTGCAGCACACCAGGCCTCCCTGTCCATCACCAATTCCCAGAGTTTATTCAAACTCGTGTCCATTGAGTCAGTGGTACCATCCAACCATTTCATCCTCTGCCATCCCCTCCTCCTCCCACCTTCATTCTTTCCCAGCATCAGGGTCTTTTCCAAAGAATCAGTTCTCTGCATCAGGTGGCCAAAGTATTGGAGTCTCAGCTTCAGCATCAGTCCTTCCAATGAATATTCAGGATTGATTTCCTTTAGAAAATCCTTAAGCGGCCATTTCCTTCTCCAATGCATGAAAGTGAAAAGTGAAAGTGAAGTCCCTAGGTTGTGTCCAACTCTTTGCAACCCCATGGACTGCAGCCTACCAGGCTCCTCCATCCATGGGATTTTCCAGGCAAGAGTACTGGAGTGGGGTGCCATCGCCTTCTCTGTTTGAGATAGATAGATAGATAGATAGATAGATAGATAGATATTTTTTTTTAAGAAGACTTTTAGGACTTCCTTTTAAGAAGACTTTTTTTAAGAAGACTTTTAGGACTTCCCTGGTGGTCCTGTGGTTAAGAATCCACTTTGCAATGCAAAAGATAGCAGTTTGATCCCTGGTATGGGAAGATCCCATATGCCTAGGGGCAGCTGAGCCCAGAAGCCACAACTACTGAACCCCTATACTGCAACCACTGAAGTCCATGTGCCCTAGAGCCTGTGCCCTGCAACAAGAGAAGCCATGGCAATGAGATGCCCCTGTTCCATAACTAGAGAGTAGTCCCCACTTGCTGCAACTAGAGAAAGCCTGCACACAGCAATGAAGATCCCGTGCAACCAAAAGTAAATAAATAAATAAAGATATTTAAACCTAATAAAGGGATTGAATATTTCCCTCAAGGTCATAAGGGAGCTGCCTTAGATAATTGTAAAACAGAATTTTTATAATAATAATGGTAGTATTGTAGTATATAATATATATAATAGTGGCAGTAAGATGTTGAAGAGAGAGTTTGAAAAACATCTTAAACTATTATCACGATGCATGTAGCTCATCAGCAACCTGGCACTGATTCCTCTCCCTTCTTAACTCCTATACCTTCAACTTTCTCTTTTACATTCTCTATTTCAGTCTTTAGTTGTTTGCCAAATTGCCCATAGTATCTTGGTATGCTACTGCCTCTACCACATGACGTGTTAGTCTTTCATTTACTTGTCAGATCAGATTGTATTTTCCTGTCCCCACCCCAACCCTGGGTTATGTGAAAGTGACTGCCATGAAGTGGGAGCTCATTATTTAGAAACCAAGTGGTGTCATAAGAAGACTGCAGATAAAATTGTACCAGAGTGAAGTTCTGGGAGAGAACAAGAACTGGAAAATCAGAAAACAAGAAAACATACATAGGTAGTGTTGTTTGAGTAATGCTTCATCAGATAGCTAGAGCATGATGGGATAAAGTGCTAGACATGAGGGAAAAGAGATTGAACAAAGATAAATTATCAGGAAATTATGTATAAGAAAGAAGAATTAGCCTTGTCTGGATACAAGAGTAGGAAGAAAGCAAAAGGGAATAAAAGTTTGATACCAGACTCTAGAATATCCTGGAGATTAAGAATTAAAATTTTGTTTTGACAATCATTGAATTAATGAATTGTATTTCAGGAGAATTATCTTTGTAGAATTTTGCAAAATGTAGTATAAGGGGAAGAGTTAAATTACTACCGACAGTCTTCTACTTACATGGTTTGACATAATTTTTTGAATTTACGATCGTGCAAATATGTGCACTCAGTAGAAATCTTGAATTTTAATCTGTTCCTGAATCAGTTATGTGCAATATGATATTCTCTCATGATGCTGGACAGTGCCCATGAGCTGGAGTTCCCCGTCAGCCACAAGATCATGAGAGTAAACCACCAATATGTTTACAACAATTCTGTACCCAGACAACCATAGTGTTTTTCACTTTCAGTATAGTATTCAATAAATTACATGACTTTTAATACTTTCACAAGAGTGAACGTCAACATTCTAGGAATCAGCGAACTAAGATGGACTGGAATGGATGAATTTAACTCAGATGACCATTATATCTACTACTTCGGGCAGGAATCCCTCAGAAGAAATGGAGTAGCATCAGCAAAAGAGTTCAAAATGCAGTACTTGGATGCAATCTCAAAAACGACAGAATGATCTCTGTTCGTTTCCAAGGCAAACCATTCAATATCACAGTAATCCAAGTCTATGCCCCAACCAGTAACAGTGAAGAAGCTGAAGTTGAATGGTTCTATGAAGATCTACAACACCTTTTAGAACTAACACCCAAAAAAGATGTCCTTTTCATTATAGGGGACTGGAATGCAAAAGTAGGAAGTCAAGAAACACCTGGAGTAACAGGCAAATTTGGCCTTGGAATACGGAATGAAGTAGGGCAAGGACTAATAGACTTTTGCCAAGAAAATGCACTGGTCATAGCAAACACCCTTCCAGCAACACAAGAGAAGATTCTACACATGGACATCACCAGATGGTCAACACCGAAATCAAATTGATTATATTCTTTGCAGCCAAAGATGGAGAAGCTCTAAACAGTCAACAAAAACAAGACCAGGAGCTGACTGTGGCTTAGATCATGAACTCCTTATTGCCAAATTCAGACTTAAATTGAAGAAAGTAGGCAAAACCACTAGACCATTCAGGTATGACCTAAATCAAATCCCTTATGATTATACAGTGGAAGTGAGAAATAGATTTAAGGGACTAGATCTGATAGATAGAGTGCCTGATGATCTATGGAATGAGGTTCATGACATTGTACAGGAGACAGGGATCAAGACCATTCCCATGGAAAAGAAATGCAAAAAAGCAAAATGGCTGTCTGGGGAGGCCTTGCAAATAGCTGTGAAAAGAAGAGAAGCGAAAAGCAAAGGACAAAAGGAAAGATATAAGCATCTGAATGCAGAGTTCCAAAGAATAGCAAGAAGAGATAAGAAAGCCTTCCTCAGCGATCAATGCAAAGAAATAGAGGAAAACAACACAATGGGATAGAGATCTCTTCAAGAAAATTAGAGATACCAAGGGAACATTTCATGCAAAGATGGGCTCGGTAAAGGACAGAAATGGTATGGACCTAACAGAAGCAGAAGATATTAAGAAGAGGTGGCAAGAATACAACAGAAGAACTGTACAAAAAAGATCTTCACAACCCAGATAATTACGATGGTGTGATCACTGATCTAGAGCCAGACATCCTGGAATGTGAAGTCCAGTGGGCCTTAGAAAGCATCACTACGAACAAAGCTAGAGGAGGTGATGGAATTCCAGTTGAGCTATTCCAAATCCTGAAAGATGATGCTGTGAAAGTGCTGCACTCAATATGTCAGCAAATTTGGAAAACTCAGCAGTGGCCACAGGACTAGAAAAAGTCAGTTTTCATTCCAATCCCAAAGAAAGGCAATGCCAAAGAATGCTCAAACGACCACACAATTGCACTCATCTCACACGCTAGTAAAGTAATGCTCAAAATTCTCCAAGCCAGGCTTCAGCAATGTGTGAACCTGAACTTCCAGATGTTCAAGCTGGTTTTAGAAAAGGCAGCGGAACCAGAGATCAAATTGCCAACATCCGCTGGATCATGGAAAAAGCAAGAGAGTTCCAGAAAAACATCTATTTCTGCTTTATTGACTATGCCAAAGCCTTTGACTGTGTGGATCACAATAAACTGTGGAAAATTCTGAAAGAGATGGGAATACTAAACCACCTGACATGCCTCTTGAGAAACCTATATGCAGGTCAGGAAGAAACAGTTAGAACTGGACATGGAACAACAGACTGGTTCCAAATAGGAAGAGGCTGTATATTGTCACCCTGCTTATTTAACTTACATGCAGAATACATCATGAGAAACACTGGGCTGGAAGAAGCACAAGCTGGAATCAAGATTGCCTGGAGAAATATCAATAACCTCAGATATGCAGATGACACCACCCTTATGGCAGAAAGTGAAGAGGAACTCAAAAGACTCTTGATGAAGGTGAAAGAGGACAGTGAAAAAGTTGGCTTAAAGCTCAACATTCAGAAAACGAAGATCATGGCATCTGGTCCCATCACTTCATGGGAAATAGATGGGGAAACAGTGGAAACAGTGTCAGACTTTGTTTTTTGGGGCTCCAAAATCACTGCAGATGGTGACTGCAGCCACGAAATTAAAAGATGCTTACTCCTTGGAAGGAAAGTTATGTCCAACCTGGATAGCATATTGAAAAGCAGAGACATTACTTTGCCAACAAAGGTCTGTCTAGTCAAGGCTATGGTTTTTCCAGTGGTCGTGTATGGATGTGAGAGTTGGACTGTGAAGAAAGCTGAGCACCGAAGAATTGATGCTTTTGAACTGTGGTGTTGGAGAAGACTCTTGAGAGTCCCTTGGACTGCAAGGAGATCCAGCCAGACCTTTCTGAAGGAGATCAGCCCTGGGATTTCTTTGGAAGGAATGATGCTAAAGCTGAAACTCCAGTACTTTGGCCACCTCATGTGAAGAGTTGACTCATTGGAAAAGACTCTGATGCTGGGAGGGATTGGGGGCAGGAGGAGAAGGGGACGACAGAGGATGGGATGGTTGGATGGCATCACTGACTCGATGGACGTGAGTCTGAGTGAATTCTGGGAGTTGGTGATGGACAGGGAGGCCTGGCGTGCTACGATTCATGGGGTCGCAAAGAGTCGGCCACGACTGAGTGACTGAAGTGGAGTGAAATTACATGAAATATTCAACACTTTATCATAAAATAGGTTTGTGTTAGATGATTTTGCCTAGTGGTAGGCTAATATAAGTGTTTTGAACACTTAGGTAAGCTAGGCTAAGCTATGATGTTCAGTAGGTTAGGTATATATGATGCATTTTCATTTATAATATTTTCAACTTATGGTGGGTTTATCAAGAGGTTTTATGCTTTATTGACTATGCCAAAGCCTTTGACTGTGTGGATCACAATAAACTGTGGAAAATTCTGAAAGAGATAGGAATAACAGACCACCTGACCTGCTCTTGAGAAACCCGAATGCAGGTCAGGAAGCAACAGTTAAAACTGGACTTGGAACAACACCAGTTCCAAATAGGAAAAGGAGTACATCAAGGCTGTATATTGTCACCCTGCTTATTTAACTTATCTGCAGAGTACATCATGAGAAATGCTGGGCTGGAAGAAGCACAAGCTGGAATCAAGATTGCTGGGAGAAATATCAATAACCTCAGATATGCAGATGACACCACCCTTATGGCAGAAAGTGAAGAGGAACTAAAAAGCCTCTTGATGAAACTCCAGTACTTTTGTCACCTCATGCGAAGAGTTGACTCATTGGAAAAGACTCTGATGCTGGGAGGGATTGGAGGCAGGAGGAGAAGAGGACGACAGAGGATGAGATGGCTGGATGGCATCACTGACTCGATGGACGTGAGTTGGTGATGGACAGGGAGGCCTGGCGTGCTGCGATTCATGGGGTCGCAAAGAGTCGGATAGGACTGAGCGACTGAACTGAACTGAGCTGAAACCCATTGTAAATCAAGGATGATCTATATTAACAATGCCAAGGGGGAACTTGTTGCCTGTCCTAAAGAAGCTAATAGTTTATTGGATTGTACATTTTGGTGATCAAATGCCATGCATGAAAAGAAAAGGTAGAAAAAAGAAAGAGATAAGAAAGAAGGTAGAGCTGAATTTGGAAGTCTTGCCTCTGTTTTCACTAACTTTGTAAACTTTAGTAGTCGCTTAAACTTTCTAAGCTTTAGTTTTACTAACTTGAAAAGTTAACCAACTATTCTGCCTGCAACATATGGTTCGTAAGAGGTTTATATGAGAAAAATAAATATGTTATAAAATTGCAATTCACAAAAAAATTAATTCTTTTTGTCATAGTGTTTTAATGAAACTCAGAGTCCTTCTGAACATATGGAGTCCAAGGACCAGTTCTTGTTTAAATGCATGACATTATGCAAACATATATAGTTAGTAAATCCAGCTTCATATCCATGCTCATTGAAAGAAACAAAAGTAAACTCTATAGCTGAAACTTTTAAAAATATTTTTTGATATCATGAAGTTATAAGGCAAACAATAACTGTATTCTACTTGAATGCTGTCTCATTGTTCTATATTGAATTTTCATTATAAAACCCCACATTTATCTAGTCAAATGGACAAGTACTATGAAGCAATCTGGTAAATACATCAGAAAATAATTTGGAATAAAAAAATTTAATTTGTTCTTGGATGACTCTATTTCCAGTGAAAATAATATGAATGAGACATGGCCTAGCAGTGAGATTCTCTAAGAAAATATTTAAGAAAGACAAATCTGTTCTCCAGCTAAATGTTCTTGTGACTGTGGAAATCTGAACTCAATGCCTGTAAAGTTTAACAGACTCCTATAATGCTGTTAACCTTCTGAAACCAGAAATAGTGAACATTTATTACTCAAGAGTGAGTTGTAAAACTATTACAGAAAGTCAAGTATAAAAAGAAAAAACAGCTCAAAATAACTTCCATATTTTGTGACTATTTTTCCTAAAATTTATTTTAAAGTATAATTGCTTTTTCAGTATAATTTTTATCATTAATAAATAATATTAAATTGATTATATTTATATTTATTGCACATAAATAACTCCAAGACAATGTCAATATAATTTCTATGCATATTAAAAAACAGACATTACTTTGCCAACAAAGGTCCGTCTAGTCAAAGCTATGGTTTTTCCAATAGTCTTGTATGGAAGTCAGAGTTGGACTAAAAGAAAGCTGAGTGCTGAAGAATTGATGCTTTTGAACTGTGGTGTTGGAGAAGACTCTTGAGAGTCCCTTGGTCTGCAAGGAGATCCAACCAGTCCATTCTAAGGGAGATCAGTCCTGGGTGTTCTTTGGAAGGACTGATGCTGTACCTGAAGCTCCAATACTGTGGCCACCTGATGCAAAGAACCAACTCATTTGAAAAGACCCTGATGCTGGGAAAGATTGAAGGAGGGAGGAAAAGGGGACAATAGAGGATGAGATGGTTGGATGCCATCAACACAATTGACATGTGTTTGAGTAAGCCCCAGAGTTGGTGATGCACAGGGAAGCCTGGCGTGCTTCAGTCCACAGGGTTGCGAAGAGTCAGACCCTACTGAGTGACTGAACTGAATTTCTATGGCAGGGACATTGTCACTTTTTATGAGGTATATTCATTCATCTATCCAATACATAACATACTGTAAATACTTCCAGCCAAGTGTTGCACTGGATAATATTTACACATGCTGCTATCCACAGAAAGTTTGGGGCTTCCATGGTGGCTCAGCAGTAAAGAATCTGCCTGCAGTGCAGGAGATGCAGATTCGATCCCTCGGTTGGTAGATGCCCTGAAATAGGAAATGGAAACCCACTACAGTATTCTTGCCTGGACAGAGGAGCCTGGAGGGCTACAGTTCATGGGGTTGCAAAGAGTCGGACACGACTGAAGCAACTGAGCACACACATCAGAAAGCTTATATTAAAGAAAGGAAGAATATACACTAGAGGTGCCCAGTGTTATAAAAAGATTAATTTGATCAATCACAAATGCTATAAAATATTACAGCATTTTGAAGATTTTAACATTCTAGGACCAGTATTCTAAATAAGCTATCATTTATTTCCTACTTGCATCTTCAAAGTATTTTCTCAGCTTTTGTCTTCCTCCAACCCCCACTGCCATATGCACGCACACCTCCTGAGTGCATGCTAAGTTGAAATAGTGGTGTTAGACTCTTGGTGACACTATCGGCCATAGACTGCCAGGCTCCTCTATCAATGGGATTCTCCAGGCAAGAATATGGGAATGGGTGACCATCTCCTCCTCCAGGGAATCTTCCCCACCCAGGGATTAAACCCAGGTCTCTTACATCTTCTGCTTCAGGAGGTAGCTTCTTTACCACAAGCACCACCTGGGAAGTCCTGCCAAATGCAGCTACCAAAAAGTCAGGAATAAACAGTTAATTTCAAGCACGTCCAAGTATGTGCTTTATGTTATAATTGTTATACACCCAAAACATTTAACAAAATAATATGCAAGCCTAAGACTGTTGTTTTTGTTGTTCAGTCAGTCAGTCGTGTTTGACTCTGCAGCCCTGTGAACTGCAGCACACCAGGCTTCCCTGTCCTTCACCATCTCCTGGAACTTGCTCAAACTCATGTCCATTGATGCCAATCAATCATCTTGTCCTCTGTCGTCCCCTTCTTCCCCTGCCTTCAATCTTTCCCAACATCAGGGTCTTTTCTAATGAGTCAGCTTTTACATCAGGTGGCCAGAGGATTGAAGCTTCAGCATCAGTCCTTCCAAAGAATATTCAGGACTGATTTCCTTCAGGGTTGACTGGTTTGATCTCCTGCTGTCTAACGGAGAATCTCAAGAGTCTTCTCCAACACCACAATTCAAAAGCATCAATTCTTTGCCACTCAGCTATCTTTATGGTCCAACTCTCACATCCATACATGACTACTGGAAAAAAATCATAGCTTTGACTAGGTGGACCTTTGTTGACAAAGTAATGTCTCTGCTTTTTATACACTGTCTAGGTTTGGCATAGCTTTTCTTCCAAGGAGCAAGTGTCTTTTTTCTACATTATTTTTAAAATTAAATTTTTCTGTGTTATTTTTAAAAATACGTTTAAGAACCTATTCATTATTTAAAACATAAGTACATAGCTATGGAGTGGGAAGAATGATCCAAATCTATATAAAATTTATTCCATATAAAGGAATAATCTATGTAATATCCATACACTATAAATTCTCTAGAGAGAACCATATAAATGTCACAACTGCTATTATGAGTATTAAGTATGCATAAAAGATTTTGTCCTCAAGCATTGTGCAAGATTTCTTAATTAAGTGGTATTATGATATCTCATAGTAATTAAACAAAAATGAGTGATTTCAAAATCCACCAGACTTCTTTAGCTAGAAAGCAAAACAATGTAAATTAATCTCAGGAACTAAAACCAGCATGATTGGAACCAAATTGTCCTCTATTTTCAAAGTTAGGAAATGCTGTATGTTGTTTTCCCATTACCTCATGGAGTCTTATATTTCATTAAATATTGCTGTGCTTTTCCTGACCATTTCTATCTTCAAATAATCACAATAATCACATAGATTTGGTTGTGCAGGAAGAAACAGATGAGAATTGAGTGTAAAGATGGAAGTCTTGATTGTGAGATGGCCAGATGAAGGGAGAAATGAAAGGAAAAAAATGCTGAATTTCATTATTAACATAAAATACTGCCAATGAGCCTGGGTTTTCTATAAATACCTTTGGGAAACCTAATACTTTATGTTTTCTCAATGCCAGAGGAATCTCAAAACTTTTAACCACATTCTGGCAGCACAGAGCCATGCACCACAACTGAATATGCTTTGGCATATTACTGTTTGAATCTTAGTCTAACAACTTACCAGCTGTATGACCTTGGACAAGTTACTTAACCTTATAATGTCCAGATTTCCTCTTAAAAGGAAGAGGCTGTGGCAGATTGCATTTCCAGTCTCCTTAATTCAACACTCTCTTTTTGGCCCCTCATCCTGTGGAAAAACTATACATTCCCAAGCTATTGAATTCAGTCATGACCACATGACTTTTTATGACCAACAAAGTAAGTATGGAAACAGCATGAGTATCACTTTCAAACTGAAGGGTCAGGGGCACAGCACAAGGTATTCATGGGCTCTGTCCCCCTGCCACAAGGTCTAGCCATGTCCTCAGACACTTTGCAGTACAGCCTCAGCAAGTCTACCTTGGTTACCTAGTAGAAGAGAGCAACTTGTGTTCATTAAGTCACTGGGCTATACAGATGGAGATATCAGTGAGATAAGAAGAAGATTTAAGACAGAGACTTTTAAAAAGAAAACAAAATAATAATTTTCTATAGAAGCAGAAACCAGGAAAAACACTAAAAAATAGAGGCTAGAAAATTCCAAGACTCATTTGGTAGGATTCTAGTCATTTTGAGAACTAACTTTGCAAGCATTTGTATCCTTTATCTTTTCTTCTCTATTGAATTGCTTCCCCTTAACCTATGTATATGTCTGTTGGTTCTGTGCTGCTATGCTTAGTCACTCAGTAGTGTCCAACTCTTTGTTACTCTTTGAACTGTAGCCTGCCAGGCTCCTCTGTCTATGGGATTTTTCAGGCAAGAATACTGGAGTGGGAAGATCTCCAGGGGATCTTCCCGACGCAGGGATGGAACCAGCATCTCCTGTGTCTCCTGCATTGCCAGCAGATGCTTTACCCACAGATGTTTTACAGGGAAGTCCTGTAAGTTGGTTCACCCAGATAAAATAACTATCAATTATGAATCTCTTTAGCTATTACCCTTTCTCTAACCTTCTCTAGAAAGTCAATATTTATAATTCTAAGTGCCCCACCTCATTTTTTACTTCATAACTATACAAATCCTCTACACAAGCCATGTTAAATAACATATAGTTTTCATTCCTGCCTTCTTCAAATCTTTTTTTTTTTTTGCTCTTCTCTTCTTTCTACTATAAAATATCATCTCTTTCTCATTCATTTGCCTGTTTCATGCATCAATAAAAGCAATCCAAGAAGGCTTCTTGGCTTTAAATATGATGGGTTAAGTTCCATGCTAACTTACTTCAGAACAGCCTTGGATTACTTATGTCACCTTGCATACCACACTCATACACTCAATTGACTCTTTCTCTGTTTTCATAGCCATGAACTCCTTGAGGCTAGAATCTATCTTCTTTATCTATTACAGTTAGCTTTCCTGAATCCAAAATGAACATGAACTGTGACATATTCTCACACATAATCAGTCTGTTCCTTTGGCTTAATTTTACTCAACTGTGTACAGATACAAAAGATGCTGTTAGGACTTTCATTTACACCTTGATGCCTTGCAAATACATTCTCTTCAGCTCTGTCTATTTTGGTCAACTCATTTTTCCTATCCATTTAGCTGCTCATCAGGAAAGATGAAAGTAATGGAAATAACATGTTCTGTTCAAGGACTAGTTAATAACTGCTTCTACCTGACAGAGCAAGAGCAGTTTTTCAATTGGAACCAAGCTGCTCATTTATTGATTAATGGCCCAAACAAAAATTGTTTTCTTCTCTCCTACAAACAGTTCAGCCACATTTCTAAAAGAGGGTTTTTAAAACCTCTGCCTGAACACTTAACATAAAGTTAATCAAGGATAATAGATAAAACATCTAATAGATAAAAGGTGATTTCATGTCACCACTGAGTATTCTAAATAAGTCATTTCCATTTTTTGTTCAGTTGAAGCTATTCAGCATTATGTGAAGTTATTACAGCATCAAATGAACTTAAAATCAGAAGACATTTTATACTATGTTATTAGGATACTGGGCTTACATTTAAAGAGCTATTCTGTTCAAGTTTCTTTTTTAATCCAAGAATCCAGAAGATTAAACTAAGATTTTTGAGCCAAAAAGCCTGATAAAATAGAACATATCCTGCATTATATAATTAACACAATTCATGAGTATTACTATTTCTTCTCCTAACAACCTAACAAAATACATATAATTTGTACAAGCATTTTTGTCCTAGAGGTATTAAAACTTATTAAAATAATGTAATCACATTCCTGGAACAAATGGATTCTACGTTGCTACAGGTTTATCTAATCAAATTTGTAACTAAACCCAACTCTGCTTCATCACTTGATAACTTAGATTCTTTTTTTTTTTTTAACTTTACAATATTGTATTGGTTTTGCCATATATCAACATGAATCCGCCACAGGTATACACGTGTTCCCCATCCTAAACTCTCCACCCTCCTCCCTCCTCCCTCCCCATACCATCCCTCTGGGTCCTCCCGGAGTGTTACTCAGCCATTAAAAAGAATACATTTGAATCAGTTCTAAGGAGGTGGATGAAACTGGAGCCTATTATACAGAGTGAAGTAAGCCAGAAAGAAAAACACCAATACAGTATACTAATGCATATATATGGAATTTAGAAAGATGGTAACAATAACCTTGTATACAAGACAGCAAAAGAGACACTGATGTATAGAACAGTCTTTTGGACTCTGTGGGAGAGGGAGAGGGTGGGATGATTTGGGAGAATGGCATTTAAACATGTATAATATCATATATGAAACGAGTTGCCAGTCCAGGTTCGATCACTTGATAACTTAGGAATGAAAACAGTGGGTAAATAAAAAGATAATCTTTATATCCAGACTATTTGTTGTCTCTATTCTACTTCCTTGAAACCAGAGAAATTCATTTAAAAAGTGGATTTAGAGAATGCTTACTTTAGTAGATAGCCATAGAGAGAACTTACTGAAGGGAAGAAATTTTTCTCCATTTACCAGTTCTTTTCCTTCTTTCTTTTTCCCTCCATTTCACAATAATAGTAATATCAGAACCCAAAAAACTATAATCAAAGAGTACATGAAGTTTTGGCACTGAGTTAAATTTCTTATTTTTTCCCAGATGATGTGCTAAACCGATATATATTGTTTAAATTTATCAGTCTTGTCCATAGACCAAGTGTTACTTGAAAAGCTAAGACTATTTTTACTAATACTTATTCTTTACTAATTTTCCTGTTCATTTGCATTATACCTCTCCCCATATAATATATAATATATAGGACTTTGAATTAATATTTTTATACAAATCATCTATTATTTCATTTATCATCTGCATAGGATTTATTGTTCAGAGAACCAATCACTCTGAGATTCTTTCTTCAAGTTATATGATCTAGTCATCAACTTAAATAGGTAAATATTTGCATTCTTGGAATAAAGTTGTGCCTGAAATTCTATATTGGATTGACCACATGTTCATACTTTTAAATAATTAGGGCCTTTAAAAATAATGATCACTATAGCATTATTTATTCCTTTCTGTTACCAGAGTCAAACAATAAGCTATATGGTTATAATTCCAGCTTTATAAGTATAAATTTGCTTCACATTTTTCTTTAATCTATCTTTTGCTCATTGGATCTGTTCACCTTATATGAGAGTATTTTAGACAATGTAACAGTTTGATCTGTTCTCAGATTGGTAGATATATGTGATTCTAATCTATATTAACAGCTTCAGTCAAAATTAGAATTGTAACTATGCAATATTGGTAATATAAAGTACATTATGCTTACAATAAGTATACTGAAAAAGTTATATCTTTTTATGTCCATTTTTTGTCTTTACATGGTTCAATCAATGGTAAGTATTTTGCTTCAATTGTTTTGGCATTCTGCTATTAGATTTCTATCCACTTAAGATGATTATGCTACTTGGGGAACTGAGCCTTTTTTCATTGTGCATTGCTCTTATTTATCTCTGCTAAGCTTTCTTGTTCTGAAACTGGCTTTGTCTGAAATTAACTACTTCAACTTATTTTGACTTTTGTTAGCTTGACATACATTTCTCTATGCTATCTCTTTACTTTTAACCAACCTGGGTCTTTATTTTTAATGTGGATTTCTTGTATATAGCATAATAGTTTATCTTCACTTTTATATCCATGCTGATAGTCTCTGACTTTTAATTGCTGCATATAGACCAGTCATATGTTGACTGATTATTGATATGGTTGGATTAATATATGCCATGTTTGTAACTGCTTTCTATTCATTCCTTCTTACACCTTTTTTTCTGTTTCTGGTTTTGACTGGCATTGTATGTGATTCAATTTCATCTCTGGTCTTAGCATATAAATTATACCACTTTTTAGAAAATTTTAAATGAATGGTCTTGTGTTTCTAAGATACATTTCTAACTAATCTAAGTCCACCTCAACTGACATTGTACTACTTCACCTGTAGTACAGATACTTACTTATAACATAGTATTCCTAATTTTTCTCTCACCTCTCACTGATTTCATTTATTTCACTTATCTATATGCAAAGATCACCCAATATGTTGCTATTACTATTGCTTTAAATAAAGTTCCATTTTCCATTAATAAAGAATAGAAAAAGTATTTTATTACCTGTATTTATTTTTTCTGATGTTCTTTTTTTGCATCCAAGATGCTATTCTATACAATTTTCTTTCTGCCTAAAGAACTTTCTCCATTTTTTGCAAGCATGTCTACTAGTAATGAAGTTCCTCCATGTTTGTCTGAGAAAGTTTTTGTTTCTTCTTTACTCTTGAAAGAGAAATTCATTAGACATATAATCCTAGGTTAGTGTTTGTTTTCTTTCAGCACTTTAAATATTTTACTTTATTTTCTTCTAACTTCCATGAAGCCAGACCAGAAGTATTGTTTCAAAAAGTAATTCTTGTTCTTCTTATGTCCAAGACGTGATGTTTCCTTCTGTAATCTTTCAAGGTTTTCTCCATGTCTCCTTGATTTTCTTCAGTTTAAATGTGATACAGCCATGTGTAGAGTTTGGGGGTTTATGCTTTCATATGGTGACTCAGTGAATGAATTTGAGCAAACTCTGGGAGACAGTGAGGACAGAGGAGCCTGGAGTGCTACAGCCCATAGGGTCCCAAAGAGTCAGACACAACTGAGCGACTGACAACAACATAGATTTTGATATAAATCATGGTTAGTCTTTTCTGAATTTCTTAGACTTGTGGTTTTGTGTTTGCTATTAATTTTGAAAAGATTTTGGCCATATTACTTCAAATGTATCTTCTGTTATATTTTCTCTTTCTTCTACTCCTAGCATTATAATTGCATGTTTTATTACATTTGTTTTTATCAATCCACGGTTCCATTGGGTGTTCTGTTCTGGTTTTGTTTTATTCTTTCTTCCCTTTGTATTTCAGGCTGTGAAATGAAATTTGACCTATCTTCAAACTTACTGATGTTTTTCTCACCCATGTCGATTTACTGATGAACACATTGAAGGTATTCTTTATTTCTATTATGGTATTTTTTTTTAGTTTCTAGCATTTCCATTTTCTATAATTTCCATTAGCTTTTTCCTTAGTAATCCACCTTTGTGCTTATGTTACCTACCTAGTCTTGCATTCTGCTTATTTTTCCATTGATGTCCTTAGAAG
The DNA here is from genome assembly GCF_019923935.1 of Bubalus bubalis. Classification (NCBI taxonomy): domain Eukaryota; kingdom Metazoa; phylum Chordata; class Mammalia; order Artiodactyla; family Bovidae; genus Bubalus; species Bubalus bubalis. The sequence continues at coordinate 55,250,044 of NC_059175.1, forward strand.
ATTAATCATAGTTATTGTAAATCCCCTGTTGATAATTCCAACATCTGTGTCTTATCTGAATTTGACTCTGACACTTGCTTTGTCTCTTCAGATGACATTGTTTTCTTGCCTTTTGGCATGCCTTGTAATTTTTTGCTGAAAGTCAGATATGCTAGATCAGGTAACTAGAACTGAAATAAATAGTCTTTTAGTGCAAGGATTTACTTTATTTGGGCCAGGAGTTGATCTTTGTTTAAGTTTGCTATAACTTTAGGTAACAAAAGCTTCAGGTTTCTCTAAGGCCCTTGTTTTTACCCCCTCTGGTCTTTGGGTTTCAGTCAATATTCCTCTTGAGCAAGATTCTTTATCTTGCAGGACTGTTTTAGCTATAATCCACTGTTGTTGTTCCCAGCCCTGTTGATTTAAAGGAGATGTTGGTGGTAAACCATGTGTAGTGCAGGCAAAGGGGAATTCTGTAATCTTTTGATGAAATCTCAGTCTCTCAGTGAGCCTGTGTCTCAAGACTTCAACCAACAGAAATCTTTTTCCAAAGACATAACTTCTCCTCCTGCCCCCTACTCTTTTCTGGGGATACAACACCCCGCATCTATTTTCTTGAACCTCTAACTCCATTGAGTGTTGGTTATATTTCTCTTAGGTGAAACAGGAAGTCAGTAGCTATTGAAATGGAAGCAATTTCCTTCTCACAAAAGAAGTTAGGCTTTAAGGTGGTTCAGTAGATAAAGTATCCACGGGCAATTCAGGTGACTTGAGTTCAACCCCTGGGTAGGAAGGATCCCCTGGAGGAGGGCATAGTAATGCCCTCCAGTATTCTTGCCTGGAGAATCCCATAGACAGAGAAGCCTGGTGAGCTACAGTCCATGGGGTTGCAAAGAGTTGGATATGACTGAAGCTACTGAGTAGGTATGCATGCACTAAGTCCCTTTTTCTAGAGACTAGACTTTTGTCAGCGAGAGAGCTCTGTATGTATTTCACAGTGGTTACACCTCTCCCCTTGCCAGCACCACAAAGTGATCTTTCTTGACTCTTCATTATTAGACTCTTATAGGCTTCTTGGAGGCAAAGCTCATTAAAAAAAAAAAAAAAAAATGCGAGCCCTCAGGAATTTTTCACTTTCTCATCAATCTACACTCAGCTTCCAGCTGGTCAAAATTACTATTTTCATGTTCCTACAAGTCTGTGGTTCCAACAGCTTCTGCTCCTGGTAAGCAGATCTCACCTGTGCTTTTCTGAATGCACCTGTCTCTCCAGATTTTAGGGTGTTGGTTTAGTCCACAATTGTAACTTTTAAAGGATTCAAGAAAAAGCATTGAATTTCAGTTTCTCTAGCTTTTTCTGAAAGATGGAATGATGATGGTAAGCATTTAACAACATTTTCTTATTTTTCAATTCTAAGTTTTGATAAGTTGAGTCACCACACTGCTTTTTAAGAGATCCTAGTGAAATCACTGTTGTCATGCCATTAGATGAAACTGTTGCTATCAAATTGGCACTTGCAAGAGTCAATTAAAGAAAAAGATTTTCTCTAACTGACGCATAAATGAAATGGTTTTCTCAACAGTTTTACAGGGAATAAAGGAAGATTGTAAAACTAAATATTGTCGTTTTTATCAAATAAAAATTTACCTAGCAAGGCTTCAAGCTCAGGTAAAATAAAATTTAAGTGTCAGTTTAATGATAAGGCTTCCTCCCATGTGCAATACAGAGTCACTAAATTTTTTAATTAGAAAGGATTTTAGAGTTCATTTAAACCAATGGTCCTTAATCCAAGGTTTATGTATTAGTTTCCAGGGATCCAAAATTGAAAACAACCTCTAAACCTGTGAGCAATTCTCAGGAGCACTGACCCTTTGGACCAGCATCAGTGAGACACATGCTATGATGCAGAAGGCAGAGCTGAGTTGCTTACATAGACTTGGATGCCATGACTTATTTATGTCATCATTTCTATTACATCTTCAAGGGATATTTTTATTGGTCCTCTTCTTCATGTGAACTAAAGCAATCTTTCTTACCATAAGCACACACCAAAACTGTATTCCACTTCTGTGCTTTTTGTGTGTTGCTTTTCTTACATGCTCCATTTTCCTGCAACCAGACCACAAAAATGGAATACTACACTTAGGGACTCACTTTTCTAATGGGCATGTGAAAGTGAGTGTTAGTTGCTCAGTCATATCTGACCCTTTGCGACCCCATGGACTGTAACCCTCCAGGCTCCTCTGTCCATGGGATTTTCCAGGCAAGAATACTGAAATGTATACCTGTGGCGGATTCATTTTGATATTTGGCAAAACTAATACAATTATGTAAAGTTTAAAAATAAAATAAAAAAAAAAAAAGAATACTGAAATGGGGTGCCATTTCCTCCTCCAGGGGATCTTCCCAACCCAGGGATAGAACCCGGGTCTCTTGTGCTACAGGCAGATTTTTTGCCATCTGAGCATTGGTGGGCATGGGAGAAGCATAAATATCATAGTACACACACTCCAACTTGTTATTGTCAAAACAAACGTTTAACTACAGGCTCTTGACAATATAGCAATCAACACGGTGATACTGTAAATGGTCATATTAGATATCTTGAAATCATTTGTTTGCTTCACTTAAGAATCCCCTTTTTTTACTACTGTATAGCACAAGGAACTCTGCTCAGTGTTATGTGGCAGCCTGGATAGGAGGGGAATTTGTGAGAGAATAGACCCATGTATGTTTGGCTGAGTCCTTTCACTGTCCACCTGAAACTATCACAATATTTTTAATCCTCTATACCCCAATACAGAATAAAAAGTTTTTTAAAAAAATAGAAATTGGCAATGACAGATAGTGAAGAACAGTAAGCCTGGTGTGCTGCTGTTCATGGGGTCTCAAAGAGTCAGACACAACTTAGTGACTAAATAACAAGCAAAAAAAGAAAAAAAAAAGTGGAATACCAAGTCCTGGGAGGATCCAAGACATTATTCAAGATGAAGAGTAAAAATGGACTGCTTGCTGTTAACGAAAAAATAATCTGTTTTTACAGATCAGTAATACTAAGCCCATAACTTGATTATACCTTTATGATTTCTATATCTTGTATTAATTTCTATTTTAGGCATCAATTCTATCATATAGAAGAAACAATTTTAGTATTTTTCCCAATACACTTTTCTTTAATTGAATCTAAGATTCGTATTTCCAGGGAAGAGTGGTATGTGTGTGTGTAAAACAACTTTGGTTCAATTCAGTTCATTTCAGTTGCTCAGTCATGTCCAACTCTTTGCGACCCCATGGACTCCAGCACTCCAGGGTTCTCTGTCCATCACCAACTCCCAGAGCTTACTCAAACTCATGTCCATCAAGTCAGTGATGCCATCCAACCATCTCATCCTCTGTCGTCCCCTTCTCCTCCCGTCTTCAATCTTTCCCAGCATCAGGGTCTTTTCCAATGAGTCAGTTCTGCTCATCAGGTAGCCAAAGTATTGGAGTTTCAGCTTCAGCATCAGTACTTCCAATGAATACTTTGGTAAGTGATACCATATCCTGAAACTCTATTCTGAATCCATTTCTCCAAGATATTAACACCTATAGGCACATCAGCTTGTGATTCTGTAGATAGCATTAGCTCCACTCCAACCCCAACATACATAGATATAGACATTTATTACATATCCAGAGTTTTCATGACTAGGTCGGTATAGCTGGCTATAGATACTGTCCTCACTCCTTTTGATTAGGGGATAAAGGAAAGAAGGGTGTAGTACTTATGCACAACCCATTACACTTAGTGATATTAAGGGCATGCTAATTTGGTTGTTTCTATCTCATTTGTAATATAATTACTAGATTTTTTTCCTATTCTCTCCTGGAAAAGATACGGCTATTTTAGAAATGCCTATTTCAAGATATAGACTTAAAAATCACCTCCCAAGGATCTTCTTGTTTAAGTGTTCTCAGAACTGTCACTGGGAAAATTGAACATTGTCAGTTTTTACTCATCCTCCCTTGCTTCTGAAAATCACACTTTATCCTTCTCAGGATGTTCAAAACAGTCTCTAGAGTGACTTCAAATTTCTTCTCATCACGCAACTATGAAAAATTTCATATTAGCCAGGAATTCTGAGTCTGCCTCATCACTGACAACAATTTTCTGACAGAGTTGTGGACAATGATTTAAGATTCTTTTGCTTTCATTCTAGTCTATTATTGTTTGTGACATATTACAATGCACAAACATAAAATGCATCCTTTTATGATGTACGATTTCGTACTTTTTAGTATATTCTCAAGTTTGTTCAATCATTACTTCAACTTAATTTGAGAACATTTCAGCACATCGAAGAAATTTAATAGTGACTACTAACAATTTCACATTCTCCCTTTCTCTTGCCTCTGGCAAATACCAGTCTACATTCTGTCTCTCAAGATTTGCCTATACTATTCGTATAAATAGAATTACACAATATGTGAGGTTTTGTGCCTTATGTAAAGTACCTTTACACTTAGATTAATTTTTCCAATGTTCATTCATGTTTTAACATTCATCAATAATTCATTCCTTTTTATTGCTGAGTAATATTCCACTCAGCTGGTATAGAGTCTTGCAGACTACACTCCGTGAGGTTTCAGACTCATACACACTCAGCAACTGAGCATACATCCAAATATATATATATATTTGGACATGGCATTTCTGTTTTGTACTACCATCTTTCTGTCATGGTATCTTCTGAGACTATTACATTCCCCTCCAGTTCTTCTGCCCATAGAAGTCCCTTTTTTTTTGCTCATTTCTTAAGGTGTCTAGATTGAGAATAACTCCTTTATTCTTTCTGTGCCCCTCTCTAGTGCAAACGGAATTTATCTCCCTGCTCAATATTTCTCTTGGGCTATGAAAAACTCTTCAAGACTATTCAGAAACACTTTGCAGCCATTTCTGCTCTGGGATCTGTCTGTCTAACAGACTATCCTCAGGGGTCCTGACTCAGGTCTTTATTTGCAGGGCTCCCACAACCTAATCTTATGTACTTCCAGTATCTTTGCCATTTAGATCTAGACCCATGAAGTTATACTCAGGATATGGTGACCCATTAGCTTTTCAGATATCTTCATTTCACTTTTAGCTCTCTTTTCTTTTCTTCTCACAGCTTGAGAAATCTTTGTTAACATTAAGATTCATCATGTTTCCTCTATTCCTGTGATGCTGTAGATTTTCAAAACTTTTAGTATTCTGTGTGTTTTCTGTGGTGTCTTAGCTTTCTTGAGGTACATCATATCTTATAATGTAAGTAACTGAAGGAAACCCAGAGGAAATTCTGAAGAACAAAGGTGATAATTCTGTATCATATTAACAAATAACACAAAGCTTTCTATCAAGATGCCTATTTGTGTGTGAAGAGCAGGAAGCTGCATACAATAGCTAAACAATAAGTAACTCATGCATTAGAATTCTTTTTAAAGTAATGAAGTGTGTGTGTGTGTGTGTGTATGCTTAGTCTCTCAGTCACAAAGAGTCACTGACTCTTTGGAACCCTTTGGACTGTAGCCCACCAGGCCCCTCTGTCCATGGGATTTTTCGGGCAAGGATACTGGAGTACGTTGCCACTTCCTTCTCCAGGGGATGTTCCCAACCCAGGGATCGAACCTGCATCTCCTATGTCTCCTGCATTGTAGCCGAATTCTCTACCAACTAAGCCACTGGAGAAGCCCAAAGTATTGGGGTCAAATGCAAAAACGAACATATTTTCCTTCATCTAATTACCAGAACTAGTCTGAAGCCTGTGACAGAAAGTTACCTCATAGAATAGGAGATAACAGTGTTAGCACTCATATAACGGGCACTCATCTCTTAAATTTACTGATGGTGGGGTTAAAGTCACTTGCATTTTTTATAGTAGTATAGAAGAGTTAGCATTTTGTGGACCACTGCAATGACTTTTGTGCCCTTTGTTGTCAGAGATTTCTTATGGAATCAGAGAGGGAAACTTCGTTAGTCCTACTTAGTTCTACTGACGAGGCAACTAGAAAAAAACTATATCTTGCCCAGTTAAAGGAAGATGGCTCACATAGCAGAATTACAGTGTATGCTCAATTGTTTCTAGAAACTTTCTAGAAAGGTTTTCCTTCAGATTGAAGGGTTTGTTGACCACAGTTGTGAGTGTAATAAACTTCCTTAAATCATTACTGCTGCTGCCGCTGCTGCTAAGTCGCTTCAGTCGTGTCCGACTCTGAGCGACCCCATAGACGGCAGCCCACCAGGCTGAACACTGGAGTGTTTCTCCAGGCAAGAACACTGGAGTGGGTTGCCGTTTACATCATTCCCTATTCCTTAATTATTATGAAGAAAGTGATCATGGGTACCCTGCATTTTTTTACAGAAAAGTTAATTTGCCTTCCACAGTCAAATATTCAAATTTTAAAAAACTCTAAGTCATATTTGTTCTTTTGCAACCAACCAAAGACATTTATGAGGTGATTTAAAATAGTGTATCTTTGGCCTAGCAGAAAGAGTTAGAAATATCAGAGCAGCTAAATGAACTTCACATGCTGCTGGGATGAACATATGACTAGTGTTTTAATAGAAAATTATTATCTTGGATAAAACAATTTGAGAAGGAAAATTGCATTATTCCATTTCACATTAAAATATATTTCTAAAAATAAATATGCAAGCATTTAACTGAACAAAATTCCTTTGCAACAATTGAGTGACTCTTTCTATAGGTATCATCCCTCTGATGATATTAATGAAATAGAAATAAATAGATTTCAAATTAATTTGTCTTAAGTAGATTGTGACAACTATGCTGATTTAAGGAAATGGCAACCCACCCCAGTGCTCTTGCCTGGAGAGTCCCAGGGACGGGGGAGCCTGGGGGGCTGCCGTCTATGGGGTTACACAGAGTCGGACATGACTGAAGTGACTTAGCAACATGCTGATTTAATGAAAAGTTTCTCATTATGAGGCAAGAGCCACAACTGACTAGAATTTGAACGAATATGGTTGGAGGATTTCTGATACATTCAACCCTCATTTCTTCCATAAAGCTAGCAGCACTGGAGTTTGCTTCCACTGTTAGCTTCTACTACATGCTGGTATCATAAAGAATTTTCATCACTTTTACATGTGAAACAAAAGCCAGAAAACACATAAAAATAGAAGTGTTGGCATGCCCCTAGCTACATTATCAAAAGTTTCTCTTTGCTCAAACATCATTGAAAGACAAGTTATAGGAGGTGAATCCTTATGCAAATTTTATGTATGGTTACCATTAATGTGAAACTAAAATATCATAGTCAATTTTACTTTTGACTATATCTTAATGCAAAGGACTGCATCTACTTTAAAAATGAGAGCAACAGCCCAAATTTATTATTTCTAAAGACAGATATAGAAACTAGAGACCTGAAAATGGCATATTCTCTCAAGGTGAGAGCATGAGTTATTGACAGAGGAAGAAACAAATTCCAGATGTTTCTGACCCCAAATGCTGTAGTGCTTCCATCATAAAGTAATGCTTATCCAAACATCTGTGATAAATGAAGAATGGTATCCCTAGTATTCTTTACACAGCAACATGAAGCACTAGCGTGCTCATTGGAACTTCTGTATTGGATGGAGGATCTGGTAAGACAAATGCATCATTTAAAAAAAAAAAAGGAAAATATAATCAGTTCTGCAACTGGCCCCCCTACAAAACTCCATCTGTCAAAACTTAGTTACTCTTTCCTACTTTCAAATTTACCCAAAACCCAATAGAATCCCCCAAATAATGATAATCCTACCCAGGCACACTCTTACATTGCAGTAGGTACAATGATTGACTATTCAATATATAGAAGCAATTAGGATAAATCACAGATGAATTGTATATAAAATATGGGAGGTTAAACCCCAGTAAGTTGTCTTCTGGAAGAAGCTACATTTCATATAACTAAATAGCTATGTTGATTTTCAAGCATTATAAATGCTTAATGCTTATATCCCTCTAACATTCTAGTGTTTATTTGTTGTTGTTTAGTTGCTAAGTCATGTCCAACTCTTTTGCAACCCATGGACTGTAGCCCACCAGGTTCCACTGTCCATGGGATTTCCTAGGCAAGAATACTGACTGGAGTGGGTTGCCATTTCCTTTTCCAAGGGATCATCCCACGGATCCCACGGATCAAACTCACATCTTCTACTTTGGCAAGCAGATTCTTTACCACTGAGCCACCAGGGAAACCCAGTAGCATTCATACTTTATCATTATATGATCCTAGATATTATAAGATATCACCAACATATTATGTTTCAGCTTTCATGAGAAATTTGGAACAAAAAATAATTTGCTTAGCCTAAGACCAAACCATGAGACTCCCTGGTGGTGCAGTGGTTAGGACTTCAACTTCCAATGCAGGGGGTGCAGGTTCCATCCCTGGTTGGGGAGCTAAGATGGAACATGCCTCTTGGCCAAAAATCAACGCATAAGACAGAAGCAACATTGTAACAAATTCAATAAAGACTTTAAAGACATGGTATGCATTAAAAAAAAAAAAAAAGATGTTAAAAAAGAAAAAGACCATACCATGGTATTTCAGCACTCTCCACCCCCGCTTAAAGCAAGCACAGCTAGTGCCCCGGGAGCTGATGTTGAAAGGTGGGCCACCACTCTCTGCTGGTCACAGTTACCATCAGAGTAATTTGAGAAGCAGCACATGGTGGGGCAACTGTCCAAAGAACAGAACACTGTCCAAATAGGTAATCAATCTGTTAGGGCTGGGCAGAGAGAAAGCTTCCAAGTAAGGATGCCAAGGGCAGAGAAATCCAGGAGACCAGACTGGAGAGAGGGCTAAAGCAGATGGTAAGGTTTGTAGCCACCTGAATAATTCTCTGAGCCAATTAGCAAGTAGCAGTAGTGGATTTGGGGATGACTTTTTAAGGCATGGAAGGACAAATGTCTCCCATAAGAATATAGGTTGAATTTAGGAGAGCAGACTCTAAAAAATCCATAAATGCTTCTGTTATCACATTTGGATATCAAATTGGATTAAAGAGTTGAAAAGATTTTGCATTTTTTAAACACCCTGAGTCTATCAAAAAAATTAAAAATAAAGGGAAAAGATTCTTAAATTTATCCTTTTTATCCCTTATACAAGCTTCCTTTTGTTGTCACTTCATTCTTCATTCAGCCTAGACCCCACTGTTCATTACCTTAATTTCTCCCCACAAGAAACCTCATCTAATTTTAAAGTGTTTCCTTATGTTACAACAATGGATAAATATCATGATACTGACTCTGCTCCTTAATTTAGGCTCCTTAGTACTCTAAAGATAAATTTACAACCCAAGAATTTTTGTTAGTACAGATTTTTCCTGTAATCTGACCCCCTTTAAAAAATTTTTTTGATTAGAGTGCAGTTGTTTTACAAGGTTGTGTTAGTTTGACTGCACAGCAAAGTGAGTCAGTTATAAGTATACATTATGTACACACCATGTATACCCTTTTCCAGATTTCCTTCCCAGTTACATCACCACAGAGCATTAAGTAGAGTACCTTGTGCTATAAAATAGGTTCTCATTAGTTATCTATTTTATACATAGCATCAATAATATATATACATGTCAATCCCAAGCTCCCTATTCATCCCACCCCCTCCCCCTTGGCACCCATAAATCTGTGCCTCTGTTTCTGCTTTGTGAGTAAGTTCATCTGCACCATTTTTCGAGATGCCAATGGTGTCACTAATTACCTAGCCTTCCAAGGCAGAAAAATCTTGTGTCTTTCTGTCTGTCCTTATAATCAATTACAAACCCCTCTCAAATATTTCTTGACTCTGTCCCTCATCTTCCCACTACCATGGCCCTAATTTGGCCTTATAACAATGTTTTGCCTGAACATGATGAAAGCCTTCTACTCAGATGTGACAAAAATGTGATGCTCCCTGTGAACCCCACTGCTGGACTGAAATTCCTGAAAGTTTCTGAAGCTCCAGACCTTTAAAGTATTGTCATGATACAATTAGAACTTCAAACTCACTTGCCTCATTGCACCTTTTTTACTACACCAACCGCAGATGCCAGTTAGGTGACCAGAAGGAACCTCTGAGGGACTACACCTCAAGGAAAACCTGCCAAGTGCCCAAGCCGCAGGCGATGCTGTGTGGCCCAAGAGTCCATGGGGCTTCAAGAAACTCTTAGAACTCAGATTCTCCAAGTCCTCATCTTTGTTTAACAGCTGGTATTCAAAATACCAGGACCCATACACATAAACATACACACACACAAAAACTGCAGTTCTCATATTTATCTCATCATAAAAACTACCCCCAGCACTTGTTTAAAAGTCAAATTTCCACATCTAGGTATTAGACCTGAGGTGAAAATTGGTAATATGTGTTTTAACCTGAGTGTACTTGAATTTTCTCTTTAGGAAACATTGCTCTACCAATTTCATGACAGTAACTCAACTGTGCTCTCTTGCACAGTTAAATAAATTTTAATAAAAGATAAATTCATCTTGTGTTCTCATTCTCTCTCACTTTCTTCCCACTTGCTAAATATTTTGCCCACTAAAATGCCTCTTGCAAGACAATAAAATCCTCAGACTCTTTCCTCAATGTTATCTCAATGTTCTGATTTCATGAAAACCTGACTTTCTGCTGAGGATGAATCTTCTATTGATTTGTTCTCAAGTAAACTTATTCATTTTCTCATACCTCATGTACTCTGTGGGTTGAGAAGGTTGGTCTACGTCTTCCTTATTCCTTTTTTCAAATGTTTGCATCTCATTCCTCTTGTGAAAACCCCGTTTTATACTGTAGCTATGAAAAGAAGGAGGTGGGGTTCAGAGATAGCACAGCCTGAGGACAATACAGAGTGCAGGGAAATATTCCTATTCTGAAAGGGACTCAAGCAGGGTCTGAAAGGAGGAAAAAAGTGGAGAACACGTGAGAGAGAGATCACTATGAGTGTAAGGTTTCTGGGAATTAAACTCCACATCATAAGTGGGAAAAAATTATCCTTTGAAATGTGAAAGGCACTTTCTGTATTGCAAAGTGAAATAAGAAGTGGGTGATTATAGACACACTTTGACTTTCATATTTTTGGTGGAAAATTGAGGGAATTCCAAACTGGTGGCTTTTGTTTAGTTATTCAAGAAGGAGACAAGCTTCTCTTTGCAGAAAGTGCAGTTTACAAGGAACCATTTGAACTTTTGAAGACCAGAAACAATTTGAAGTTGTTGCTATGAGTAACATAAAAAGCAAATCATCTAAAGAAATACAATGTTAAAAACTACTATATATTGGCATAAGTCCGATTTGTGTGTGTATGAGTGTGGCTGTGTTTTCTCCAATAACTACTCCATTTCACAGATGCCAGCTCAGGAAAGATAGGTGTTGGGTTCATCAACGATGATGATGAGGGTGCATGTGGCACAGATTTATGCATGAGATAACCGATTACAGAAGAGAGTTTAGAGAATTTACAAGAAAGTAATTTAAATGTTGATCACTGATAAGGTTCTTCTTGGTGTGAAGAACTTCTGCCTCCAATGGTACCTTATGAACTTGGTGTGCTTAAGATATGGTTAGGGTCCCAGTTGGCTTTTTGAAGTTTGGACTCCAGTCAAAGCTATATTGATCTCTTGATATTCTGAGTCCTGAGGTATTAGGGTCACTTCAGAGCCAATGACAATCACTCCTGAAAAGCCTGGGTGTTTCCCACACTAGTCACCATCTATGCAAATGAACAAAACTCATTTTGGGGAAGAATACTTTGGCCACCTGATGTGAAGAGCTGACTCACTGGAAAAGACCCTGATGCTGGGAAAGATTGAGGGCTGGAGGAGAAAGGGGATGACAGAGGATGAAATGGTTGGATAGCATCACTGACTCAATGGACATGGGTTTGAGTGGACTCCGGGAGTTGGTGATGGACAGGGAGGCCTGGCGTGCTGCGGTTCATGGAGTCGCAAAGAGTCAAGACACGACTGAGTCACTGAACTGAACTGAACTGAACTGAAGAGGTTTCCTGGATATTCTTGTCATATTATAGGGTTCTTTCCCAGGGAAACTTAATTGTTTTCTTCCTTCAAAAATTCTGTGTCCATGAGCACACTGAAGGTTTGTCTAATATTTGGATAAGGGGCATATAATCTCAGTGATGCTTGCTCAAGCCAAATCTCTATTCGTGAGAGGTGGATACTTATTATATTAAAACAACTGAAGAAGGAGTGTATTGAGTTGACCACCAGTATCACTTCTAGATACCTTGCCATCAATTAGCTGATATGAAAGAGCTTAGGAGATTGTACAAATCTCAGAGGTCTAGTCATAATGCTTGTCTCACCTTGTGTTGTGAAAATCATATGTATATAGCCCATTATGGCATATATGCTCCTCCCAGCTGTCACATTGTCTCATCCCCATTGACCTTGATGTAACCATATAGAATCTGAAGATTCTTCTCAGCCTCAGCTGTTGCTAAGGCTATTGACCACAGCCATCTCTACCAGGCCACAATAGAAGTGACCAAGTCTGTATGGGCTCTGACTAACTCCACGTTAGTATAACCAAAGTGTGTCACTTCATGCCAGCGTCACCACATGTGACTCATTTCCTGCTTAAGGGTGTCCCTGTGAAATTTCAGATGTGAAATCATGTCAACAGTCTTGGGGACTTCAAATGCAAAATGAAGGAGAGCAAGGGAGACAGTGGTTGATGGATAAATTCTTATTCCTTCATCCCTCTGGGTGGACTACCCTACATTGTTATTTATAAGACACTCCCAAAAAATCCAGTTATTAGTTTTATGTGATTCCAAATAGTGGAAAAAATAAATTTGTTGTCACACCCCAAAAGGTATTCTTCCTTCTCCTCTGCCTCATCCCTACTTTTTTGATTTTGCATTCCCTTAGAGTAGCAGTTTTTGCTCTAGGCACTTGTCTCTGGATGAACCCAAGCTAAAAGTCCATTTCATTTGTGGAGTATCCCACCAGCATTTCTAGCTTAGAGAAAGCCATGATTAAAGCATTATTGTAAATAAAATGTAAAATGGTGTTTTCCTCAATATTTTCTTAAGTCCTTGGTAAAGAGTGACTCCTCCAGATTTTTCTGAAGGGAATATGGGCTTTGGGTGAAGGGGATGGAATCCATGTGATGGATTTAATATAAATATTGAAAACTTTTTCTATATTTGTCAAGGTCTATCTGAACTCTCAGTGTCTTTAGTATAGGTCAGAGTTAGTCTGTATCGTTAGTGACTACCACTCAGCACTATGAACTCTAAGTAAAATGTCATTTGTTACTTACCTTTTCCTTCCTAATGCTCTCCATTGACTTTGAAATTAAGTCAAACCACTTTAGCCTCATAGGCAGGAGGCATCTATAGATCTCTCTAGCTTTATCTCCTGCTCCTACTAACCTTATTCTTCTCAAACTCTATTTTTAGAATTTGTACATCACTCCCATACCTGCTTCTGTAATTTTGTTTATGCTGTCCCCTGTTCTGGGGACTCCAGGCTTATACTTCTCTTTCTTGTGAACTTTTTATTTATAAAGACTGAGATAACTTCACTTTCCTCCAAGAAACATTTACTGACTTTCCCCCTCCACATCCAAGAGACCATATTCTTATGAAATTGTATTATTATGAAAAGATCATTTATTTCCTAGACATCTCCAGATGTAGACCAATTTCTTTAAAGAAGGGGCCAAGTTTTATTCATGTATGTATCTTAGGACTCAGAGTAATGTATATTACACAGAATACGTCAAATAAATGTTTCCTGAATTGTTAAGATACCCATTAGAGGAGAGTCTATGGAAGTCCATGAGACAAAGGCACAATTGACCAGAAAATAGATTTTAAAGAAAAATACTTAAGTTTAGCTACAAAGAAAAGACACAAGCAGTGGTTTAGAAGAAGGTAGGCAATAAAAATTTCAAAGAAACACCGAAACTGAAGATGGCAGACACTGAACTTCTTCCTAACTGTAAGCATTGTTCCTGACAAACCGTCTACTTCAATATTTCCCTAAGATAAACTGCTTCGTTTCATTATAAACACAGACTCTCGAAGTTATTTCATTTTAATTTACTCTGCAGTTCATGTGATTATCACATAGGCTGAGAACGTCTTTTTTATTGCCAGATGGCTTTGTTTCCCGTTTTAATTATGATTATGTGTGTGTGTGTTAGTCACTAAGTCATGTCTGACTCTTTGCAACTCCATGGACTGTAGCCCACTAGGCTCCTCTGTCCATGGAATTTTCCAGGCAAGAATACTAGAGTGGGTTGCCATTTCCTCCTTCAGGAGATCTTCCTGACCCAGAGACTGAACCCACATCTCCTGCATTGGCAAGCAAGTTCTTTACCACTAATACTTCTTGAAAAGCCCCATATTGTCAAATATCTTTGTTTCTAGCAACTTTGGATACTTGGACTGAAAAACTGTTAAGGAACATTTATTACAAAGGCTAGAAATAGCTAATACTTCAAAGATTGAAAAAATTATTATTATTATTTTGCTAATATCAGATTTAATAATTATACTTGCTGTGTGTTTGTGTTACTCGCTCATTCGTGTCCAACTCTTTGTGACCCCACAGACAGAAAAGCTCATCAGGTTCCTCTGTCTATGGAATTTTCCAGGCAAGAATACTGGAGTGAGTAGCCATTCCCTTCTCCAGGGGATCTCCCCAACCCTGGGATCAAACCTAAGTCTCCTGCATTGCAGGAAGATTCTTCACCTTCTGAGCCACGAGGGAAACCCAATCATAGCTGCTACCATGTGTTAAGTGCCTACCAATAAGAAAGGTCCTGCTTCAGATACTTTGTCTCTAATCCTCATAAATAAAAAAGGAGGACTTTTTTTCACTTAAAGAAAACAAAATATCTCAGAGATAATGAAGGATTTGATCTGACTTCAGATCTACTTGAGGCCAAACTTGTTCTATTAAGAGGACAAATGAACATGGTGTGATAGAACTAGTTTTAATATCAATGGGTAGCTTCATGATTATAAAATTTCAAAAAATAAGAATAAGAAACTTTCAACATTTAGTTCCAAGGGACAGGATTTCTGAAGAACACACTGAACTGTATTTCTTCTTGCCACTTACTTCTGGCATTCATTTCTGCTTCATTTGCTTTAACGGTTGTATTTCATTTCAAATTGCTTCCACTGTTACTAAAAATGAATTTAGAGCATAAAGAAACAAAAACTACTGACAAGTTATTTCCAGTTCCTTAGATGAGATTTCCAGGACTCTTGTTATTTTAAAACAGAATCTTTTCTTTATCTACCCTTAGAAAATTACCCAACTAATGATGAAAGTAATTGTGACTTTTCCTGCATGTTGGGAAATTGCCCTTCATGGTCTCATACCTCCATCACCCCCACAAATCCCTCAAAATCTCCTTAATGAAATCCAGCAGATAAAAATATTCAAGAGCAATATATTTCATCTATGCTTAAAAATTAGATTTATAAGTGGAAAATTTGTATTTTGTCAGGAGTTGAAGCGTTTATTATTGTTCCTGAACTAAGACCAAGTTTTAGTAACATATCATTAAAAATGAGAACAGACTCTGATAGACTGAGATCATCCCAACCACGTTGGCAGAAAAGGACATCAAAGACCCCCAAAGGGAACTTCATGCAGGAGAGGAGATCAGGGCTGTGACGTCGCTTTCCCGCCAGAGCTGGTCCTGGGAAAATGAGCAGCTGATGCTGGGAGCCCAGACGGGATGGTCCATCCTGGCTAAGAAACTGTGCTTCAGGGAAAAGGTTTGAACACATGAATATCAACAAGTGTCCCTGACTGGAGAAGTCCAAGCAAGAGTCCCTCCACCTTCCAGGCAGGCAGGGTCTGTGCCAACCTGGACATGTGGTTCTCACACCCGGGGGGCATGGCGACAGCTTGCAGGATGAATGCATTAGGACAGCAATGAGAGCACAAACAGACAAACACGTGGTCTCCCTTGAGCATGGAGGAGCTCTCTAGTTAGTCTTTAAATAGAATTGGGATGCTGGAAAGGTATTGAATAAATAAATCCCTTCAATATCTCAACAATTTAGTCAGTGAGGGAATTTCTCTAGAGAAATTCCAGACTTGTCCCTAATCCAGAAAATGGGGCCTCTATCAGTTGTAATTTTGAAATCAGAGAGATATGATCATTACTACACTGTATTCTAGTTACATGCTTCCTACCTCTTGCATGTACATTACCTATAACCAAGGAAGCTGCATGTAGTGTTTCTACTGAATTGTAAGTCAAGGATTTGAATCCACCCACTGGTTCCAAATAGGAAAAGGAGTATACAGTCAAGGCTATATATTGTCACCCTGCTTATTTAACTTATATGCAGAGTACATCATGAGAAACGTGGGGCTGGAAGAAGTACAAGCTGGAGTCAAGATTGCTGGGAGAAATATCAATAACCTCAGATATGCAGATGACACCACCCTTATGGCAGAAAGTGAAGAGGAACTAAAAAGCCTCTTGATGAAAGTGAAAGAGGAGAGTGAAAAAGTTGGCTTAAAGCTCAACATTCAGAAAAGGAAGATCATGGCATCTGGTCCCATCATTTCATGGGAAATAGATGGGGAAACAGTGGCTGATTTTATTTTTTGGGGCTCCAAAATCACTGCAGATGGTGATTGCAGCCATGAAATTAAAAGACGTTTACTCCTTAGAAGGAAAGTTATGACCAACCAGGATAGCATACTGAAAAGCAGAGACATTACTTTGCCAACAAAGGTCCATCTAGTCAAGGCTATTGTTTTTCCAGTGGTCATGTATGGATGTGAAAGTTGGACTGTGATGAAAGCTGAGTGCCAAAGTAATTGATGCTTTTGAACAGTGGTGTTGGAGAAGACTCTTGAGAGTCCCTTGGACTGCAAGGAGATCCAACCAGTCCATCCTAAAGGAGACCAGTCCTGGGTGTTCATTGGAAGAAGTGATGCTGAGGCTGAAACTCCAGTACTTTTTCCACCTCATGTGAAAAGTTGACTCATTGGAAAAGACCCTGATGCTGGGAGGGATTGGGGGCAGGAGGAGAAGGGGACAACAGAGGATGAGATGGCTGGATGGCATCACCGACTCGATGCACATGAGTTTGGGTGGACTCCGGGAGTTGGTGATGGACAGGGAGGCCTTGCATGCTGCAATTCATGGGGTCACAAAAAGTCAGACACAACTGAGCAACTGAACGGAACTGAACTGATGCTCCCATTTTGCTTAAGAATGAGTGGAAACTCCCTAACCATTAAAATCAAGTTTGCGGTGTCCAGAATAAGCAAAATCAAGCACAAGTACCCTTACAGATTGTGGTTTGAGCAAGGCTTATTTTAGTCTGATTGTGTTACCCCTTACAAAACCACAATGTTCATGCCACTGAGGAGCTCTCATTTCAAGTGGACCACATGTCAACGATCTTAAGCAAAATATTCTTTCTTTGAGTTAACTGTGATGAAATCTTCACATCGGTACTGACATATTATTTGAAACTGAATAATTCTGACACATTTATTCCAGATGCATAATGAGATTGTCCTTAAGAACATGGGTTCATGACCTTATATTTTGGAAACTGTGAAGTTGTTTTGTAATGTCTAATGGCAGTGTCCTTTTAGGAATGCATAATAATATAACTGAGTATTTCAAATGTGAAAACTCTAATAAAGACTTTACATATCTAGACTTTATTGAACACTGTACTGCCTCCTTAATTGTATTTAATAATTATGTACCACATTACACATTTTCAAACCACTTTTCTCATTAATGAATGTGTTCAATCTCATCATTGGTTAACTTTAAAAAGATGAGCATTATGTAGCTCAGATGGTAAAGAATCTGCCTGCAATGCAGGAGATGCACATTCGATCCCTGGGTCTGGAAGATGCCCTGAGGAAGGGAACAGCTACCCACTTCAATATCCTTTCCTGGAGAATCCCATGGACAGAGGAGCCTGGTGGGCTACAGTCCTTGGGTTGCAGAGAGTCGGGCACAACTTTGTGACTAAGCACATACCCTCAGTTTAAGGATAACAAAGAACAACTCCCCCAAAGTCATATAGATACAAGCCCATAGCTTTATGTTTTTGGAAGCTACTGCTGAGCAAGGGGGCTCCCCCAGTGACTCAGCAGTAAAGAATGCACCTGCAATGCAGGAGATGCAGGAAATGCTGCTTCAATTCCTGGGTTGGAAGATTCAGGAGAAGAGCGTGGCAACCTACTCCAATATTCTCGCCTGGGAAATCACATGGACACAGGAGTCTGGTAGGCTACAGTCCATAGCATCACAAAGAATTGGACACAACTGAAGCGACTGAGCTCACACGCATGCTGAGCAAGGAGGACTAGTCTTTACAATTATTCAGGATTAACATTTAGCTTTTTATGAAGCTCCAAGGGTTCAGAGAGATGAGGTCCTCGTCACAAAGACCAGTTCATCCTCCAGCATGCCCACCAGTGTCCACCTAGATTTAGTCCTTCTGCAGAGGTGCTTCTTCAAGGATTGCTGCTGGAAAAGCACCAGGTATGTTATCACGTATGATCCCACATCTTGATAGAACCAGAACACTGAGCCAGCCTCTACTCACTTAGTGACCCCACTAATCTTTAACAGAGCCCCAAATCTAGTTTTGTATCTGAACAAGTTTCCAATATTGAAAAAGTTAAGATCTTTTGCTCAACTGCCTTACCAAATTTGAAACAAGAAACACGTGACTTTTTGATTCTCTACAAAATATTAATTCTGAGCTAGCTTCCCTATAGGTATCTGTCAGTAAGTGAAGTTAGGCATTTGTGAAAATTCTCAAGAATCTATAAGGCAAAAGCACTAACATGAGCAGGTTTTCTTCAAGATGCTTGTTCACCAACCAAAAGCTCTCCTAAACTCTTGTGTTGGATATGTGAGTGCTAACTGCTAGACATACATTTCTTACTTACACTTGTGTTGTTCTATTGTAAGGCATGGAGCATGGCTACCACATTACCCTAAGACACCTGGTTATAGAGAAGAATATTTAATCAAAAGGCATATTTGATGGTGGCCTGACTTAACTGACACTTATTTCAGGTGCTACAGAGGTATGAAAATATGACTTTGTACCTAGTAAGTTAGCATTTGTTAATTTCACAGAAACAACATGTTGTTTGTTGTTGTTTTTTTAATTCCACTTTAGATATACATGAATGTCTATACTTCTATAAAGTCATCATCTTATTAGAATTTCCCAGAGAGTCATGCATACTTCCAAATGTATTTCTGTCTGTAAAGCCCTGCTAACAGTGCCCCAACATGAAAAAGTAATCAAAGTCAAGATTTTTGATCAAGAAAAAATACTTTATTCTTTCTTAATTGCAAAATCATTTTACCTCAAATGCTAGCTTATTCATTTGTTTCTAACTAGTAAAATACATGAGAATTGCTGCCTTGGAGAATAATTAGGAAAATTACAATATTTTGTTTTTGTAATACATTAAAAAATGCAAAATGAGTAAAGTTTCTGCAAAGGAGAAAGACAGTGTTTGGAGATAATTCGCCTAGGATCCACCATATCAGTACCTCTTCTGAGCAAAAGGCACTGACAACATTATCCAAATCACTGCAGATGATGACGACTGCAATCATGAAATTAAAAAACACTTGCTCTTTGAAAGGAAAGCTATGACAAATCTAGACCACATACTAAAAAGCAGAGACATCACTTTTCAGACAAAGGCCCATGTAGTCAAAGCTCTGAATTTTTCAGTAGTCATGTATAGAAGTGAGAGCTGGAACATAAAGAAGGCTGAATGCTGAAAGATTTATCCTCTCAAATTGTGGTGCTGGAGAAGACTCTTGAGAGTTCCTTGGACTTCAAGTAGATCAAACCAGTCAATCCTAAAGGAAACCAGTCCTGAATATTCATTGGAAGGACTGATGTTGAAGCAGAAGCTCCAAAACTTTGTCCACCTGATGTGAAAGGCTGAATCATTGGAAAAGACCCTGATGCTGGGAAAGATTGAGGGCAGGAGGAGAAGGGGGCAACAGAAGATGAGATGGTTGGATGGCATCACTGACTCAACAGACAAAAATTTGAGCAAACTCCAGGATACAGTGATGGACAGGGAAGCCTTGCATGCTGCAGTCCATGCATTTGCAATGAGCTGGACACAACAGCTGAAAAACAAGGCAAGGGTCAGATTTGTTTAAATTCCAGATTCATAAAGCTACAGACTTCCATCTCCTTACACACTCCAGGGTGATAAAGATGGTGATGTCTCTGGAGGAAAGGACTGGTGAAAGCTGTCTCCTTGTAAGATTGGGGTTTTCTCGAGGGTCAGTGTCCCTCAGGTGTGGCTAGGATCCACTGTGTCCCCATATGACTGGGCTGGAGGCTGGAGGACAAGAGAAAGCTGTGCAAACAGGAACCCCAGGCTGTCCTCTGTGCCTACAGTAACAATATTAATCTACTTGAACCCATTGTCTACTTAATGCAGGAATGGGGCGGTCTGGTCTAGTGGCTTCAGAAGTCACTGCTTCTTAGGAAGTTTACCACTTGACAGGTAGACATAGAAAAGCAAACGTTGGTCTTAGGATTGTACACTTTGCTCTGTTAAAAATGAGGAAGCCAGAAAGTAAGTGTGTAAGTAGGTGATGTCACAAGTTCTAGAATGAAGTTTTCATAGGAAAATATCTGTCTATGAGTCCAGGGTCAAAACACTCCCTTTCTGCTAACAAGTTTAAGTAAAAATGATCCAGGGTGTGTGTGTATGTGTGTGTGTGTGTGTGTGTGTGTGTGTGTGTGTTGTGTGTGTATGTGTGGTGTGTGTTTTCATCTCAAGTATCCAGGTTAATCTGTGTCTGGATTGTTGACAAGATGAAATGGGAAATTTGAGCCAACAAATCTGAGGTGTAAATGTAAGAAAAAGTAAACTTTTACTATGAATGTTATCAAACACACATATACACACATTCATAAACTTTGGGGGAGAAAAATTCAGAAAGTTCCTATTGACCAAGGGGAGACAAATGAAAATTGGTTGCACATCTCCTATTATTTTACAGTACAGAGAATAGTACTGAAATTCACTTAATTTTGTTATTTATTACTGTATTCCAATGAAAACCAAAATATTTCCATGTACCTTTATAGAACTGGTCATTTTATTGGTCTTCTACCCTGTTTTTCTAACTCAGTTTAATATCTTCAATGGGACTTCTCCTATCAGGGATCACTGTATTTCACACTAAGGAAATATTGCTATTAGAGTTCTCCTTTCCAATCAATTTCACCAAAGTTTTGTTGTTTATTATGATTTTAATCTTCATAATTCTACAATATTCAGTGAACCATCCTAAACCTTTATTTAGTAAACTAAAACATTGGGGAATTAAAATGACTTACAAATGACTTTTTTGGAGCATGTATATTCTGACTTTCAGTTCAAGTTTTTACCCCTGTTTTGCAGTTCAGCAAGAATGTAAGAATTTCCTATGTTGTTTAACTTTCAAGCATCAGTTGTCATTTGTTGTTGCTCAGTTGCCAAGTCATGTCCGACTGTCTGCAACCCATGGACTGTAGCAGGCCAGACGTCCCCATCCTTCACTGTCTTTCAGAGTTTGCTCAAACTCATGCTCATTGAGTCAATGATGCCATCCAACCATCTCATCCTCTGTCACTCTCTTCTCGTGTTCTCAATCTTTCCCAGCATCAGGGTCTTTTCCAACGAGTCTCATCAGGTGGCCAAAGTGTTGGAGCTTCTGATTCAGTATCAGTCCTCCTAATGAATTGTTATTTAGACATATACAAAATTCTAAATCTATTATTATGTATAGCAATAATATAATTTGAAAAATGCTTACAGAAACCACATGACTCTGTTCTTTTAGTTACCTTCTTTAAAAATTTATTTTCTTCACTTAAATTAAGAGAAAATTGGATTTAATCAAGATGTTTGAGTATTGTTTATTTTAATTTAAATTTATACTTAGGAAAGAAAACAACTATAATTGTATCTAGGCTACAGGAAGAATTGCAGACATTTCTACTAATTAATTTCTATTTAAATCTAAAATTTGAAATCATTATCTCCAACCCACCAATGTATCATGTTCCAAAAATGCTTTGAAGCTAAATGAACCTCAGACCACATTTTCCCATGGAAACAAGTATCACAAATCATACTTTGACTTCTAAACCAGTGTATAAACCTTATTTCCTCCTTGTATGCAGTGTCAATCTTTCAGGCTTCTAAATTTTGAGGAATGCTACTCCTCTAAAGAAGAGTCATGTGCTCTGCTGAATTAGAAGCAAGTGCCCAACAACGAGGAACCTTTTGAGAGGTAACACAGGAGAGCTCTAGAAAAGAGAAGGTGAGAAAATGTTGGGGAAAAAATGGAAGGCTGTTGTAAACAGCACTGCAATGAACGTTGGGATACGTGTATCCTTTTGAATTATGGTTTTCTTAGGGTGTATGCCCAGTAGGGGGATCGTAGAGTCTGTCATACAGAGTGAGGTAATTCAGAAAAAGAAAAACAAATATCATACATTAATGCATATATGTGAAATCTAGAAAAAAGGTGCAGATGAACCTATTTCCAGGGCAGGAGTAGAGACCCAGATGTAAAGAACAGATATGTGGACTCAGGGGAAGGGGAAGAAGAGGGTGGGACAAAATGGGAGATCAAGATTAACATATATACACCACCTGTGTATATATACACTATATACATATAGCTAGCTAGTAGAAACATGCTATGAAGTACAGGGAGCTCAGCTCAGTGCTCTATAATGACCTAGATGGGTGAGACTGAAGGCTCAAGAGCGAGGGGATATATGTGTGCATATAGCTGATTTAATTGTACAGAAGAGACCAACACAGCATTGTAAAGCAATTATACGCTAATAAAAAAGGAAGAATGGATGGCATGAAAGCCCAGCTTGCAAAGGTGAGAGTGGGGACCTATATCAACTGCTTGTCCACCTTTTGAAAGGCAAAATCCCTTGGAGGAGGGCCTGGCAACCAACTTTAGTGTTCTTGCCTTGACAATCCCTTGGACAGAGGAGACTGGTGGGCTTCAGCCCTCAGCCCAGCTTCTAACCTTTCACTACACCACACAGCACATTATTATTTCTTCTCTTTACTTCAGAACTCCAAAATCTAACTTGAAATAAAATCTATGCTGAGGTTCTGATTATTATCCATGAAAACAGTTTAGAACTATTTTGAAATCAGAAAGTCACTGGTCTATATTATTTTATTCTTTCATTTATTCATGCATGTATGCAATTGTTTACTGTATTTGTACTGAACATATACTGTGTATGACAGACACTCAAAGTTTATTCCTTAGCCTTATAATTTTTATCTAAGTCCCAATTAAAGTGTCTTGCTGCTGCTGCTGCTAAGTTGCTTCAGTCGTGTCCAACTCTGTGCGACCCCATAGATGGCAGCCCACCAGGCTCCGCCATCCCTGGTATTCTCCAGGCAAGAACACTGGAGTGGGTTGCCATTTCCTTCTCCAATGCATGAAAGTGAAAAGTGAAAGTGAAGTCGCTCAGTCGTGTCCGACTCTAGCGATCCCATGGACTGCAGCTTACCAGGCTCCTCCATCCATGGGATTCTCCAGGCAAGAGTACTGGAGTGGGGTGCCATTGCCTTCTCCAGCTTAAGACACTTAAAGTGTCTTAGGTCCATAAAACTTGTTGCTGTAGAAGATGTCTTATAAAGTCAAGGTCTTTAATTGCAGTTGAAGTCAATTATCTTCACTCAGTACCAGGTATACAAACATTTTCTAACTCTTCTTAGCCACCTGTAAGATCACATACAAAAGGAACCAAAGAATAGAAAATAAACCATATCCAGAGTACTACATTAGGCTTCACAGGTGGCTCAGTGGATAAAGAATCTGCCTGCAATGCAGGAGACACAGGTTCTACCCCTGGGTGGGGAAGATCCCCTGGAGGGGTCCTGGCAATCCACTCCAGTATTCTTGCCTGGAGAATCCCATGGACAGAGGAGCCTGATGGATTATAATCCATAGGGTTGCGAAGAGTCAGACACAACTGAAGCAAGTGAGCACGCATGCACCAAGCATACTCCATCACTGCCTCTTCATAAACAATCCAAAATGCACACCTTCATTCTACCTCTAATATTAAGAAAGAACACTGCTGGAAAAAATCTAGAATCAACGTGTACTACCAACATGTATGTATGTTTGGTTTCTGCAGAATTCAAATGTCCCTAGGAGGAACAAAACTGGTAAAAATTATCAAAACTGATAATGATGAGTCAATTTCAGATTATCTGGTAAGAGCTCTTTGATTTAAAAAAAAAAAAAAAAGAGCAAGGGAAAATAAGCTTTTCCTGGTCAACTAAACTTCCAAATGAATGGAGTTAAATAAAAGATCATTATTTAGAAACACTGCTTTAGGTAGAGGTATTGAAGTTCTGCCAAAGAGGTTATTTGCCTACTAAACTAATTTGATTTGTTAAAACAAAAGCTTTCAAACTAATGAAATACTGGTATTTGCTTTCTGAATAATGACCTTCCTCCTTTTCCTGTACACTTCACTGTACACTATCTGTACACTTCAATATTCTTCCATTTCTCTTCCATTTTTTTCCTCTTGTTCATCCCATCTATCCAATTCTTAGAGTGATGGCAAACCAGACTCCCCAGATCAATTACACTGAGAAAACAACAAGGAAACAGACCAGACTGAGCAAAGTATTCCACAAAGAAAGTGAATGTTCTGAAACAAATAAAGTGAATATGTGCATTTATGTGCTGATCTTCCATTAAAATATTTCTTTGTCATGCTTAGTATATATTACTCATCAGTATCAATTTTATCTAATACTTTCAGTTTAAGAATAAAAGTTTCATTGTAAAGTCAAATGATTGTGTAGTATCAATCTACCCATCATGAGGAGATGTGTTTTCTATATTTTAATACTGCTCATGTGGTGACCGGCCATGAAAATATTATTTGATACATATGCACGTTTTCAGTATAATCTAACATTCTGAAACTTCTTATAAAAAGGAAAGCTTATTAGAAATCCTGCTTTCTGCTGTGGTACATATATACAATGGACAATTACTCAGCTATTAAAAAGAAGGCATTTGAATCAGGTCTAATGAGGTGGATGAAACTGGAGCCTATTATACAGAGTGAAGAAAGTCAGAAAGAAAAACACCAATAAAGTATACTAATGTAGTGAAAATCACTAGACCATTCAGGTATGACCTAAATCAAATCCCTTATGATTATACAATGGAAGTGAGAAATAAATTTAAGACCCTAGATCTGACAGATAGAGTGCCTGATGAACTATGGAATGAGGTTCGTGACATTGTACAGGAGACAGGGATCAAGACCATCCCCATGGAAAAGAAATGCAAAAAAGCAAAATGGCTGTCTGGGGAGGCCTTACAAATAGCTGTGAAAAAAAGAGAAGTGAAAAGCAAAGGAGAAAAGGAAAGATATAAGCATCTGAATGCAGAGTTCCAAAGAATAGCAAGAAGAGATAAGAAAGCCTTCTTCAGTGATCAATGCAAAGAAATAGAGGAAAACAACAGAATGGGAAAGACTAGAGATCTCTTCAAAAAAATTAGAGATACCAAGGGAACATTTCATGCAAATATGGGCTCGATAAAGGACAGAAATGGTATGGACCTAATGGAAGCAGAAGATATTAAGAAGAGATGGCAGGAATACACAGAAAAACTGTACAAAAAAGATCTTCACGACCCAGATAATCACGATGGTGTGATCACTAACCTAGAGCCAGACATCCTGGAATGTGAAGTCCAGTGGGCCTTAGAAAGTATCACCACGAACAAAGCTAGTGGAGGTGATGGAATTCCACTTGAACTATTTCAAATCCTGAAAGATGATGCTGTGAAAATGCTGCACTAAATATGCCAGCAAATTTGGAAAACTCAGCAGAGGCCACAGGACTGGAAAACGTCAATTTTCATTCCAATCCCAAAGAAAGGCAATGCCAAAGAATGCTCAAACTACTGCACAATTGCACTCATCTCACATGCTAGTAAAGTAATGCTAAAAATTCTCCAAGCCAGGCTTCAGCAATATGTGAACCATGAACTTCCTGATGTTCAAGCTGGTTTTAGAAAAAGCAGAGGAACCAGAGATCAAATTGCCAACATCTGTTGGATCATGGAAAAAGCAAGAGAGTTCCAGAAAAACATCAATTTCTGCTTTATTGACTATGCCAAAGCCTTTGACTGTGTGGATCACAATAAACTGTGAAAAATCTGAAAGAGATGGGAATACCATACCACCTGATCTGCCTCTTGAGAAATCTGTATGCAGATCAGGAAGCAAAAGTTAGAAGTGGACATGGGACAACAGATTGGTTCCAAATAGGAAAAGGAGTACATCAAGGCTGTATATTGTCACCCTGCTTATTTAACTTCTATGCAGAGTACATCATGAGAAACACTGGACTGGAAGAAACACAAGCTGGAATCAAGATTTCCGGGAGAAATATCAATAACCTCAGATATACAGATGACACCACCCTTATGGCAGAGAGTGAGGAGGAACTAAAAAGTCTCTTGATGAAAGTGAAAGTGGAGAGTGAAAAAGTTGGCTTAAAGCTCAACATTCAGAAAACTAAGATCATGGCATCCAGTCCCATCACTTCATGGCAAATAGATGGGGAAACAGTGGAGACAGTGTCAGACTTTATTTTTCTGGGCCCCAAAATCACTACAGATGGTGATTGCAGCCATGAAATTAAAAGACGCTTACTCCTTGGAAGGAAAGTTATGACCAACCTAGATAGCATATTCAAAAGCAGAGACATTACTTTGCCAACAAAGGTTCGTCTAGTCTAGGCTATGGTTTTTCCTGTGGTCATGTATGGATGTGAGAGTTGGACTGTGAAGAAGGCTGAGCACCAAAGAATTGATGCTTTTGAACTGTGGTGTTGGAGAAGACTCTTGAGAGTCCCTTGGACTGCAAGGAGATCCAACCAGTCCATTCTGAAGGAGATCAGCCTTGGGATTTCTTTGGAAGGAGTGATGCTAAAGCTGAAACTCCAGTACTTTGGCCACCTCATGTGAAGAGTTGACTCATTGGAAAAGACACTGATGCTGGGAGGGATTGGGGGCAGGAGGAGAAGGGGATGATAGAGGATGAGATGGCTGGATGGCATCACTGACACGATGGACGTGAGTCTGAGTGAACCCCTGGAGTTGGTGATGGACAGGGAGGCCTGGTGTGGTGCAATTCATGGGGTCGCAAAGAGTCAGACACGACTGAGCAACTGAACTGAACTGAACTGAATACATATATATGGAATTTAGAAAGATGGTAAAGATGACCCTATATATGAGACAGCAAAAGAGACACAGATATAAAGAACAGACTTTTGAACTCTGTGAGAGAAGGCGAGGGTGGGATGATTTGAGAGAATAGCATTGAAACATGTATATTACCATATGTGAAATAGGTCTCCAGTCCACGTTCGATTCATGAGACAGGGTGCTCAGGGCTGGTGCACTGGGATGACCCTGAGAGATGGGATGGGGGGGGAGGTTGGAGGGGAGTTCAGGATGGGGAACACATGTACACCCATGGCTGATTCATGCCAATGTACGGCAAAAACCACTGCAAAATTTTAAAGTAATTAGCCTCCAATTAAAATTAATTAATTAATTTTTAATCCCTCTTTTTATTATTTCTTTTAATGTAAACTTAATGGTATTTTGACAAATATGTACATAAGGCAAAATGCCATTGTTATAATATTTCTTACTTAGCATCTACAAGGAACTTTTTTTTTTTAAATAAAGGAATTCACATTTACCTCTTTGTCAAAGAACAGAAAAGTAACAACAAAGTACCACTTCAGGAAATTGGTAAGTTTTGAAACTGACAAATTGACAGTATAAAATTGAGTGATAAATATGTAAACTTTATAAATGAAAGAAATCTAACCTATTACAAATCAAAATCTTATATGGAGATGTCCAAATGCCCAATGTTCTTTAATCATCAGAGTTGTTGTTGTTCAGTCTCCTAGCTGTGTTCGACCCCAAGGACTGCAGCAGGCCAGGCCTCCCTGTCCCTCACCATCTCCCAGAGTTTGCCCAAGTTCATGTCCATTGCATCAGTGATGCCACCCAGCTATCTCATCCTCTGACACATTCTTCTCCTACCTTCAATCTTTCCAAGCATCTGAGACTTTTCCAATGAGTTGACTATCCACATCAGTTGACCAAAATACTGGAGCTTCAGCTTCAGCATCAGTCTTTCCAATGAGTATTCAGGGTTGATTTTCTTTAAGATTGACCATCAGAAAGGTCAATGTTTCATTTACACTTCTGCACAGTTGAATAGCTTCAAATTATGTAAGTATTATGTCACATTCATATTTACATTCATCTAATGACATGACTGTTCCATTCTTGTCCTTCTGAATTCTAGCATATTTTCTCCTGTTTGAGATGAATAGCTTGCCTCTGGTTTATTCAGAATCTAACATCTGTTTTATTGTTGATCACCAGTGCCTGTGATAATCATTGCAACTAAAAAAAAGTCCTCTGGTCCAGCAGCTAACACCCATGGTAGGTGGTAGCTTGTCCTCAAAGTATCAATTCTTCAACTGACCAGTTTCTCAGTTAAAAAGTGTGGGAAGGAATCCCCAGCAATCTAACCAGGGTCCAGAGGATAAGCTCTTTCAAATATGCCATGTCCATGAAAGTTGGACGATGTAAAGATTCAAGACAATTTCTGGGAAGCTTCTAACAGCAGAGACAAGGCACAGATACCAAAGCATTTCTTTAGATAAAGCCAGCTCACCAGAGGGCACCAGGGCCATCTGACTGAGCCTGAGCCCCAAGGATCATCACAACTGTAACTGCCTGTTGTTTTCATTCGCACACAATGCAGTGTTCTGGGTGAAAATCATTCCCAGTAGGACTTGATCAGGACTTGATCACTTCCCCATCCTTCGCTCCCAATCACACTAGTTAATGGAAACTACTGGATGCCTGTTGCTGTCTCTAACAAACATGATAATTTATTCTGGGGCCTCCATTGACTTCCTTGCCTCTACTTTGAAGTGTTAGTCCCTCAGTCATGTCCAACTCTTTGCAACCCCACAGACTGCAGCACGCCAGACTTCCCTGTCCTTCACCATTTCCTGGACTTTGCTCAAACTCATGGCCATTGAGTCAGTGATACCATCCAACCATCTTGGTTGGGTCCACACAAATCCATTCCAAAAGTGTTTACTGATGTTCAGAGACTCTTGATCCCTTCCTCTCAATAAATGATAAGTACATAGATAAATTGACTCAACCTGCTGTCAGCTTGGGAGAAGCTCAAATAAAAGCCAAAGTGCAGTCATGTCCAGCTCTTTGCAACTCCCATGGATTGTAGCCCGCTAGGCTCCTCTGTCCATGGAATTCTCCAGGCAGAAATACTGGACTACCCACTGCCATTACCTTCTCCAGGGGATCGTCTCGACCCAGGGATCAAACCTGAATCTCTTGTGTCTCCTGCGATGGCAGGCAGACTCTTTACCACTGGCACCACCATGGTAGAACACCAAATGAAAGCCAAAGAGAAGGTTGTAAATGGTGCCAGCATCTTTTTTCCTATCTATAATTTGTCAGGCTCAGAGAAAGTCCCACAAAGTCTATTCAAAATTATTTTCTCACTTTGGTTCTGAATTGAGAAAAAAATTTAATACAATATTGTAAAGTAATTAGCCTCTAATTAAAATAAATAAATTTAAATTTAAAAAATTTGGTAGGCAAAAGAGAAATAAATTACTTTTGCTGTGCTTCATTCCATTTTGCAAATCCATTACCAAGATCTGATGAGAAGGCACTTTGTCACCATTTAGTAGTCGTCGATGTGTTATTGGGCATGGCCATTTTTTAAAATATGTATATTTTTTGAAGTATAGTTGATTTACAACGTTCCAGGTGCATAGCAATGTGATTAAGTTATACATATACACTTATATTATTTTTAAAATTAATTTCCATTATAGGTTATTACAAGATATTGACTACAGTTCTGTGTGTTATACAGTAAAACTTTGTTGCTTTTTTCTTTTAATTAGAAATCTAGCAACCTATTCATACTAACTCTAGTGGAATCAAAATGTCACAAAATCTTAAGTTAGGCAAAAACTCATAAGTTCTCTGAAATATATATTTATTATAATATTATTTATATATAATGTATACAAAAGCCTTTCTACTATGATTGATAAAGGCTTTAGAAAAAACATCAAAAAAAAAAAAGATGAGATGGAAAAATTGGAAAACATAAACTAAGTGAAATTGGAGCCCTAAATATGAAACAGAAAAAGTTAATCAAACTAGATAAAGTAAAAGATCATCATATAGTCCAGTTGTTTTTAAATATGGCTGCTTATTAGAAACATATCTATAGCTTTGGAGAAAAAAAATACATAAGCATTTGTATTTTTCAAAAAATTTCAAGATAATTCTTATAATCATTTGGATTTTAAAAAGTGATTACAGGTTTTTCTATTAGATGGTAGTTTTGGTGATACAGAATTCTGTTATTTTTCTGTTGACCAATCCTGATACAATGATATTAAGTGAGTAATTAACATTAGGGCTTCCGAGGTGGCGCCAGTGGTAAAGAACCTGCCTGCCAATGCAGGAGACATAAGAAATGTGGGTCCAATCCCTGGGTCAAGAAGACACCTTGGAGGAGGAAATGGCAACCCACTCCAGTATTCTTGCCTGGAGTAGCCTGGTGGGCTATGGTCCAGGGGGGCACAAAGAGACACGACTAAAGTGACTGGGATACATGCAATCACAATAGTAAAAGATGTTTATCAGTTTTCACAATCAATAACCAGACAAAAAATAAAAGAAAATCACAAATTCAAGCAATAATGGGAACTTGATTAACTTAACAATATTTAAAAATTACATGCAATTTACATACAAAAATTACATACAACTCAAGCAGAGTACTATGGTAAGTGGAAGTGCATACAGGTATATGTTTTAATTTGCCCAGCCAGTCAATGTCTTTTGGTCGATGCATTTATCTGTATATAGGGCACAGTCATTCTTAAGGCCTTTTCTAAATGGTATCTTATCATTAACAAGTTCGGTATGAAAACTATAGAAAAGTTCAATTTTATTTAGAACAATTCAGGCCTTTCCATGAAACCTGTGGCCAGTTCTGAGTTTTTAACGCAATGGGTCAAGGTTCATTGGAAGACAGTTCAGAGAACAATATGACCTCATTTTGTTTGCACAGTGGGTTTCTTTTGGTGACCACTGTCAGTAATTCTCATCTCGCTGGTACTGTTATTCTCTGGTTCTAGGATAATACAGAGAACAAAGAAGCCTTTGGCTTTACAGAGGAGACATTCACTTTATTTGCAGTTTTTCCCTGGGGGTTTTGTGTCTTAATGCTTAAATTTTGTTAAATGATTCCCTAAATAAAATTTTAACTTTCTAGTCTCTGCCCTTTTAAAATTCCAAAATAACATTTCTGAACAGAATGTTTGATTTTGTCATACCAGTTCTTAAAATAATATATGAGAAAATCTCTAGTAATACTTAAGAGTGTGGATGCTTTATTTTTAAAGATTTTTTTTTTATTTTGAAGCATCTCCAAAATACTAAATATTTAATCTGTCATTTAGAAATACATAAAATTAAACTTCATGGTTAGTTTCCTATGTATTTAAAATATGTATTATGGAAAGTTTTATGGTATATGAGAAACACTTTGAGTGCTTAAATTTGTTTTAAATTATTTTTACAGGATTGCAAATCAACTTTCATAAACTGAGATCCCTGAAGGACTGTGCTGTAAATTCAAAAATTTAATTAATTTAAACTTGGAAGAATTAATTAAACTTGGCAAATTTGCTCCCAAAGCATCACAGTTAGATCCAATAACTTCATGTGTGTTGGTGTGTGCCTCTGCGTGTGTGTGTGTGTGTGTGTGGTTTATTATATGTGCGTGTACTTTCTAGAACTACTTTCTCATTCTTTTTTTAATGTATAAAATTGAATTTATTCACATTCTTCCATATGTAAAATTGTATATTAATGGAAGATTAAAACATGTTATTTTACAAATTGTGTAAATGTATTTTTACCAAGTGATGTCATAATTACATAGATATGCTGGGAGGATGGGGGGAAATTACAATTAATCAGCACAGAAATATGAATGCATATGTTAACTATACTCATGAATAAAATATTCTGCTCAAAAATATAACATATACGTATTTAGAAAAAAATATTTTGTAATCAAATTTGTTTTTTCTATCTAATGTTAGTGACACCAAACAAGGAAATGACATATGTTTCTCTGGAATAAACTCTGGTTTGTCCTACTCCTTATGCTAATCCATATGCTCTAATTTATATAAATCAATCTGTGGCCAAAACTCTGTTGTGATAATGATTTAAATATATTTATATGCCTTTAAAAATAGCTAAGAAAGAGTATCTTTAAACTCAATAATAGAACAATAACCCAAAATGAATATTATAAAACAAAGAAAAATAGGACAAATTTCTTACATGGAAAATGACAATATACATTTATAATGCAGATTAGGTGCATGAGGATGAAATATTATTTCATGTTGAAAGCATTATATATAAAAATAGACAATAGTGAGTTATACAACTAGCTGTTTTTTTTTTTTTTTAATCATTGCACAGTTCTGGTCCATATAGATCACTTAGGGCTACTTTTTTTAATCCTCAAGTCTTACTGTCAAAATCAGATCTTCTTAAATTAAGCACTAAAATGCAGCCCATCATCCAGACACCACACATTTCCCCATATGGTGCTTTCATCGCATTCCACACACTGCTAGCTCAGACTTTGCACATATTCTGCTGCTATGGCCCAAACTGAGTAAATATAGCCCAGGTGAAAATAAAAGACCCCTATTATCAGATATGAATCCCACTCAACTAAGAAGCTTCCTTTCTTTGCCCACATCAAGCACAGGGTTTCAAAGAAATCCTGTATCCCTTGAATTTGCAACCACATAATTTGATAGATAAACTGTATGCAGAATTTCTCCTAATCATTATAATAGTAAACCCTTTGTTGAGGAATAGAATTTTTATTCAATTAATTTTTATTAAGTATCTATTATATGCCATGCAATAATAAGAAATATAATTGCAAATAAAATAGATACAGCCCCTGCTGTTAAAAATTTTTTGTTGCTATGTGCAGATAAGATATTAACTAAATAATCTTCATGATAAATGTATATTTATATAATGTATGATGATGTATTAGTTTGCTCGTTGCCATTTAAAAAGTACTACAAATTGGGTAGCTAAAAAAAAACAGAAATTCATTATCTCACAGTTCTGGAGGCTAGAAGTATGAGAAAAGATTGTCAGCAAGGTTGGTTCCTGCTTTTCACTGAGGGAAAATCAGTACCAAGCCTCTCTCTTGACTTCAGATGGTTTCCTGGGGATCTTATTTCTTGACCTGTAGACATTGCATCCTGATCTTTGCTTTCAGGTTCATATGGTGATGCGTGTGTGTGTGTGTCTGTGTGTCTGTGTGTCTGTGTGTAAATTTCTCCTTTTTATAAGGCACCAGTTATTCTGGTTTAAGGAGCTCACCTTACTGTAGCATGACCTCATCTTAACTCACTATTTCTGCAAGGATCCTATTTCAAAATAAGGTCACATTCTGAGGTCCTGCGGGGGATGACTTAAACACACAAATTTAATGGAGATGAGGTGCACAATTCAATCCATAACAGATGACACATGCTTTTAAAGAAAAAAAACAAAAAACACTATTTCATAAGAGTATAAGTACGGTAACTTGGACTAGGGGGTAAAGGCTGGAGAAAAATTAAGGACAATTTGCCTAGACAAGTGACTTAATGAAGGAAACAAAAAAAAAAAAGAGAGAAAGTGAAGGTGAATACAGAAAGAGGGAAAAACATCATCATAGAAACTCTTGAGCTTCAAGGTGATTTTATTCAATGGTGTTCAACCAACACCACAGGAAGCCAGCTAATTAAGACACTGGATGGGCCTATGATATTCAGCAAGCAAAACATCACTGTTGATTTTTTATACTGCAATTGGGATGAATATCTATGAATGCTTATAGTGTAGACAATACTTACAAATAGGGAAAATGGTCATGAATGACACTGAGAGACTAGATTCACGAGAGAAAATCTAAAATACAGGAAAACTCAACGATGAGACCCAAACATATAGAATGTCAACATGTGCAATTAAATTTATAGTGTGCACTGGTGTCACAGAAAAGGGTTAAAAAAGATAAGTCTAGAAAACAAGGTGAATTTCACAAAATAAAAATGGGCTAAATAATTAAGACAAATATTCTATAATAAGTAGATATGATAAAGGAAAGATGGAGTAATTTCCTGAAATTTGGGGCAAAGGCAGTGAGTGGGAACAGAGAGGAGACAATTTTGGAAATATCAAAATATAGCAACAATTTCTGAAAGGTCTGAATTATATTCTTCTCAGATTTTGTCACATAGCAAACTTACAAGGCAGATCCTGTGAATTAACTGGAAAAATCTTATAAGAAAGAAATCCTGGTAAATGTTTAATCATTGACTTTCTGAAAACAAATATATGAAAATATGTGAATATGCATATATATGTGTTGACATAGATATGTAAGTAGATATATAGATCTAGGTCTTTTATAAATTTATATTTATATCAGTTTAATAAACTGATATACAGGATGTATAACAAACAACTTACAAATAATAAGATATACATTACTCTACATTAGAAATTTCTTACAGCAAATTGATTCTCACAAAATACTTTTATTGATTTTTGCCAAATTCTTATATAGCCAATCTAGATTATTAAGTCAATAAGTGCAATTCCAACATAGATATCGGTTGATATGAATGTTGGTTTCTTAATAAGATGACGACATTGAAATAACATAGGCATTATGTTGGAATTTCACTCACTCATAGAGTGGAATTACACTCATTCCTCAACCTGGAATTTTTCTCATTCTTTAAGGTCCTGAGTGACTTCTTTGCTGATTGGATAATAGTCTTTGGATACCACAGGAATATTTTCTCTGTATTTGAGGTGTTCACAATGTAACAGGTGTAGACACAGGGCACTTTTAGGTTTAATTGGCATTATTAACATTTTTCCATCACTTTCTTCAGTCTGAGCAGTGTTCAGTCATGTCTGACTCTCTGTGACCGCATGGACTGTAGCTCACCAAACTCCTCTGTCCATGGAATTTTCCAGGCAAGAATACTGAAGTGGGTTGCCAGTTCCTACTCCAGGGCATCTTCCCAACTCAGGTATCAAACCTGCGTCTCCTACACCTCCTGCATTGGTAAGCAGATTCTTCAGTCTAGACAATCAAAAAATAAGTTGGGGGCTCCATGTTGATGAACACATTTACGATCTCAGAAAGACAGAGGTTATAGAAGCTCCACATGCCATCTCCTCAGAACCTGCCTATATATCTCTTTCATTTGGCTGCTTTTGAGTTGTATCCTTTATAGTTAACAAGTAATTATATATATATATATATATATATATATATATATATATCAACCTGGTATCACTTAATGCAAAGTTGGGAAAGGATACACCACATTATATAATGCTTTATATAGATATAAAGCATCAGTGCAACCATATAGATGCACTTTTATATATATATGTAAAACCTCAAAAGCATAGATAATAATAAAATAATTAGAAAGGATTGAGTACTAGGACATACCAGGTGGCTCAGTGGTGAAGAATCCATCTGCCAATGCAGGAGCCACAGGACACTTGAGTTCGATCCCTGGGTTGGGTTGATCACCTGGAGGAGGTAATGGCAACCCACTCTAGTACTTTTGCCTGGAAAATCCCATGAACAGAGGAGCCTGGAGGGCTAAAGTCCATGGAATCACAAAGAGTTGGACACAGTCTGAGCATGCTGCTGCTGCTGCTGCTGCTGAGTTGCGTCAGTCATGTCCGACTCTGTGTGACCCCATAGGCAGCCCACCAGACTCCGCTGTCCCTGGGATTCTCCAGACAAGAACACTGGAGTAGGTTGCAATGTCCTTCTGCAATGCATGAAAGTGAAAAGTGAAAGTGAAGTTGACCTGAGCATGCAGGTATACTAAATATTCATTACTTTTTTTCTTAAATTAAGTGTAGGATTGTATTACTTCAGTTCAGTTCAGTTGCTCAGTCATGTCAACTCTTTGCGACCTCATGGACTGCAGCAGGCCAGGCTTCTCTGTCCATCACCAACTCCTGGAGCTTACTCAACCTCATGTCCATCGAGTTGGTGATGTCATCCAACTATTTCATCCTCTGTCATCCCCTTTTCCACCTGCCTTCAATCTTTACCAGCATCAAGATCTTTTCCAATGAGTCAGTTCTTCGCATCAGGTGGCCAAAGGATTGGAGTTTCAGCTTCAGCATCCGTCCTTCCAATGAACATTCAGGACTGATTTCCTTTACGAAGGACTGGTTGGATCTCCTTACTGTCCAAAGGACTCTCAAGAGTCTTCTCCAACACCACAGTTCAAAAGCATCAATGCTTCAGTGTTCAGCTTTCTTTATAGTCCAACTCTCACATCCATACATGACACTGGGAAAACCATAGCCTTGACTAGATGGACATTTGTTGGCAAAGTAATATCTCTGCTTTTTAATATGCTGTCTAGTTTTGTCATAGCTTTTCTTCCAAGAAGCAAGCGCCTTTTAATTTCATGGCTACAGTCACTATCTGCAGTGATTTTGGAGCCTTCCAAAATAAAGTCTGTCACTGTTTCCATTGTTTCCCCATCCATTTGCCATGAAGTTATGGAACCAGATGCCATGATCTTAGTTTTCTGAATGTTGAGTTTTAAGACAACTTTTTCTCTTCCTCTTTCACTTTCATCAAAAGGCTCTTTTGTTGCTCTTCGATTTCTGCCATAAGGGTGGTGTCATCTGCTTATCTGAGGTTATTGATATTTCTCCCAGCAATCTTGATTCCAGCTTGTGCATCATCCACTCCAGCATTTCTCATGATGTACTCTGCATAGAAGTTAAATAAGCAGGGTGACAATATACAGCCTTAAAGAACTCCTTTCCTTATTTGGAACCAGTCTGTTGTTCCATGTCCAGTTCTAACTATTGCTTCTTGACATAAATATAGATTTCTCAGGAGATAGGTAATGTGGTCTTGTATTCCCATCTCTTGAAGAATTTACCACAGTTTGTTGTGATCTATGTAGTCAAAAGCTTTGGCATAATCAATAAAGCAGAAGTATATGTTTCTCTGGTATTCTCTTGCTTTTTCAATGATCCAATGGAAGTTGGAAATTTGATGTCTGATTTGTCTGCCTTTTCTAAATCCAGCTTGAACATCTCGAAGTTCACAGTTCATGTACTGTTGAAGGCTGGCTTGGAGAATTTTGAGCATTACTTTGCTAGTGTGTGAGATGAGTGAAATTGTGCAGTAGTTTGAGTATTCTTTGGCATTGCTTTTCTTTGGGATTGGAATGAAAACTGACCTTTTCCAGTCCTCTGTTGAGTTTTCCAAATTGGCTGACATACTGAGCACAGCACTTTCAAAGTATCATCTTTAAGGATTTTAAATAGCTCAACTAGAATTCCATCATCTCCACTAGCTTTGTTTGTAGTGATGCTTCCTTAGGTCCACTTGATTTCGCATTCCAGGATGTATGGCTCTAGGTGAGTGATCACACCATTGTGGTTATCTTGGTCATAAAGATCTTTTTTGTACGTTCTTCTGTGTATTATTTCCACCTCTTCTTTATATCTTCTACTTCTGTTCAGATCAGATCAGATCAATCGCTAAGTCGTATCCGACTCTTTGAGACCCCATGAATCGCAGCACGCCAGGCCTCCCTGTCCATCACCAACTCCCGGAGTTCACTCAGACTCATGTCCATCAAGTCAGTGATGCCATCCAGCCATCTCATCCTCTGTCATCCCCTTCTCCTCCTGCCCCCAATCCCTCCCAGCATCAGAGTCTTTTCCAATGAGTCATCTCTTCGCATGAGGTGGCCAAAGTACTGGAGTTTCAGCTTTAGCACCAGTCCTTCCAAAGAAATCTCAAGGCTGATCTCCTTTAGAATGGACTGGTTGGATCTCCTTGCAGTCTAAGGGACTCTCAAGAGTCTTCTCCAACACCACAGTTCAAAAGCATCAATTCTTCGGTGCTCAGCTTTCTTCACAGTCCAACTCTCACATCCATACATGACCACAGGAAAAACCATAGCCTTGACTAGACGAATCTTTGTTGGCAAAGTAATGTCTCTGCTTTTGAATATGCTATCTAGGTTGGTCATAACTTTCCTTCCAAGGAGTAAGTGTCTTTTAATTTCATGGCTGCAATCACCATCTGCAGTGATTTTGGAGCCCAGAAAAATGAAGTCTGACACTGTTTCCACTGTTTCCCCATCTATTTCCCATGAAGTGATGAGACCGGATGCCATGATCTTCGTTTTCTGAATGTTAAGCTTTAAGCAAGTTTTTCACTCTCCACTTTCACCTTCATCAAGAGGCTTTTTAGTCCCTCTTCACTTTCTGCCATAAGGGTAGTGTCGTCTGCATATCTGAGGTTACTGATATTTCTCCCGGCAATCTTGATTCCAGCTTGTGTTTCTTCCAGTCCAGCGTTTCTCATGATGTACTCTGAATATAAGTTAAATAAGCAGGATGACAATATACAGCCTTGACGTACTCCTTTTCCTATTTGGAACCAGTCTGTTGTTCCATGTCCAGTTCTAACTGTTGCTTCCTGACCTGCATACAGATTTCTCAAGAGGCAGATCAGGTGGTCTGGTATTCCCATCTCTTTCAGAATTTTCCACAGTTTATTGTGATCCACACAGTCAAAGGCTTTGGCATAGTCAATAAAGCAGAAATTGATGTTTTTCTGGAACTCTCTTGCATTTTTCATGATCCAGCAGATGTTGGCAATTTGATCTCTGGTTCCTCTGCCTTTTCTAAAACCAGCTTGAACATCAGGAAGTTCACGGTTCACATATTGCTGAAGCCTGGCTTGGAGAATTTTGAGCATTACTTTACTAGCATGTGAGATGAGTGCAATTGTGCAGTAGTTTGAGGATTCTTTGGCATTGCCTTTCTTTGGGATTGGAATGAAAACAGACCTTTTCCAGTCCTGTGGCCTCTGCTGAGTTTTCCAAATTTGCTGGCATATTGAGTGCATCACTTTCACAACATCATCTTTCAGGATTTGGAATAGTTCAACTGGAATTCCATCACTTCCACTCGCTTTGTTCATAGTGATGCTTTCTAAGGCCCACTGGACTTCACATTCCAGGATGTCTGGCTCTATGTCAGTGATCAAACCATCCTGATTATCTGGGTCGTGAAGATCTTTTTTGTACAGTTCTTCTGTGTATTCTTGCCATCTCTTCTTAATATCTTCTGCTTCTGTTAGGTCCATACCATTTCTGTCCTTTATCGAGCCCATCTTTGCATGAAAGAGCAATATTGCATAGGAACCTGGAATGTCAGGTCCATGAATCAAGGCAAATTGTAAGTGGTCAAACAAGAGATGGCAAGAGTGAATGTAGACATTCTAGGAATCAGCGAACTGAAATGGACTGGAATGGGTGAATTTAACTCAGATGACCATTATATCTACTACTGCGGGCAGGAATCCCTCAGAAGAAATGGAGTAGCCATCATGGTCAACAAAAGACTCCAAAATGCAGCACTTGGATGCAATCTCAAAAACGACAGAATGATCTCTGTTGGTTTCCAAGGCAAACCATTCAATATCACAGTAATCCAAGTCTATGCCCCAACCAGTAACGCTGAAGAAGCTGAAGTTGAATGGTTCTATGAAGACCTACAAGACCTTTTAGAACTAACACCCAAAAAAGATGTCCTTTTCATTATAGGGGACTGGAATGCAAAAGTAAGAAGTCAAGAAACACCTGAAATAACAGGCAAATTTGGCCTTGGAATACGGAATGAAGCAGGGCAAAGACTAATAGAGTTTTGCCAAGAAAATGCACTAGTCATAACAAACACCCTCTTCCAAAAACACAAGAGAAGACTCTATACATGGACATCACCAGATGGTCAACACCGAAATCAGATTGATTATATTCTTTGCAGCCAAAGATGGAGAAGCTCTATACAGTCAGCAAAAACAAGACCAGGACCTGACTGTGGCTCAGATCATGAACTCCTTATTGCCAAATTCAGACTTAAATTGAAGAAAGTAGGGAAAACCACTAGACCATTCAGGTATGACCTAAATCAAATCCCTTATGATTATACAGTGGAAGTGAGAAATAGATTTAAGGGCCTAGATCTGATAGATAGAGTGCCTGATGAACTATGGAATGAGGTTCGTGACATTGTACAGGAGACAGGGATCAAGACCATCTCTATGGAAAAGAAATGCAAAAACGCAAAATGGCTGTCTGGGGAGGCCTTACAAATACCTGTGAAAAGAAGAGAAGTGAAAAGCAAAGGAGAAAAGGAAAGATATAAACATCTGAATGCAGAGTTCCAAAGGATAGCAAGAAGAGATAAGAAAGCCTTCTTCAGCGATCAATGCAAAGAAATAGAGGAAAACAACAGAATGGGAAAGACTAGAGATCTCTTCAAGAAAATCAGAGATACCAAAGGAACATTTCATGCAAAGTTGGGCTCGATAAAGGACAGAAATGGTATGGA
Organism: Bubalus bubalis; assembly: GCF_019923935.1. Taxonomy (NCBI): domain Eukaryota; kingdom Metazoa; phylum Chordata; class Mammalia; order Artiodactyla; family Bovidae; genus Bubalus; species Bubalus bubalis. Next base: position 55,290,748 of record NC_059175.1, read on the forward strand.
CCTAACAGAAGCAGAAGATATTAAGAAGAGATGGCAAGAATACACAGAAGAACTGCTTTTGCTAGGTTCATACTATTTCTGTCCTTTATAGGATTGTATTACTTGATCTCTAATAATGATCATGTTTAATGATTAGCTCAAAAACTCCTGAAAAATCATTAATGAGCTATCATAAGCCTGTTCATGATACCACTTTTACATAACACTGGAAAAAACTCATCCTGAAATTACCGCCACTCCAACTAGCATCAGGACACAAACTCTAGGTACTGTAGAGTGATGTCACCTCAATAAAAAGGCAAAAACTGAGCACTGTTATATCGAACTATGGATGTTGTTTGGTTAAATCTGAAAATGGAGTCAGGTGAGGCAAATACAGAAAGATTTCAGTATTTCTCTAAAGAAATACTTGAACACAAAATGTTCTAAAGAAATTCCCCAAAGAATTGTTCTTGTTGTTGTTTAGTCTTTAAGACATGTCTGACTCTTTTGCAACCCCATGGAATGTAGCCCAAACAGGATCCTCTGTCCATAGGTTTTCCCAAGCAAGAATACTGGAGTGGGCAGTCATTTCCTTCTCCAGAGGATCTTCCCAACCTAGGAATTGTACCTGTGTTTCCTGCATTGACAGGCAGATTCTTTACCACTGATCTACCACAGAAGCCCCAGCAAAGAATTATCCAGTCCAAAAAGTTTCCTTTGACCTATACATTATAAATCTCAAAACTATGTCTCCAGGCCAAAAGAGAACTTGAAACCTGCATCTCCCTTTATCCATTGCCCATGTTCAGTTTAGAATTCTACAGGCATCTCATATGGAATGTATAGAAGACAAAATTTATTATGTTTCCCAAATCTGCTTCTTTCCATGTCGTCTCTAGTTTTGCAAAAAGAAAGCAGATTTCAATCTAGTAAAATCCAGTCTACACCATCTCTTTTATGTGCCATGTCTAATTAGCCTATAGGTCCTATAGTTCTCTCTTCAATGCTTCTCTCAAAGGCACTTCTGTGCCTCAGTGCTAATATGCATCATATCATATCATATCAAGAACTTCTTAATTGATTATCACTTTTCCAGCTTTAGGACCATTTAAGTCAAATTCTTAACCCACGCCAGTATTCTTGCCTGGAGAATTCCCATGGACAGAAGAGCCTGGAAGGCTACAGTCCTTAGGGTCACAAAGAATCAGACACAACTGAGTGACTAGGCACAGCACAAGCCATATTCTTACACTGCATTTATAGACATTTCTAAAATAAAAACCTGAGTATGTATTTCCTTTTTAAAAAATATATAATGGTTTTGAAAAACATTTGGTCTCCTTAATATGGATTCAAACATTTTGTGACTACCAATATCAGGTTGACCTGACTCCATGCCAAATTTCAGCTTTCCTGAAAAATGAATATTGAGAAGAGCATTCCCTCTGTTTTCATGTAATTACCCATGATTTCATCATACCACTCTGCCCCATTCCCCAGCTGCATGATTAACATTCACTCATCCATCATCACACAATGGAAACACTGCCTGTTTTCTAATAGAATGGCAATATTTTTTTAATGATAATGCTAGTATGACTGAACTGTCACTCTTATATACTATTGATAGATTTATAAATACTAACAACCATTTGAAAAATAATTTGACATTTAAAATGTTAATATTCTTACTTTTGGCAATATTAACATTCGTTTTACACATAAGGTTCATATAAATGTACAAAGATATATTTGAAAAAAAAGTGACCTTTTTTAGTATTACTTGTTAAGGCAAAAAATTGGAATCAATTCAACAGAATGACTTTAAAATATGCAAATTAACATCTTGAAATAACTTGTAGGCATTTTAAAATGTGGTAGATTTGTGTCTATTGACCTGAAAATCTACACTATAATGCTGGAAGAGAGAGGAGCAGCATTTTAGTATTTGCAGATGATCCCACTATCAGCAAAAGAAAAGGTTTATCTTCACTTTCACTTTTTAAATGTTGTTGGTGTTCCATCACTGTCATGTCTGACTCTTTGCAACCTCATGAACTGTACACACCATGCTCCCCATCCTCCACTGTCTCCCAGATTTTGCTCAGATTCATGTCCATTGGGTCAGTGATGCTATCTATCTCATCCTCTTTCATCCCCTTCTCCTCCTACCTTCAATCTTTCTCAGCATCAGTCTTTTCTAATGAGCCTGTTCTTCACATCAGGTGGCCAGAGTATTGGAGTTTCAGCTTCAGCATCAGTCCTTCCAATGAATATTCGGGGTTGAGTTCCTTAAGGATTGACTGGTTTAATCTCCCTGAAGTCCAAAGGACTCTAAAAAGTCTTCTCCAGCACCACAGTTCGAAAGTATCAATTCTTCAACACTCAGCCTTTTCTATGGCCCAAATCTTACAACCAAACATGACTACTAGAAAAACCATAGCGTTGACAATATGGACCTTTTTTGGCAAAGTAACATCTCTGCTTTTTAATACATTATCTAGGTTTGTCATCACTTTTCTTCCAAGGTGCTAGCCTGTTTTGATTTCTTGGCTGTAGTCACCCTCCACAGTGATTTTGGAGCTCTAGAAAATAAAATCTGTCACTGCTTCTACTTTTTCCCCTTCTACTTGCCATGAAATGATGGGACTGGATCTCATGATCTTCATTTTTTGAATGCTGAGCTTTAAGCCAGCTTTTTCTCTCTCCTCTTTCACCCTCAAAAAGAGGCTCTTTAGTTTCTCTATGATTTCTGCCATTAGAGTGGTATCATCCTCATATCTGAGGTTGTTGATATTTCTCCCAGCAATCTTGATTCCAGTTTGTGGTTTGCCGGGAGCCGGCATATTGCATATTGAGTGAGGATCTGGAATAGCTCAACTGGAATTCTATCACTGCCGGGAGCCAGCGTGAGGCACTCCGCCCATGACAAAGGTCATGAGGAAGGAGGCTCGGCATACGCAAAGGCGGGATCGAGCCTCAGGAGTCCCCCTGGAAATTCTCGAGCATCTACCCCCAAAACCAGAGTCTGCCTACTTTCTGCTTTGTGCTTTCACCTACACCTCTGACTTTACGGGGGGCTGTTTCCCACTACCTCTCTCTGAAAAAAGAGTTAGCTTACAGCTCCAGTTAATAATTCTTGGATGTGACAGTGTTTCAACTACAAACTCCTTTGGAAATCCTCTAGCCTGCCTGAATGGGTTTTTCCGGCCACATGTGATTGTTCAGAGCCTCCCAACTGTGAGAGGCAGGAGATGTTCTAAACTGCCTAAACACAGATTCCTTTGAGTAGTTAAAAGATTGATTAGAAATTGTATTGGTGAAGGGTTTTTCACTTGTTGGGCCAATGTTTGCTGCTAAGTCTCCATACTCCTTACCTACTGTGTCCTTGGCAGTGTATTGATTGATATAATGGGTGTATAGAAATGTAAATGCAGCTTTGTCCAATGCTTTTTTGGAGGCTGGTGCCTGACTTTGGAATAATCACCTTTAGAGAAAAATAAGTTTCTTAAAATGTTAACAGGCCTCCGGGCCAGAAGATGATGTCAATCACCTGAACTTTTGCATATGATAAGTTTGCAGGAAGAAAGCCTGGCTTGCTGCATGACTCTACCCCTTCCCCCATTATCCTCTATGCATAACTTAAGGTATAAAAACTACTTTGGAAAATAAAGTGCGGGCCTTGTTCACCAAAACTTGGTCTCCCCATGTCGCTCTCTCTTTCAACTTCTGGCTGAGTCTCCATCTGGAGCGCAGAACCCGCCATGCTTGCTAATTATGCCTGGGCTTCTAAGATCCGACCGGGGAGGCCTCAGTGTCTCCTCTCCTTCGGGAGAATGGAAGGACGCCTGCAGCCTACGTAAGTGGTGCAGACTTCTTGTCTTGAAGTTTTATTGGTCTCCCGCGTAAACCAAGCTACTCAGCCTCTTTTCTCCACTGAATTTTCCTACTGAGCTATCTTCATTCTATTACTCTTTGTATCCTTAATTAACGTGTAATTAAGCAGTTGTTTCCTGACCCTCGCCTATGCCGTCTCTCCTTCGAATACCCTGGATCAGCTGGGGCTGGACCCCGGCAGTGGTTCATCCAGCCTGGGGTTTCGCATGATGTACTTGGCGTAGAAATTAAATAAGCAGGGTGACAGTCTGCTTATACAGCCTTGACATCTTCCTTTCCCAATTTTGAACCAGTCAGTTACTCCATAGCTGGTTCTAACTGTTTTTTTTTTGACCCACATACAGGCTTCTCAGGAGACAGGTAAGGTGGTCTGGCTCTCCCATTTCTTTAAGAATTTTCCACAGTTTGTTGTGACCCACACAGTCAAAGGCTTTAGCGTAGTCAATGAAGAAGTAGATGTTTTTTCTGGAACTCTGCTGCTTTCTCCATGTTCCAACGAATGTTGGAAATTTTATCTCTGGTTCCTCTGTCTCTCTGAAATCCAGCTTGTACATATGGAAATTCTCAGTTCATGTACTAATGAAGCCTAGCTTGAAAGATTTTTGAGCATGACCTTGCTAGCATGAGAAATTAGTGCAATCATACAGTAATTTGAACATTCTTTGACACTGCCCTTCTTTGGGATTGAAACAAACTTTTCAATCCCAATTTTCAAACTTTGGATGGAAAGGACTTTTCCAGTCCTGTGGCTACTGCTAAGTTTTCCAAAGTTGCTGATGTATTGAGTAGCACACTTAAACATCATCTTATAGGATTTTAAACTTTTAAAATAAAAACTTTTAATATGTTCATTATTTTTTGTTGTTGTTCATGTATAGGTGAAAGCAGATAGTATTTGGATATAACAAAACAGAAACAGACTTGCTGATGCAGAGAATAGTGGTTACCACAAAGAAGGAATGACATAGGGAAGAGTATAAACTGGAAATTATCAAATAATGAGTCACAGAGATGAAATGTACAATAAAAGGAACATAGTCAATATTTTACAACTTTGCATTTCATGTAATCCATAAAAGTATCAAATCACTGTTGTAGATATGAAACTAATATAACATTGTAAGAGCTCTATATTTCAATTAATAAATAATTAAAAATAAAACTCCTTTATTTTGGAATAATTTTAGATTTACAGAAGTTACCAAGTTAGTACAAAGAATTTGTGGATACCCACCCCACCCAATTTTCCCCATTGTTAATACCTTATACTTTTACAATATATTTCTCAACTCCCCCCTCAAAACAATATAGATATATAATGCTAAACTGAAATCTAAATTTTATACAGATTTCATCTATTTTCCAATAACATTTTTTCTCTGCTTCCAGATTCAATCCGGGGACCCCGGTACATTTAGATTTTTCATTTTGGGCTTAAAGTCTCCTGTTTTATTTGTATTTCTTTCTCAAAATGCACATACATGTTCAGCAGTGTTAATAATGGCTCGTGTCACTCTCTGAAATTCTTCCCTGTCAGAATTGAAAGACTTTCTTTAGTTCCCAAAGAATCTTAATTACCCCTCCAACAAACACGCATTATAATCGTCAATTTTCTTTCCACCTCCACAACTGGTTTTTATTAGGCAACTCTGAAATAAAAGAGTTTTCCAAATTATTAGTTCATCTTATTTCTTCATATCATGATACCCCTGGTGGAGCCAATATGCAAGCACATTAATTTAAAAAACACAATAAACTAAACAAATAGTAAATACTGAATATTGCAATAACAGAACCAAAGGATTAAATTACATAAAATATTCATAACTGCATATTTATACGTGGTCATGTAATCACTGAATGTTGAGAGGAAAGGTACAAAGCTCACCAGCTGAGGCTCAGAATGAACTAACAAAGTTTCCACCTACAATGAATTGGGTCATAAAATGAATTCATTTCAATGTCATACAAATTCTCACTGAAACACCATAATAGGATGTGATAGAGATACCATGCACACAGCAAAGCAACACTGCTGATCACTTTTCAGCGAGGGACAGACATCAACATTAACCACTGAGAGATCTTAGTTGAGAATTTTTAAATGTTCTTTCACAGGAGAAGTCTCCAGGAGCTACTTTACTGATTAGGGATTTTAGAAAATCTTTCCAAAACAGTGTGCCTATGACCACTGAACCTTTCTGTACTCATTTTATTAACAAATGAAGAAAGGAAGGCTCACAGAGATGAGAAAACTTCCTCAGGGTGGCATACCTAGTCAGTGGTGGAACAGTACCGCCAAAAGCCGTTTTTGCATTGCTTTTACTACCTAAGAAACTGAGGCCGTCTGAATGTTAAAGAATCTGCCTGCCAATACAGAAGAGGTAAAAGACAGCGGCTGGATCCATGGGTAGGGAAGATCCCCTGAAAGAGAGCACAGCAAACCACTCCAATATTCTTGCCTACAGGATCCCATGGACAGAGGAGCCTGGACGGCTACAGTCCATGAGATCACAAAACAGTTGGACACGATTGAAGCTAGTTAGCACTCAGTCAGGAAACTGAAGCTCAGCTTTAAATTCACTATGTGCAAGGTCATAGAATAAATCAAAGTAATACAGGGACATTTCTAAAGCAGAAGGTTTATTTTACATAGATAAGAGTTATGCTCCTTTGACACAGATAGGGACAGCCAAACTGTCAAATATCTTTTTTTTTTTTTTTTCAAAATTTTAGAATAGAGTTGAAAGACATGGAAGTCCAGCCTGCATTTCAATTATGATGAGGAGTAGTTGGTTAGGTGTCTGATGGTGATGGACTTGAAGTGTGTCGTCCACTGGAAAACGCTGTTCTCCAGGATTGCCATCTCTGCACAATTCTGAGTTCAGTTCAGTAGCTCAGTCATGTCCGACTCTTTGCGACCCCATGAACTGCAGCATCCCAGGCCTCCCTGTCCATCACCAACTCCCGGAGTCCACTCAAACCCATGTCCATTGAGTCGGTGATGCCATCCAACCGTCTCATCCTCTGTCGTCCCCTTCTCCTCCTGCCCTCAATCTTTCCCAGCATCAGGGTCTTTTCAAATGAGTCAGCTCTTCACATCAGGTGGCCAAAGTATTGGAGTTTTCAGCTTCGGCATCAGTCCTTCTAATGAACATCCAGGACTGATCTCCTTAAGGATGGACTGATTGGATCTCCTTGCCGTCCAAGGGACTCTCGAGACTTAGTATGAGGCTAACTGGGACATTCTGCGTGATATCTGCAAAGTGGAGGTGAGGCATCAGTGTGTTCCTGCACTCAGAGAGGAGCACCTTGGGCAGCTGGTCATTGTCCTTGCTCACCCGCGCTCACCTGCTTCACGCCAGGAGACCTCTGCCCACAGCTCCTTCAGCTCATGCCAGACCTGCTGGGTCAGCCTCTCCAATGCTTCCCCCCACCCCGAACCCCACCCCACCACCCCCACCACCCCCCGCCATAAGTTGCACTGAACTCCCTGAGCACAAGAGCTTCTCCCACAGGACACCCCACCAGGGAAGCAGGAGTCTGGGAAACAGTGAGAGATCAATGTAGGTGCCAGTACATTCTAAATTTCATTTTGCCCCATCATTTCTGGTTCAGCTTTATCCATGAGTCCCTCACTGTTTACATTTTCCCTTCCAGACTACCAACCCTGTGGACTTCAGCCCAGTATCTCTTAGAGAAACATCAGCAGCACATATATGGTGTAACTAGCCCCACACTTGTGTAAAGTCAAATCCCTTATTACATACATAGCCTCTGGGGTCTCTTTTTCTGATCAAACTCTAAAAATGACCCATAAAATATTCTTGGGGTTAACAAACAAGAAGGAGAAAGACTAAAAAGCAAACAAATGCATTTTACAACTCTTGGGAGCAACTTTCTATTTGTCATATTGGATGCTGCTCTACTCAAGAATCGCAGAATAAAAAATGTAATAGATCAGTTTAAACAAACAAACTCAGTTCCTAATTGGAATACAAACCATTGAACTGTGATCACAGTAATGACAGGACACCCATGATGATGTGTTAGTTTCAAATATTCTCAAACAACTAAAAATGGTCTTAAACCACCCAAGAAGTAAAATATATTCAAACACCTTCAAAAAGGACAATTGTGGACATTGGTACCCTGTGGTCATTTTAATTTTTAAGGAGTACATGACTCATGTATTTTTTCCTTTTATCTAAATTGAGATAAGAATGTAACTTAAAAATTATTCTGCATTAGGACACAATTCTGATTTTGTACAGTACAATTAATTTTATTTTCAGTGCAGCTTAAGAGGGAAATATATCAAACTAGTCTTTGCCCTTCTAAATAGTAGATAAACTGTGTGCCCATCTGTCAGTTTCTGCTTCTTTGAATTACAGACCAGTGAGCTCTCTGGGTTGAGTGATCCGTTTATAGTGGATCTTGAGTTCGTCAATACATTTTACAAAGTATTTCCACTAGAAACAAAACCGTCATTGAAAATGAATCATAAGGGTTACTGTCAGTTTCTGTACTTGAGACACATAAACTAATATTGGCTAAAAAACAAATTTCTTTCATGTATATTAACTTAACTAATGAAGCTTTGTTATTTGAAGACTTTCTGTCATGTAAAACAGGAGTGATCGTGGCATTTTAGCCATACATTGACATATAAAACTTCCAACTTAAACAGCTTCTGTCTTTGGTACATCAAAATGACAAGGTATCTTTAAAACTAACTGTTTACTACCAAGTATATTGAAACAGGGTGAATTGGAACAAAAGTAAAGATGGAAGAAATCAATTATTGAGAACTAATTCATCCAAACTTGAAAGCAGAAACTATATCTATACACCCCTTAGTAGTGTCCAACTCTTTGCAACCTTATGGACTGTAGGCCACTTGTCTCCTCTGTCCATGGGATTCTCCAGGCAAAACACTGGAGTGGGTTGCCATGCCCTCCCCCAGGAAAACTTCCCAATCCAGGGATTGGAACCCACATCTCTTATGTCTCCAGCATTGGCAGACAGGCTTTTTACCACTAGCACAACCTGGGAAGGTTCTCTTGAGCCTACAGGAAAACATAACAAATGTACTGCTAAAATAAAGTGTTAGTCACTTAGTGGTTTCTGACTCTTTGTGACTCCATCGACTGTAGCCCACCAGGCTCCCTCCATGGAATTCTCCAGGTAAGTATACTGAAATGGGTTACCATTTCCTTCTCCAAGGGATTTTCCCAACCCAGGCATCAAACCGGGTCTCCTGCTTTGCTAGCAGATCCTTTACTATCTGAGCCACTAGGGAAGCCCCAAATGCACTGATGATACAGCATATATTTGCCTTTCCATTAAAAAAAAAGGCTGATAATAATAAAATGTGGGCAAGATATTTATTGAATAAAACCTCATGTCTCTTTCTGTGAGGAGTCATATTTGGATTTCTATCTATTAATATTTAATGGCTAGCATTGTACACCTGGGAGTTGGCCCCCACTTCTGAGACTTTTCTGAACCTTCATTTTCCTCTTTTACCTTTCTTGTTCTTCCTTAACCCAAGTTTTGTTGACTATTAAAAAAATAAATAAATAAAAGAAAAGCAAGTGAACTGACTGCTTACAAAGAAGGGCAGTAAAGAGACTTTATCAGGGACCCCTTAAATTTTCTTTTTTCCTGGCAAAATGTCTTACTACATGGTTCAGTTTCTCCTATCAGAACTGTGTCAGGGAAGACCTTTGAAGGTCCTGAGATTTTACTCTCCTTGAATAATCACAAGTTAGCCAGTTTTATGTTCACAGAAGCTGACCAGAGACCCAAGACTCCTGGGGTGGAAACCAAGAACTTTGACAGCACAGCAGGAAGCAGGCGCCTCAAGCTTGTGTGTGTTCCTTTTGCTCTCCAAGTTTCATGGGGTGAAATAGAGGGGCCCAAGTGGATGCTGTGCTTGCAGAGGATCTACATCACAGCTGAGGGATCTCAACTTAGAAAACTTCGATCTTCGATAGCATGAGCTGCAAGGAAACCTGACCTTTGCTCCAGAGGGGAAGTTACTTCTCTCTCCAGGGTTGCTTGCTACACAAATATACTTGGGAAATAGCTGATATGAAAGATTGTCAGTGCTTCTGTTCTGAAGATGTGAAAAACTGTGGAAAATATCATGGAGAATTATCTTCCAATAAAAGTTAAACTGGACTTAGTTCAACATTTTTGTAATATGAAGAGCAGGCATCGGCCTAACCTTAAACTCAAAAAGTGTGAAATAGCAAACAGAAGTGCTCTCTAGCAGGATAGAACTAATCCAAGTAATTTATTAAGCTTCCAATAACATACAGCCTTGTATTAGAACTATACCAAGCAAATTACCTGTTAAAAACATTTCCTTCCTTAACTACTTCATTTAACATCAAATGAGAGTAATGTTCTAGAAATATGTTTATTCCAATTGCTTTGAAAATAAAACTCCGCCTTAGGAGCAGGGTCATTAGGCATATTTAAAGTGTGAATAGAGAAATAAAGAAAGATAGGTAGGTGGATAGATAGATAGATGATAGTTTTGGGTTGTTTTTTTTTTTTAATTGCACATAATGCAAAGCATTCATTGAAGATAGGCTGACAGCCTCTTTTTTGTGCTATGTTCTTGAGGTGAAAGGAGGAGAAGGGTTATTAAATTGGAGGATATGATTGCTACTAGCAAGGACTCATTTTCTCTATGTCAACAGACAAAATTGTGTTTACTCCTTAGGCTGTGTTCACAGATACATATTGGAATGTCTGAACTCACTCAGAAGAAGAATAAAAATAAATTTAATTAAAGATATGTTAGCAGTTTTATTTAAATTGTGGAAAAATAAGCAACTTGACTTTTCCATGAGATTTCTGTGCATCATAAGAGTTTAATCTTGCCGGTGTTTTTTCACATTGGTTGATATTTTTTCAAATACTAGGTTTCTGGCTTTTTCACATCATCTGGTTTACCTGTATGTAACATATGGCTATACATCTGCTAATTATGGAGTTATTTAGATTATAGAGGTAATACATTTTTGAATCACATAAATATAGATGGAAAGATGGGATCCAATGTTGACACCACCGTGAGTCAAGTAACCACAACAGAGCCAAGGGTCTGAGAGCCTCTGAGGAGATGCAAAGTGGGAAACCTTCACCTTCAGATGGACATTTCAGTAAAAATGAATGGGAGTAAGGAAAGAAGCCAGAGTCATGCTGAATTCTATGTTAATGGCTGATTGAGAAAGAGGGAAAGAGAGTAGACTCTTCCTTTCTGTCCAGAGGAAAGTCATCTCTCCTGAATCTCCACTCTGAGCAGAGTAAACAGCCCACCCACAAAGAGTTTTAGAGGTATCTCATTCTATTTTACCTCCTACAATATGTTTTGACTTGGTAATTCTATCTGTTTTATAGTCCCTCAAGTTAGCATCTATCTTTTCTCTATAAATATGATAAATACTTGGAATTTGGCTATTACATATAGGTCTCTGTATTTAATTGTTTCACTGAAACAAAAACTTAGAATTGAATATTTCAAACTGCATACATTTTACAGTTGAAATATTCTGTATTTAAGATATTTATAAGCTGTAAAAGTTTTCCCATGAAACTCACATTGTGTGTGTGTGTGTGTGTGTGTGTGTGTGTGTAAGTGATGATTGGAGTCACTGAAAGTCAAGTCATGACCTCAGTGAAAATCTAACAATTATTTTATTTTCTGTAAGGTTCCTAAAAAATACAAAGATCACTTTACTTCAGAGACTCCTGCACACATATATCCATCCTGAGGTATAAAGTATATGAAAAGTAATTAAAACACCTGAAAGAATTTGAGAAGGAGAATACGCTTTATTTGGTTGCAAATTCATCAAGCCAGTAGGTTGTTTATTTCCATAAGTTTAACAATACTTTTATGTACTTTCATAATGCTTAAAAAAAAAAAAAAAAAAAAAGCCTCCAGCACAGAATATGCAAGTTCCTTGAGTTGGCAGAGTCTAGGCAGCATGGTGATTGACAGCTGGGAGAATCTTTGTGATTGGCAGGAGACGGCCATTCCCTCCAGGGGGACACTTTGCATGCTGCCACTAAAAATCATGCCAGCCTCTGTCTCTTACTTCTTCTTCCAAAATCTTTTATTAGTAAATTCCTCCTGCTGTTCCACCTAAGCCACTAAACACCTTATAGGCTGACTTCCCCAGAAAGGAGAAAATAAGATATTAGCTGAAGGACTGCATTCAACATCAGCACCTCAAAGGTGAACCACAGTGACATGTTAGAAAACCAATTCAAATTCCCAGGTGAAAAAGCCGAAAAGATTTCCTCTTATTCCTTATTTCTAAAAGGGTGCAAAATATTCTAAATCTCCTCTGTAATTGTTCTCTTACCTCTCCAGTTCTCTCTGACAAGGGAAGGGTCCTGGACATAGCTAGTGGTCAAGAGAAGAATAAAACATCCTTCTAATCTCCATTTTTTTCTAATATTTTATTTTTAATTGGATGATAAGTACTTTACAATGTTGTGATGGTTCTTTCCATATCCAAAATTTTGTATTCTTACTTAGAAAAAGAATGAAGATCTCTCCTGATCTCCTTTTTTTTTTTTCCTATGTAAGAATACAAAATTGTGAATATGAGAATACCCATCTTCTCCATTTTTCATTTTCTAACATAAAAGCATTGGGAAAATATCCATTAGACTCCAGCCATACTGGCCTTCTTTTTCTTTCTCAAACATTCCAGTCATTTTTGGGTTTGCAACAGCTACATTTTGGGGAGTCAGAAATGCTCTTGTGCATGCTCAATCGCTTCAGGAGTAGCTGACTCTTTGTGACCCTGTGAACTGTAGCCCACCAGGCCCCTCCATCCATGGGATTCTCCAGGCAAGAATACTGGAGTGGGTTGCCATGCACTCCTCCAGGGGATCTTCCGTTATCCAAGAATTGAACTCGCTTCTCTTATGTGTTTTGCATTGGCAGGTGGGTTCTTTACCACTAGCACCACCTGGGAAGCCCAGAAATGCTCTTAGGAAACACTTAGTTATTTAATATTTTCTACTGTAATGAATAAATGAAGCAAAATAGGATGCTAAGCAATTCTGAACTAAGCTTTATTATTAAATGCATTAAGCAAAAATATTTACAAGTTACTCAAGGATTTCTTCTATTTTATGGAAAACTAAATCTATCCTTCCCTTTCCCCCAAAGAACAGTTGTGTTTCTTTGATATATTTAATGTAGCTAATTTCTAGATTTCCCTAAATATTTTCTGTACCTAAAGAGAAGAGCCATTTAAAAAAATTCAACTTCCCTCCAGGCCTATTCTAATCCTTAAATAGACCTGATGGGATAAAATATGGAAAGGATGGAGGAAAAGATTGAGCTGTGTGAATTAATACTGCTTGCAAAATACTGTGAAGTAGCTTCTCCAGCTTAAATGCACTTAAGAATGTTTCTGTTCCTTGGTGTTAGGAGCTAGGGTATAGAATTTCTGACAATTAATATTTGACCTTGAGAAATGGGGTGGAGGGAGAGGAGATTCTATAATCCAAAGAATAAAATGTCTGCAATTTATACTGGAGAATAAATGGGGAAGGGAACTTGGAAAGCTCTGACCCATTTCTAAGGCTTGGCAGAAATCGTCTTGACTTTGAAAAGTATAAAACAACAGGCTGGACTTAATGTATGGGCCATGAGTAGAATTTCCAGAAAGAAGAGTAAGCTTTGGATGGTGGAGGTTAGAAAAAGGAAATCAGTTCAGTTCAGTCACTCAGTGATGTCCGACTCTTTGAGACTCCATGGACTGTAGCACGCCAGGCTTCCCTGTCCATTACCAATTCCTGGAGCTTGCTCAAACTCACGTCCTTTGAGTCAGTGATGCCATCGAATCATTTCTTCCTCTCCCATCACCTTCTCCCTGCCTTCCATCTTTCCCAGAAAAAGGAGAGAATCACTCTCAAAGACAGAAACAGAGAAAAGACCAGGGTAGATATTCTAGAACACTCTGAACATAAAATACAGCTTCTGAGGCACAAGTAATCAATTATTTGATGTGCAGTTTAAAATATTTCTCCCTGGTTTAAATGTTTCTCTTGGTACCATTTGCTAGAGCCTGATACTTTCTAGATCTTTCAGTAGTAGAGTTCTAGAGAAGAAAACACCAGGAAATGAAGAGAAGCATAGCCCACTCCATGTATTCCTCTCAGCATTCCCCTAAAGACAGGAAAAGGCCAAGATGAAGAGTTGTTGGTTGAGCAGCTTCAGTGGGTGAGCAGGAGGGAAGTGAGCGATGGTTTATGGTAGAGCAGAGAACAGGGTAAGCGTGTTGTGTGGGAGCAGCCACATTCCAGACACAATGAGGGCATGAGCAATGAGACAACCCTTCTCTTTCTAAGGTAATAAATGGAAGGAATCGTCAATTAGAGGGAGGAAAACTGATGCATGGGTTACCTGTGCTGCAAAATTGCATGCTTCACAGTTAGAGAGTTTTATCAAGCATCAGCAATAATAGGTATCAAAGGTTCACCACTTTGATATAATTGATGTGTTCATCAGTAAAGAATCTGCCTGCCAATGGAGGAGACATGGGTTTAATCCCTGGTCCAGGAAGATCCCCTAGAGAAGGAAATGGCAACCCTCTCCAGTATCCTTGCCTGGAACTCCCCATGGACAGAGGAGCCCAGTCGACTACAGTGCATGGGGTCACCAAGAATCCGACATGACATAGCAACTGAACAACGATAGCAAAATGATGTTTGACTAAAGCGTCCTATTTTGTAAAGTGCACTGATTGCTCAAATTTATAGTAAAGCTTGCTACTTTAAGTAAGCATTTAAGGAAAAGTATGATGTTAGCTCATCCCTTTTATATCATGTAACGTTAATGAAATCTCTTGGTTTCCACACAGTAGCAGTGCTAAATGGAGATTTAAAAATAATGAACAAAATGACTAATAAATAAGGTTATTGAACCAATTAATGAATGCCCACATTTATAAAACAGAATTATAAGGAAGCAAATACATTTTTCAGAAGATGACTCAGTAGGATGTTCATTAAGAGGTCAAGACTTTTAAAATATGAATAAATTCCCCAAATCAACATATGCAACTTTCCTAAAACAATTCTACCTTTAAAAAGAGATATGTTCCTGTAAATAGCAAATTCTCAGCCTTGCCAAAGACTGTTCATTTGGTTCTCAGAACACTCTGAGATCATTTCTCTATTTCCAGGCATCCCCGTTCTCAGGTTATCCTGAACACTGCCATTTGTCTGAACATTATAAAATATCACATTAATCTTATTATTCTTCTACCCAAATTTTTTGTGGTCCTTCATTGCTATTAATATTAAACTTAGGTCAAATTTCTCTTCCTGTGGTTTATTTTTCCAGTTATCTATTTGTTCAGTCACTAAGTTGTGTCTGACTCTCTGCAATGTTGTGGACTGCAGCATGCCAGGCTTCCCGGTCCTTCACCATATCCCGGAGCTTGCTCAAACATGTCCATTGAGTCAATGATGCCATTCAAACATCTCATTTTCTGTCATCCTCTTCTCCTCCTGCCTTTAATCTTTCCTAGCATCAAGGTCTTTGCCAATGAGTCGGCTCATCACATCAGGTGCCCAAAGGATTGGAGCTTCAATGCTACATAGCAAATCATCCCCAAACTAACTGATTTCAAGCAATACCTTATTAACTTTCATGGTTTCTGGGGTCAGGAATTCAGAAGGTGGTCTGGCATTAAGTCCTATATGAGGTTTCAGTCAGAGGGAGGCTGCAGCTAGAACATTGGGACTTACCTGGTATAAGGGAAACCATATTTTGCAGTGTTTGAGTTTCTCCATGTGGTCCTTCTACAGGTGGTACTTTGGGCTTCCTCACAGCATGATAATCTGGGGGCAGTCAGATAGCTAGCATGACAACTAAAGGTTCTAGTGTGATTATTACAAAGAAGTAGGCAGAAGCTTTTATCTGCCTATATAATGCATGCGTGTGTTTCTGTGTGTGTGTTAGTTGCTCAATCTTGACCCACTTTGTGACATCATGGACTGTAGCCTATCAGGCTCCTCCTATGTCCATGCAATTCTCTAGGCAATAACAGTGAAGTGGGTAGCCATTTGATAGCTTATGGTGAATTTGATAGCTTTCAGGTTCATGATCTCCGAAGAAGATTTAGCTTCAGAACCAGGGACCAGGCTTGATCACTCAAGAGCTTTTGTGTAGCAGAGTTTTATTCAAGTAAGAAAATGGACAGAGAAAGCTTCTGACATAGACATCAGAGAGGGGACAGAGAGTCCCCCTAGTGTTAGCAAGGGAGCTATATACTTTTTTAATTGGTTATTGCAATAAATCAAAAGAATGCCTCAAGGTTGTAAAGATCTTACTAGACCCACTCCCACAATTTATATTTTAAGATGACAGGATTAGAACTAACAATAAAAAGATCTTACCAGATCCACTCCCCTAATATACATCTTAAGATAACAGGATTAGTCAGAAGGTTTTCAAGAAGGAGAAACTATCCTCAAGCAGGATATATTGTTGTTATATAATCCTTACTAAGGAATCTAGGAAAAAAAAAAAACTGTTTGTCCTTCCCTCCTCCTTGAGAATTCTAGACCCCTATCTCCTCTTTGAGAGCCCCAGACCCTTTTCTCCTCCATGGGGACCCTGGACTTCTTATCAACCTGCCTAGGCATTGACTCTCTCACATACATTCCTTTCTCCAGGGGATCCTCCCAACCAAGAGACTGATCCCAGGTCTCCTGCATTGCAGACAGATTCTTTACCATCTGGGCTTCCCTGGTGGCTCAGAGGTTAAAGCATCTGCCTCCAATGCGGGAGACCCAGGTTTGATCCCTGGGTCAGGAAGATCCCCTGGGGAAGGAAATGGCAACCCACTCCAGTATTCTTGCCTGGAGAATCCCATGGACGGAGAAGCCTGGTAGGCTACAGTCCACAGGGTCGCAAAGAATCGGTCACGACTGAGCGACTTCACTTTCTTTACCATCTAAACCACCTGGGAAATGTATATTGCATTATACATATAATGCAAATGTATCCTTAAAAACTCAGTTCGAATATCACCTTCACCAGAAATCCCTTTCTGATTCAGATTTCTTTATTTTTTTTAATTTTATTTTATTTTTAAACTTTACATAATTGTATTAGTTTTGCCAAATATCAAAATGAATCTGCCACAGGTATACATGTGTTCCCCATCCTGAACCCTCCTCCCTCCTCCCTCCCCATAGCATCCCTCTGGGTCGTCCCAGTGCACTAGCCCCAAGCATCCAGTATCGTGCATCAAACCTGGACTGGCAACTCATTTCTTACATGATATTTTACATGTTTCAATGCCATTCTCCCAAATCTTCCCACCCTCTCCCTCTCCCACAGAGTCCATTCAGATTTCTTTATAATTCTACTTTTTGCCATCCCCAATCCATCCTGTAAATATTTCTGTTAAAGTCTGACTTTGGGGAAAATACCAGCATGTACTAATCATTGATTGAGAGATAAATCACTTTCTTTAGACTAGCACTCCAACTTGAGGAATAGCTCCATGTGTCTTCTGGGAAAGTCTGGAGTGTGAACCAGGCATTAATCTAACAATTATGTGAGCTCAGATGTAAGTGTGGATGAGAGATGAACAGAGTAAGACAGCTTCAGTTATTTCAGTAACAGAATCATGAGGTTTGTAGACATCACTGAATGTGTCTGATTCACACCATATAAACGGTAAGTTGTGAATACAGAAGGTCTCAATGCCATCATCCTACTGACAGAGAGTTCCTGGAAATTCTAAGCTGCCCTTGAACTTTCCGAAGATATAAATAATCAGGCAGTGAGTCTACCTCTACAAGCAATTTTTCTCTAGACCTTGAAGTCACAGTTTTTGTAAATGAGTCATAACCATACTTCCTGATTCCTAGCAAAGTTCTGATTTACTCATTTTAACAAAGTTAAACTATGGATAATATACCTTTTACTCTCACAAATGCCCTAATTTAGAGAGTAAATTGTATTGTCACCAAGGTCACATTTTTGATGTGAAATAGATCTTTCCATATAAATTTGCAGTTATTTTAAATTCAACACTAGCCAATTATTTTAAATAATAATAGATGTCAGTTTCTACTTTTTTATTATTTTTATTAAATTCAATTTACATACAATAATATTTATTGGTTTAAATTATACTGTTTATTGAATGTTGACAAATGTGGTCATACATGCAGACAGTGCTTTATGATACAGAGCAATTCCATTACCCTATAAATTTTTCTCATGCCCCTTTCCAATTTATTCCCCCACTTCCTCCAGGCAGATTTAGTTCTGATTTCTATCACCATTCTTCAGTTTATGTATCCTGCAAGTTCATAGGAGTGGAAATATATAGTACACTCTATTTTTTTCAATCTTTCTGCTTCTTTTGCTCAAGGAAATGTTTGTTTTTTTCTATTTTTATTTTTTTAATATATATGTTTTATTTTATTTTCAACTTTACAATATTGTATTAGTTTTTCCATATATCAACATGAATCTGCCACAGGTGTACACATGTTCCCCATCCTGAACCCTCCTCCCTCCTCCCTCCCCGTACCATCCCTCTGGGTCATCCCAGTGCACCAGCCCCAAGCATCCAGTATCGTGCATCGAACCTGGACTGACAACTCGTTTCATATATGATATTATACATGTTTCAATGCTATTCTCCCAAATCATCCCACCCTCTCCCTCTCCCACAGAGTCCAAAAGACTGTTCTATACATCAGACTTTATTTTTCTGGGCTCCAAAATCACTGCAGATAGTGACTACAGCCATGAAATTAAAAGACGCTTACTCCTTGGAAGGAAAGTTATGACCAACCTAGATAGCATATTCAAAAGCAGAGACATTACTTTGCCAACAAAGGTCCGTCTAGTCAAGGCTATGGTTTTTCCAGTGGTGATGTATGGATGTGAGAGTTGGACTGTGAAGAAGGCTGAGCGCCGAAGAATTGATGCTTTTGAACTGTGATGTTGGAGAAGACTCTTAAGAATCCCTTGGACTGCAAGGAGATCCAACCAGTCCATTCTAAAGGAGATCAGCCCTGGGATTTCTTTGGAAGGAATGATGCTAAAGCTGAAACTCCAGTACTTTGGCCGCCTCATGTGAAGAGTTGACTCATTGGAAAAGACTCTGATGCTGGGAGGGATTGGGGGCAAGAGGAGAAAGGGACGACAGAGTTTGAGATGGCTGGATGGCTCACTGACTCGATGGACGTGAGTCTGAGTGAACTCCGGGAGTTGGTGATGAACAGGGAGGCCTGGCGTGCTGCGATTCATGGGGTAGCAAAGAGTCAGACACGACTGAGCGACTGATCTGATCTGGTCTGATCTGATACATCAGTGTCTCTTTTGCTGTTTCGTATACAGGGTTATTGTTACCATCTTTCTAAATTCCATATATGCGTTAGTATACTGTATTGGTGTTTTTCTTTCTGGCTTACTTCACTCAGATTAATAGGCTCCAGTTTCATTCACCTCATTATAACTGATTCAAATGTATTCTTTTTAATGGCTGAGTAATCCTCCATTGTATATGTATATGTATATACATATACAATGTATATGTACCACAGGTATATGTGCCACACCTTTCTTATCCATTCATCTGCTGATGGACATCTAGGTTGCTTCCATGTCCTGGCTATTATAAACAGTGCTGTGGTGAACATTGGGGTACACGTGTCTCTTTCAATTCTGGTTTCCTCAGTGTGTATGCCCAGCAGTGGGATTACTGAGTCGTATGGCAGTTTTATTTCCAGTTTTTTAAGGAATCTCCACACTGTTCTCCATAGTGGCTGTACTAGTTTGCATTCCCACCAACAGTGTAAGAGGGTTCCCTTTTCTCCACACCCTCTCCAGCATTTATTGCTCGTAGACATTCATAGATGCTGTTGTGTATATCAATCATTCATTCCTTCTCATTACGGGGTAGTACTCCAGGTATGCATATACTGTAACATGATTAGAAGCCATTCACCTGAGATGAGTGTGCAGGTTATATTCAGTTTGAGCTATTATAGGACAAAGCAAATATAAATATTATAAGACATGTTTTTGTGACCCAAAGTTTTTATTCTCCTTGGATTAAGTACACAGTAGTGAAATTGCTACCTTGTAGAGTAAAGTGAAAGTGAAGTGAAGTAGCTCAATTGTGTGTGACTCTTTGCGACCCTATGGACTGTAGCCTACCAGGCTCCTCCATCCATGGGATTTTCCAGGCAAGTGTACTGGAGTGGGTTGCCATTTCCTTCTCCAGGGAATCCTCCCGACCCAGGGATGAAACTCAGGTCTCCTGCATTGTAGGCAGACGCTTTACCGTCTGAGCCAGAAAAGGTCATAAAGTAGGTGTATGAATAAATTTACCAAACCACTATCAAACTCTTCCAACTGGTTGTATTCAATGCCATTCTTTATTCCTAACATCAAGGTATGAGACTATCAATTTCTCCACACCATTTCCAACACTGGGTATGTACAATCCATTCAGTTTTAGCCATTATAGCATAATTGTAGTACTGAAAATAACCTTTGACTATTAATCATAATCCAAAGCAATTTTTAAATTTTTTTCGACAAAAATATAATCTAACATGAGCACTGAAAATAGAGATATTTTAATCAAGGGTACTAATCACAAAATAAACAACTGATTTTGAATCTTCTAATTTTTCATATTGAAATATTTTTAAAGATTTGTGTAACAACAATTTGAAAAAGAAAAAGAGACTAGCAGAACCCACATTTATCTTGACTGTAGTTTTCTTCAATTAACAAGATAATTATCATATTCCAATTTTAGAAATTATTTTAATTTGTGCATCTTAATAGGTCAATATCATTGCAAAGGGGGTTTGGGCATTTGTTTTTCATGGTGAAACTGGAAAATATAGAAAAGCCTTAAAATCCTAAAGTTTGAAAATTTTTTTACCAATTCAAAAAATTATATTCTTCTTAGTTCAGCTCACTTTAGAGTGACATTAGTCATAAAGATATGTTCAATGAAAATTAGAAATGAAAGCTCTGGAACCAAAATACACAAGGCTAATTTTATTAAATGATTGTGTTATCAAAGAAGATCATACAAAATATTACTTAAAAATGAGTTATTGTTAGCTACAGATAGCCGAGTAGCAGTCTCAGCCTGAAAATGTGTTCATTTCTGTTTTTAAACACCTGGTTATAGTTTTAAGGAATACTTTTTAAAGAATATTTTAAAAACCTTAGTACAGTGTTAGACTAAGAGTTATCTAAATTCAAGATAGAATTCAACGTTGGTAGTACCTGCCCACGTAGTCAATGAAGCTATTGACCCAAAGGAAATTTACCTGTAATCAGCTGAATATCTCAGGCTATTAGGTGGAACAATCCAAATTATAAAGAGAAAATCTATTACAGCTATGGCTCTTTATTATCCAAAGATGAGACTCTACAGTATAATTTTGGGAAAAGACATTCAATAACTAAAATTAATCATCAATCACCACATTACTAGAAATCCATTACTCTTGTCTGTCTAGGATATTTGGATAAAATTCACTTGATGAATCTTCATAAATGATAACCTTTTTGCTAAGGAGGCAATTAGAAACACAATTTAATATTAAATAGTTACATATACTTATTAAAGCTACATTACCATCCAATTTCCTTTTTTAATTTATAATATATTATTAACATAACCAAAATCCATTCCCAACACCTGTTTGAGCATAGAAAAAGCAAATGAGTTAAAAAAAAAAAAAATCTAGTTCAGTTCAGTTCAATCACTCAATCATGTCCAACTCTTTCCGACCCCATGGATTGTAGCACGCCAGGCCTCCCTGTCCTTAACCAACTCCCGGAGTTTACTCAAATTCATGTCTATTGAGACAGTGATGCCATCCAACCATCTCATCCTCTGTCGTCCCCTTCTCCTCTCACATTCAATCTTTCCCTGCATCAGGGTCTTTTCAAATGAGTTAGCTCTTCCCATCAGGTGGCCAAAGTACTGGAGTTTCAGCTTCAACATCAGTCCTTCCAATGAACATTCAGGACTGGTTTCATTTTGGATGGACTGGTTGGATCTCCTTGCAATCCAAGGGACTCTCAAGAGTCTTCTCCAACACCACAGTTCAAAAGCATCAATTCTTCTGCACTCAGCTTTCTTTATAGTCCAACTCTCACATCAATACATGACTGTTGGAAAAACCATAGCCTTGACTAGACAAGCGTTTGTTGGCAAAGTAATGTCTCTGCTTTTTAATACGCTATCTAGTTGGTCATAGCTTTTCTTCCAAGGAGTAAGCATCTTTTTTATTTCATGGCTTTAGTCACCATCTCCAGTGATTTTGGACCCCCCAAAAAATAAATCTGTCACTGTTTCCACTGTTTCTTCATCTATTTGCCATGAAGTGATGGGACCGGATGCCATGATCTTTGTTTTCTGAATGTTAAGCTTTAAACCAACTTTTCACTCTCCTCTTTCACTTTCATCACCAGGCTCTTTAATTCTTCTTCACTTTCTGCCATAAGGGTGGTGTCATCTGCATATCTGAGGTTATTGATATTTCTTCCAGCAATCTTGATTCCAGCTTGTGCTTCTTCCAGTCCAGCGTTTCTCATGATGTACTCTGCATATAAGTTAAATAAGCAGGGTGACAATATACAGCCTTGACCTACTCCTTTTCCTATTTGGAACCAGTCTGTTGTTCCATGTCCAGTTCTAACTATTGCTTCCTGACCTGCATGCAGATTTCTCAAGAGGCAGGTCAGATGGTCTGGTATTCTCATCTCTTTCAGAATTTTCCACAGCTTATTGTGATCCACACAGTCAAAGGCTTTGGCATAGTCAGTAAAGCAGAAATAGATGTTTTTCTGGAACTCTCTTGCTTTTTTGGTGATCCAGGAGATGTTGGCAATTTGATCTCTGGTTCCTCTGCCTTTTCTAAAACCAGCTTGAACATCTGGAAGTTCATGGTTCACTTATTGTTGAAGCCTGGCTTGGAGACTTTTGAGCATTACTTTGCTAGCATTTGAGATGACTGCAATCGTGTAGTACTTTGAGCGTTCTTTGTCATTGCCTTTCTTTGGGATTGGAATGAAAACAGACCTTTTCCAGTCCTGTGGCCACTGCTGAGTTTTCCAAATTTGCTGGCATACTGAGCGCAGCACTTTCACAGCATCATCTTTTAGGATTTGAAATAGCTCAACTGGAATTCCATCACCTCCACTGTCTTTGTTCAAAGTGATGCTTCCTAAGGCCCACTTGACTTCACATTCCAGGATGTCTGGCTCTAGGTGAGTGATCACACCATCATGATTATCTGAGTCATGAACATCTTTTTTTGTATAGTTCTTCTGTGTATTCTTGCCACCTCTTCTTAATATCTTCTGCTTCTCTTAGTGAAGTGAAGTCACTCAGTCGTGTCCGACTCTTTGCGACCCCATGGACTGTAGCCTACTACACTTCTCCTTCCATGGGATTTTCCAGGCAAGAGTACTGGAGTGGGTTGCCATTTCCTTCTCCAGAGGATCTTCCTGACCCAGGGATCGAACCCAGGTCTCCCGCACTGTAGGTAGACGCTTTACCCTCTGAGCCACCAGGGAAGTCCCTGCTTCTGTTAGGTCCATACCATTTCTGTTCTTTATTGAGCCCATCTTAGCATGAAAAGTTCTGTTGGTATCTCTAATTTTCTTGAAGAGATCTCTAGTCTTTCCCATTCTATCGTTTTCCTCTATTTTTTTGCCTTGATCACTGAGGAAGGCTTTCTTATCTCTCCTTGCTATTCTTTGGAACGCTGCATTCAAATGGGTATGTCTTTCCTTTTCTCCTTTGCTTTTCACTTCTCTTCTTTTCACAGCTACTTGTAAGCCCTCCTCAGACAGCCCTTTTGTTTTTTTGCATTTTTCTTGGGGATGGTCTTGCTTCCTGTCTCCTATACAATGTCATGAACCTCCGTCCATAGTTCATCAGGCACTCTATCTATCAGATCTAGTCCCTTAATCTATTTTTCACTTCCACTGTGTAATCGTTAGGGATTTGATTTAGGTCATACCTGAATGGTCTAGTGGTTTTCCCTACTTTCTTCAATTTCAGTCTGAATTTGGCAATAAGGAGATCATGATCTGAGCCACGGTCAGCTCCAGTCTTGTTTTTGCTGACTCTATAGAGCTTCTACATCTTTGACTGCAAAGAATATAATCAATCTGGTATCAGTGTTGACCATCTGATGATTTCCATGTGTAGAGTTGTGTTGTTGAAAGATGGTGTTTGCTATGACCAGTGCATTCTCTTGGCAGAACTCTATTAGCCTTTGCCCTGCTTCATTCTGTACTCCAAGGCCAAATATGCCTGTTACTCTAGGTGTTTCTTGACTTCCTACTTTTGCATTCCAATCCCCTATAATGAAAAGGGCATCTTTTTTGGGTGTTAATTCTAGACAGTCTTATAGGTCTTCATAGAACCGTTCAACTTCAGCTTCTTCAGCATTACTGGTCAGGGTATAGACTTGGATTACCATGATATTGAATGGTTTGCCTTGAAAACGAACAGAGATCATTCTGTCGTTTTTGAGACTGCATCCAAGTACTGCATTTCAGACTCTTTTGTTGACTATGATGGCTACTCCATTTCTTCTAAGGGATTCTTGCCCACAGTAGTTGATATAATGGTCATATGAGTTAAATTCACCCATTCCTGTCCATTTTAGTTTGCTGATTCCTAAAATGTCAACTTTCACTCTTGCCATCTCCTGTTTGATCACTTCCAATTTGCCTCCATTCATGGACCTAACAATCAAAAACCGTCTACTTCTGCTTTATTGACTAAGCCAAAGCTTTTGACTGCATGGATCACAACAAACTGAAAAATTCTTCAAGAGATGGGAATAACAGACCACATTACCTGCCTCCTGAGAAATCTGTATGCAGGTCAGAAGCAACATTTAGTACCCGACGTGGAACAATAGACTGATTACAAATTGGGAAAGGAGTTCATCAAGGCGGTATACTGTCACCCTGCTTATTTAACTTATATGAAGAGTACATGATATGAAATGCTGGGTTGGATGAAGCACAAGCTGGAATCAAGGTTGCCGGGAGAAATATCAATAACCTCAGATATGCAGATGACACCACCCTTAGGCAGAAATCAAAGAGCAAGAAAAGAGCCTCTTGATGAAAGTGAAAGAGGAGAGCAAAAAAGTTGCCTTAAAACTCAACATTCGGAAAACAAAGATCATGGCATCCGGTCCCATTACTTCATGGCAAATAGATGGAGAAACAGTGGAAACAGTGACAGACTTAATTTTCTTGAGCTCCAAAATCTCTGCAGATGGTAATTGCAGCCATGAAATAAAAAGATGCTTACTCCTTGGAAGAAAAGCTATGACCAACCTGGAGAGCATACTAAAAAGCAGAGACTTTACTTTGCCGACTAAGGTCCACTTAATCAAAGCTATGGTTTTTCCAGCAGTCATATATGGATGTGAGAGATGGACTATAAAGAAAGCTGAGTGCTTTTTTGAGTGCTGAATTGATGCTTTTGAACTTGTGGTGTTGGAGAAGACTCTTGAGAGTCCCTTGGACTGCAAGGAGATCCAACCAGTCCATCCTAAAGGAAATCAGTCCTGAGTATTCATTGGAAGGACTGATGTTGAAGCTGAAACTCCAATACTTTGGCCACCTGATGTGAAGAACTGACTCATTGGAAAAGACCCTGATGCTGGGAATGATTGAAGGCAGGAGGAGAAGGGGATGACAGAGGATGAGATGGTTGGATGGCATCACCAACTCAATGAACATGAGTTTGAGCAAACACCAAGCAAACGTTGTGATGGACAGAGGAACCAGAGAAACTGGTGTGCTTCAGCCCATGGGGTCCCAAAGAGTCAGATGCAACTGAACTACTGAACTGAATTGAACTGATTAACATAGCATTCACCTAGTTTTTTATCTAAAATAAGTATTATTTATGAGTCCCTTACTTACTAGAAAAAATATATAAATATATGTGAAATTTTTATTTTAATTTTATCAAAGCAAGAGTTAGAATGCATTAACTTGTGGGTAGCCACGTGAAAGCACATATAGTCATTCATTGGTCTTCACTAAATATTATACATAAACAAAATTCCAGAAAGTTCAGATATGGAAAGAAATTAAAAGCATCCAAGCTTAAGAAAAGAAAAAGAAATAGTCATAAAAAAGTCTTAAAGTACTTTCATAACAAAAGACATAAAATTAATAAAGCAAAGTAAACTTGCTTTGTACTCTCACAGAATGTCAACTAAACTCAAAATGTCCTACTACAGCTGATGTAGCCAGCCATGGAAAAATCTAATACTCTATGTGAGTACCCATTCACCTCATGTTCTTTTCTTAGACTCAACTGAGCCATTAGCTTGTCTTGGAAGGGTTATGGTATCTTTGTGCATTCATTCTTTATCTTCATAACTCTGTGATCTCAACCTTTCTATAAAACTGCTGTCATTCTTAGGTTTAAGCCCAATATGTATTGAACTATTTGTTTATTCATTAGAAAATCTGATCAACTTTACTAGTATTTTTATTAGGAGTACTCTTTTCTTGGGGCTTCCTTGGTAGTTCAGGCAGTAAAGAATCTGCCTGCAATGCAGGAGATGCGGGTTGGATCCTTGGATCAGGACGATCCATAGAAGGAAATGTCAATGTACTCCAGTATTCTTGCCTGGAGAATTCCATGGACAAAGGAGCTTGGTGGTTACAGTCCATGGGGCTGTAAAGAGTCTGACATGACTGAGAAACTAACACTTTCACACTTTCACTACAATGTGGTCTGTGGTTTTAGTGGCCTACTTTTGACTTTGTTTTGGACATAAGAGCCTTTAATCTAATGATTCTGCAGAACTTGAGGGGGTTTTGTTATTGTTGTCTAGTCCCTAAGTCGTGTCTGACTCTTTTGAAACCCACAGACTACAGCCCGCCAGATTTTTCAGTCCACAGGATGTCCCAGGAAGAATATGGGAATGGGTTGCCATTTCCTACTCCAGGAAATCTTCCTGACCCAGGAACTGAACCTGCATCTCCAGCACTGGCAGATGGATTCTTTACCACTGAGCCACCAGGAAGGCCCTCGAGGGGGTTTTAGAAACACGCATATTGCATTATAGTAGATAAACCTACAATGTGCAAGACACACATACGTAATCATTTGTTAGGTGCTTCCACCATCCCCAACTTGAGAGCAAATGACCCTATATGGAAATATTTCTGTGTTTGCCCCAGCCCCACCAGTTTGCCACTCACTTCCCAAACACACACACACACACACACACACACACACACACACACACACACACGTATGCACACACCCAATTGGTTATAATCCCTCTACCAGTGAGTGTGATGATTACATTAAATCTCTGAGTACTTCAAGGTATACTGAAGGAGTTCATTCCTAAAATAACACCATTCAGTTCAGTCACTCAGTCGTGTCCAGCTCTTTGTGACCCCACGGACTGCAGCACACCAGGCCTCCCTGTCCATCACCAACTCCCGGAGTTTATTCAAACTCATGTCCATTGAGTCGGTGATGCCATCCAACCATCTCATCCTCTGTCGGCCCCTTATCCTGCCTTCAATCTTTCTCAGCATCGGAGTCTTTTCAAATGAGGCAGCTTTTCACATCAGGTGGCCAAAGTATTGGAGTTTCAGCTTCAACATCAGTCTTTCCAATGAATACTCAGGACTGATTTCCTTTAGGATGGACTGGTTGGATCTCCTTGCAGTCCAAGGGACTCTCAAGATTCTTCTCCAACACCACAGTTCAAAAGCATCAGTTCTTTGGTGCTCAGCTTTCATTATAGTCCAACTGTCATATCCACCATGTTAGGCTCTTATATAAGTATGATGCGGCATTCTTATCTCTGGATGATCTCTGGATGCTTGCATTCTCAGGAAGACCCAAGTAATATGCACAAAAGTGTTGAAAATTGTAAATTGTGATAACTTTTGTCAAAACTGAACATTTCTCTTATAGGAAATGTCAAGAATTTGGAGGGAAGGTCTTTGTAGGACCAAGCACAAGGTCAAACCAAATTAAGTGCTATCTAGAGTGACTGGAGAAGCTGGAAGAAACAGGAAGATACTCCCTCTTCCTTTGCATCTATTTCATTTTATGGTCATTTAAAACTTTAATCTTATCACTGTGAAATATGTCTATTTATCTAAGTCAGGTTTCAGCTATGCATGCATTATTTAAAAGAGCTTTCTGATGCCAGACATTTCAAGATTACCCCACCACTCATTCTATCCCCTTATTTTATTTTCTACTTAGAAAAATGTCAAGCAAATAATGAAAAAACGTTATTCTAAATGCCCACATGTAAACTAGCCATACTCAGCAGTGGCCACAGGACTGGAAAATGTCAGTTTTCATTCCAATCCCAAAGAAAGGCAATGCCAAAGAATGCTCAAACTACCACACAACTGCACTCATCTCACACACTAGTAAAGTAATGCTCAAAATTCTCCAAGCCAGGCTTCAGCAATACGTGAACCGTGAACTTCCAGATGTTTAAGCTGGTTTTAGAAAAGGCAGAGGAACCAGAGATCAAATTGCAAACATCCACTGGATCATCAAAAAAGCAAGAGTGTTCCAGAAAAACATCTATTTCTGCTTCATTGACTATGCCAATGCCTTTGACTGTGTGGATCACAATAAACTGTGGAAAATTCTTCAAGATATGGGAATACCAGACCACCTGACCTGCCTCTTGAGAAACCTATATGCAGATCAGGAAGCAACAGTTAGAACTGGACATGGAACAACAGACTGGTTCCAAATAGGAAAAGGAGTAGGTCAAGGCTATATATTGTCACCCTGCTTATTTAACTTATATGCAGAGTACATCATGAGAAACGCTGGGCTGGAAGAAGCACAAGCTGGAATCAAGATTGCCAGGAGAAATATCAATAACCTCGGATATGCAGATGACACCACCCTTATGGCAGAAAGCGAAGAGGAACTAAAAAGCCTCTTGATGAAAGTGAAAGTGGAGAGTGAAAAAGTTGGCTTAAAACTCAACATTCGGAAAATGAAGATCATGGCATCTGGTCCCATCACTTCATGGGAAATAGATGGGGAAACAGTGGAAACAGTGTCAGACTTTATTTTTGAGGGCTCCAAAATCACTGCAAGATGGTGATTGCAGCCATGAAATTAAAAGACACTTACTCCTTGGAAGGAAAGTTATGACCAACCTAGATAGCATATTCAAAAGCAGAGGCATTACTTTGCCAACAAAGGTCCCTCTAGTCAAGGCTATGGTTTTTCCAGTGGTGATGTATGGATGTGAGATTTGGACTGTGAAGAAGGCTGAGCACCGAAGAATTGATGCTTTTGAACTGTGGTGTTGGAGAAGACTCTTGAGAGTCCCTTGGACTGCTGCTGCTGCTAAGTCGCTTCAGTCGTGTCTGACTCTGTGGGACCCCATAGACAGCATCCCACCAGGCTCCCCCGTCCCTGGGATTCTCCAGGCAAGAACACTGGAGTTGGTTACCATTTCAAGGAGATCCAACCAGTCCATTCTAAAGGAGATCAGTCCTGGGTATTCATTGGAAGGACTGATGCTAAAGCTGAAACTCCAATGCTTTGGCCACCTCATGGGAAGAGTTGACTCATTGGAAAAGACCCTGATGCTGGGAGGGATTGGGGACAGGAGGAGAAGGGGACGACAGAGGATGAGATGGCTGGATGGCATCACTGACTTGATGGACATGAGTTTGAGTAAACTCCAGGGGTTGATTAAGGACAAGGAGGCCTGGTATGCTGCAGTCCCTGGGGTTGCAAAGAGTCGGACACGACTGAGCGACTGAACTGGAACTGGTTACTAGCCACACTGAATATTTTGCTCCATTTGCTTTAAATTAACACTAAGAGGACCCTGAAGGAGTTAATATTCCCTTTGTATTCCACTATGATATCTAGCTCCTGGCCCCCCACCTCCCTGCAGAGGTGACTCATCTTCCTGAAGGCATCAAACGTAATTTCTACTCATGAGTTCATGTTTTTGAGATCAAGAGTGATTCTTAAACAACATAAAGTATTGCTTTCAGTATTTTCAAGTTCTCATAGATCATTTTATATACACTAAATGCCTAGTTTATTTTTTCTCCTATTCATTGTGTGTTTTAAGAATTATCCAGGCTGATTAAGGGATCCTAGAACACTCATTTTAATGACTATAAAACATTCGATTGTGTGGATATGCCAGAATAATTTTATTTCTTTCATAGCCATTTTTCTCTATTGCAAGCAATGCTTCTAAGAACTTTTAAAATATATATCACCTCTTGCATATGTACAGAAGTATTTCCACTTGTTTCCTAGAAATCGAAATACCAAGTCATGGATTACACACAACTTCACCTTTAATGGACATTACCAAATTGTTATGCATGGTATTAATAGCAGCAATGCTAACCATTTGTGCCACTCATCGAGTATATCTTATCTCTGCTTTTCAGTCATTTCTGCCCACTTGAATTTAAGTGAGACCATGTGACTAGTACTGGCCAATGAGTAGTGAAGAGAAGAGATACTGCTCTTTACTATTTTAAGCACATGAAGTTATTTTCTATTGTGTTTTATTTCCCTTGATAATATCTAAAGAGGTTGTGCATTTCATTGTTTATTGACTCTTATGACTTATTGGCCATGGAATTTCAGCTTCAATGAATTCATATAGTTGCCAATTTTTCTTTGGCATTGTTTGCATTTTCTTAATTATTTGTCATTCATTCTGGATGGTGGGTCCATATCAATTAGCATGGCATAAATTACCAGAGTCTTCTCCTAGGTTGTGTCTTTTTTTTTTCCTTCTAATTTTGTGTATCTTCAGCCAAATTTCTAACACATTTAAAAACTTTAATGTATTAAAAATAAGCTTATCCTTTTATGATTTAAAACTTTTACATATATATATTTATTTGAAATAGACTTTATTACCTCTGTCAAATATGTTTTCTCATGATTTTGCTTCTTTTTTACTTGGAGTATTTTAGTAGAAAGAAAAATTATAATCTGTGACATAAATTGCTATGCTTCTTTTAAAAATAATCATAGTCAAAAACAAAATTTTTATACAGTAGATTTATTTCTTAAAAATTATCCAATATTGGTAAAGCAAACTATATTTTAAATATCAGACGATAATCCCTCATTTATGAAACCAGTGCTAAAATATTTTGAATGATATATAACTGCTTTCTATTTCTTATCAAAGAAAGGATCTTAATTTTAGGTTTTGTAAAATGAAAGGAAATGGTTCAGAATAGAATAGATTGAGCAAAATAATATATTTTATTATTACTAGTGAGATGATAAAGCCCAAAGGACATGCAATGCAGGTTATTTTCTGCAATACTATATGGATGTTTAAAGCATCAACAAAATGAGGCTTCTGCATATTTAAAGCTTCAACAAAATGAGGTTTCTGTGAACATTAACGTCAGCTGATAATTCAGACCAACACTTCAAACAAGGATAATGAAAAATAAGGATTAAATATGCTTTTTAAAAATCATCCTAAAAGTAACAACCATTAAATAAATATTTACCAGGCCAAAATCTAGAAGAAAAAAAGAATAAATATAAGGTCAGAACTCAAAAGTTATTTTTTCCCTGAAAATGTGTTTTTTAATTATGAAAGAAAAGCTGTGAGATATAATGGACTTGAGAAATAACACAGGACCAAGGGAAAACTATCACAAGCCACCTGAGTTCCAAATTGTTTGGTTGCGAATTCTAACAAACCCCTTTCTTGAAACACAGATTCAGAGGATTAGATTTCAAAGTAATGTTAATTGCAATTAAACTGGGTGGGGGGTTTTGTCAATAAGTTGTTTCTAAGTCTTGTGACCCTATGGACGGTAGCCCACCAGGCTCCTCTGCCCATGGGATTTCCCAGGCAAGAATACTGGAGTGGGTTGTCATTTCCTTCTCCAGGATATCTTCCTGACCCAGAGACTGAGTCTCCTACATTGTAGGTGAGTTCTTTATCAACTGGGCCATCAAGGAAGTCTCCTGAAATTAAACTAACCCTTTCCCAAAATTGCAATCTAGCTTCAAATCATCTGTGTAGTGAGGAATTCTCAAGCCTTGAACTTGGATTAAAGTGGTACAGGGGGAATGATGTGTTTCCATATACAACTCTGCACCATCTTGAAGAGGGGCTGACAAAACCAACCCACTAGCCCACCATCAGCTTCTGAAAATAAGGTTTTATTCATACACTGCTGCTGCTGGTAAGTCGCTTCAGTCATGTCCAACTCTGTGCGACCCCATAGACTGCCGCTCACCAGGCTCCCCCGTCCCTGGGATTCTCCAGGCAAGAACACTGAATTAGGTTGCCATTTCCTTCTCCAATGCATGAAAATGAAAAGTGAAAGTGAAGTTGCTCAGTCAAGTCCGACTCTTCGCGACCCCATGGACTGCAGCCCACCAGGCTCCTCCATCCATGGAATTTTCCAGGCAAGAGTACTGGGGTGGGGTGCCATTGCCTTCTCCTATTCATACACAACCATATCCATTTGTTCTGTTATCAGTGGCTATTATAGCTCTACAATGGCTGACTTGAGTACTCACAGCACAGGCAGTATTGCCCAATATTTGCTGCCTAACTCTTTACAGGAAAAGTTTGTGCATCTCTCATCTAGGGTACATCCTTCTGGGTTATCTTAATGATTCTTAGTGAGATATTTTCTCACTCGATAAACAGTAGATATATACACTTGATAGAAATACACAATAATTCTTGTCTGTATATATAAAAAGTACAGGTTCAATTGATTTCTTTCCCCCACCATGGACGAAGTTAAGTTTTATCTCCAGTTTCACATTCAATTCAACATATTTCAAAAATTCAATTCAATATTTCAAAAATGCTGAAATGAATGTGAAACTGGAGATAATACTAACTTCGTCCACAGTGGGAGAAGAAATAAATCAATTGAACCTTATTTTTGTGTGTATATATATACTCCTATATATATATCTGTTTGGATTTCCTTTTGAGCTTATTTAACATGGTCTCAGTTTCCTAATTCATGAGTTAAATAATGAATTAAATAAAATTTTTAACATATGATTGCATTTATATCTGTCTGAAAGTTATGTTTTTAAGCTTCCTTCAAAAATTATTGTTTAAGAGTGCTCTCAGATTAAATTGTCACTGTTGGAGGTTAAGCTACGTAATTGTGTAA
The DNA here is from genome assembly GCF_019923935.1 of Bubalus bubalis. NCBI lineage: Eukaryota > Metazoa > Chordata > Mammalia > Artiodactyla > Bovidae > Bubalus > Bubalus bubalis. The sequence continues at coordinate 55,323,899 of NC_059175.1, forward strand.
CCAAGCCTACATTGACTTAATTCATGAAATTGTGGGAACAGTGGATTTCTTTAGGACATATTGTGATGTTGGTGGCAATTTTGCACACAGTTTCATATTGATCTGTCAAACCTCAGCCAGGACAGACCCAGTAGGATCTGATGTACTGAGATGTATGAAATACATGACTCCACACATGAATACCTGTGCCATTTGTAGTACAGCATGTTTGTGTCCTTAAAAACATGTGAATTCTGATAAAATATATATATCGCAGACTTTCCATCAAAAATCAAATTTGGCGCATTTATAATTGCATTTGTAGCATTTAGTCCATTTTTGAAAGAAATTGATTCAGTGAGATCTAAATTTTGTATTTCAGTTTTACACATCTGATGATTAAGGACATTTTCCACTGACTTGTTTTTTTGTCTTAATCTGATCAGGCTGCTTATAACAAAATACCATAGGCTGTCTGATTTGAACAATGGATATTTTGTTTCGTACTGTATGGAGGCTGAGAAACCCAAGATCAAGGTGCTAGAAGGCTGGTTTCTTGGTGAGGGCCTTCTTCCTGGTAGACAGTCACCTTCTTGAAGTATTTTTACATAGTGAGGGAGACAGAAAGCTCTAGTCTCTCTTCCTTTTCTTGCATGTGTGTGTGCTCAGTCATTCAGTCACATCTGACTCCTTGTGGCCCCATTGACTATAGCCCACTGGGCTCCTGTGTCCCTGGGATTTCTCAAGCAAGAATACTGGAGTGGCTTGCCATGACCTCCTCTAGGAGATCTTCCAATAGAGGGATTAAACTCACGTTTCCTGCATCTCCTGCATTGATAGGAAGATTCTTTACCACTGAGCCACCCAGGAAGTGTTTTCTTATAAGAACGATAATCCTGTCTTGAGGACCCAACCCTCATGATTCTTCTAATTATCTCCCAAAGACCCTATCTCCAAATACCATCACATTTTGGATTAGGACTTCAATAAATGAATTGGAGTGTGGGGCAGTGTGGAAATAAATTCTTAGTCTATAACACATTTCAAAACCTGTTTCTACTTTGAAGTGAATTGAAAGTCATTCAGTCATGTCTGACTCTTTGCGACCCCATGGACTATACAATCCATGGAATTCTCCAGGCCAGAATACTGGAGTGGGTATCTATTCCCTTCTCCAGGGGATCTTCCAACCCAGGGATCAAACCCATGTCTCCCACATTGCAGGCGGATTCTTTACCAGCTAGAGAAGCCCAAGAATACTGGAGTAGGTAGCCTATTGCTTCTCCAGTAGATCTTCCTGACCCGGAAATCAAACCAGGGTCTTCTGCATTACAAGCAGATTCTTTACCAGCTGAGCTACCAGGGAAGCCCTACAACCCAGATACTTTCAGTGCATTAAAAAAAAAAAAAAAAATGATATAATCAGGTAACAGTAACTGAACTATACATGAATGTGAAAATCACTCAGATATAACCCCCTGAATACAAACCAGCAGTATCCTCATCTCTACCTCCCCTTAGTTGAATCCTAAATGTACCTGACTCACCCTACTTGAGAGGAAGTTTTATGGAGAGGAAGAAAAAAGAGCCGTCTCAACTAAACTGCCATTAAAATATTTTACTCTGAAGCACTATTGCATACTGAGGTATGCGGTAAACTGTCTCTCACTACACTCTTGGCTCTTTCATTTTATGATTTTGCTAGATTAAAGCTTCTTCCCTGTTACAGTGTAAGTTGCTCAGTCCTGTCTGACTCTTGTGACCCCATGGCCTGTAGCTTTCTCTATTCATGGGATTTCCAAGGGAAGAATACTGGAGTCGATTGCCAACCTGGATCTTCCCGACCCAGGGATCCAAGCCAGGTCTCCTGCATTGCAGGCAGATTCTTTACCATCTGAGCCACCAGGGAAGCCCTGTTAAAATGTATTTAAATAATTGGTGATTTGAGAAAGAAAACATCTTCATTTGAATATCACAAAAATGCTCAAAAAATAACCAAGGTCAAGATTTATTTGATCTTCCCTTACTTGATTACAAAATGTTCTTAAATGAAGTCTTCATTTTACAACAGCATAAAGTTTAGCCCCAAAGAAAATATCCCATCTGTTTCCTGAAAGGAAAAGGAATCCAACTCTCTCAAATAAACAAGGATATAGCCTATTGTCAATGCATGGAAAATCAAATGGTAAGGCCTTATGTGGGGAGGAAGCAATAGAAATCTTGATTATCTAATTTAAGATGAAATCTAAAGGCTCTCAAGAATAAAAACTGTTCTCATTTTTGTATATAGAGGTAACTGTTTTTGTGAATTCTTTCCAGGTACACAGTTTCCATGAGACTGTGTTGGTGGCACCCTGTTGTCACAGACATCACTATGCAGCAGATAGATTGCAGATTCGAGAAATTATTGCCACATCATAAGAATCCTACGCCTGGGAATGGGCGTAAAATCTGTCTTTCACTTGATCTTTCCTTGCCTCGGAAACTAAGTCGTTAGAATTATTTATTTTTTACTGCAAAAAAGCATCTATGTGTTTGATACCTTGAATTGCTCAATTTTCCACAGTTTAAATGGACAGATGTCCCACCATTATGCTCTGCACCCACTGAATTTATAGAACTGGTCCTCGTAAAAAAGATTTTTTGTGTGCTCTTAAATATATAGGAGTGAATGCTCCCAATGAACATGTTGTGTTTAGAAGAAAAAACTGAAAGCTCTATTGAATCTCTGAGACTATTTTCAATTTATTAAAAAAAAAAAAAACTCTGGCCTGGTACCAGTTATATCATTGTATGTGATAAATATTAATAAGCTTAACTCTACAAAATACTTCCAGGTAAATTAATTATATTTGACATACCCATCTTCTTTAGCTTTTGCTCCAAACCCCAACAAAAAAGGCATTAAAGTATCATAATTTTAAAAACTTTAAAATATAACTTTAAAAGCCACAGACATGATTGGACAGGAAACCACAGCAATAAAATGTTGGAAGTTGGAAAGTACAAGGACTAGAGGTACATAGCTTAGAAGAACTAAGAGAAATTTAAATTAACAGTATGAAAAGTCAATTACAAAATTCTTACTTATGTTGCAAAGTTTTTATAAAGCTAAGGAATTTGAAGCACCTAGAATTTATAGAAGTAAGGAAAAAATAGGGACCAAAACTAGGAAAAGGGCTTCCCTGATAGCTCAGATGGTAAAGAGTCTGCCTGCAATGTAGGAGACCCAGGTTCAATCTCTGGGTTGGAAAGATCCCCTGGAGAAGGAAATGTAAACCCACTCCAGTATTCTTGCCTGGAAAATAGCATGGTAAGAGGAGCCTGGCAGGCTACTTATGCTTGTATCCATTATTTGTTTTCATACCTTATTCAAGACTACACAATGGAGCATTACTCAGCCATTAAAAAAAATACATTTGAATCAGTTCTAATGAGGTGGATGAAACTGGAGCCTATTATACAGAGTTGAAGTAAGCCAGAAAGAGAAACATCAATACAGTATACTAATGCATATATATGGAATTTAGAAAGATGGTAATGACAACCCTGTATGCAAGACAGCAAAAGAGACACAGATGTATAGAACAGTCTTCTGGACTCTGTGGGAGAGGGAGGGGGGGATGATTTGGGAGAATGGCATTAAAACATGTATAATATCATATAAGAAATGAATCACCAGTCCAGGTTCTATGCAGGATACAGGAAGCTTGGGGCTGGTGCACTGGGATGACCCAGAGGGATGGTATGAGGAGGGAGGTGGGAGGGGGCTTCAGGATGGGGAACACGTGTACACCCGTGGCAGATTCATGTTGATGTATGGCAAAAGCAATACAATATTGTAAAGTAAAAAAAAATAAAAATAAAGGACTACATATGATATTTAATTGCATTGAGCAGCTTCAGCTGCCTGCAACAAATTCTAGTAAATTCTCTATTCATTTTTATTCTATTACAAATACTTTCTAATTTTCCTTGTTATGGCTTCTTAGATACACCCATCATTTAAAAGCAGACATTTTATTTCCAAATACATGGGATTTTGTTTAAAGTATCTTTAATATTAATTTCTCATTTTGATATTATTTTCTCATTTAAGAGCTTTCTTTTCTGCAATCACCCTCTGTGTCTTTACCAGTATAATGTTTTGAGGCTTTCAATGGCTTAGTCAAAGATATTTCTTGGTAAATGTCTCATTGCACTTGAAAATACGTGCGTTATTTTAAAATATTTTTTGATATTCAAATTTCTCAGATATGATTCTGATGTAATCAGATTATACCACTCATTGCCCCCATTGTTACTGATTTTCACAGACTCCAGTTACTCCTCTTTTATGTCAATGATTTTAGCTTCTGGGTCCTTGTCACTCTTTCCAATACCAAATCTGCAAGTGTAAATGCAGATTTTCCTTCCAACAGTTTGTTTTGTTTTGTTTTGTTTCTCTCCTCTCTTCATTTCTTGAGTCTTTCACCTCCAATGATGTGATGATGTTAAATAGCAACCTACCTCAACAAGTGACTTCTATGACCCTGGTATAGATTTTGTCACTAGGAAAGCTCCATAATCTCAATTTAAGCATCTCAATTCATTGACCACAATTTTTGCCTTTCATTCCCTCCTTCCATCATCCCCCTACCATCCATCCTTTGGCTCTGACAGAATCTCCAGGTCTTGGATTCTATCACTCATCTCTGTCCCTCATTCTGTTAGTAGGATCATTCACCACCCTCTTCCCCCAACAAACTTAAATTCCATGTTTAATCATTGTAATCATGTCACTATAGCTGCTGTCCACTCCCTATCCCCCTTCTCACTTTGATTTTTCACTTGGTAAGACCACAGCCCTGGCTAGGCACAACTGTACATGCATTTGAACCCACTGGAACCCACACAGCTATGTGCCTGAATAAAAAAATCATACTTACACTTCAGTTCAATTCAGTCACTCAGTCATGTCCAGCTCTTTGTGAACCCATGGACTGCAGCACGCCAGGTTACCATTGAATCGGTAATGCCATCCAACCATCTCATCCTCTGTCAGCCCCTTCTCCTCCCTTCAATCTTTCCCAGCATCACAGTCTTTTCAAATGAGTCAGCTCTTTGCTTCAGATGGCCAGAGTATTGGAGTTTCAGCTTCAGCATCCATCCTTCCAATGAATATTGAGTACTGATTTCCTTTATGATGGACTGGTTGGATCTCCTTGCAGTCAAAGGGACTCTCAAGAGTCTTCTCCAACACCACAGTCCAAAAGCATCATTTCTTCGGCTCTCAGCTTTCTTTATAGTCCAACTCTCCCATCCATACATGACTACTGGAAAAACCACAGCTTTGACTAGACAGAACTTTGTTGGCAAAGTAATGTCTCTGCTTTTAAATATGTTGTCTAAGTTGGTCATAACTTTTCTTCCAAAGAGCAAGCATCTTTTAGTTTCATGGCTGCAGTCACCATATGCAGATTTTGGAGCCCCCCAAAATAAGGTCTGTCACTGTTTCCATTGTTTCCCCATCTATTTGCTTGCTGCTGCTGCTGCTGCTGCTGCTAAGTCGCTTCAGTCGTGTCCGACTCTGTGCGACCCCATAGATGGCAGCCCACCAGGCTCCCCCATCCCTGGGATTCTCCAGGCAAGAATACTGGAGTGGGTTGCCATTTCCTTCTCCAATGCATGAAAGTGAAAAGTGAAAGTGAAGTCCCTCAGTCATGTCCGACTGTTCGCAACCCCAGGGACTGCAGCCTACCAGGCTCCTCCGTCCATGGGATTCTCCAGGCAAGAGTACTGGAGTGGGGTGCCATTGCTTACTCTAGTGTAATTTTAAACCCATGAACACAAACCTCATTGAATCCTTACTGCTACAATCACACAATATACCTCTCAGCAACATAGCCTTCCACTCAACTAGAATAATACATTTTTTCCTCCTCTTTCTAAACCCATGTCAGTTTTCTTAATCTCACCCTCAGTTGAGAACTGCTTTAATCTGCTTGAGCTGCATAACAAAATATCATAGACTGAGTGGCTTAAACAACAGAAATTTATTTCTCACCATTCTGGATGCTAAGAAGTATAAGATCAAGGTGTTAGCCTGGCAGTTTCATTCTGAGGGTGCGTCTCTTGACTTGCAGGTGGCCACCGTCTCACTGTGTGCCGACATGACCTGTTGCTTGTCTGAGTGTGAGGACAGAGAGAGAAATATCTCTCTCATCTTTTATGAGACTCAATCTATCATATTAAGATCCACCCTCATAACCTCTTATAACCCCATTGCTTAGTATCTCAGTTGTGTCCAACTATTTTGTGACCCCATAGACTGTAGCCCACCAGGCTTCTCTGTCCATGGGATTTCCCAGGCAAGTATACCAGAGTGGGTTGCCATTTCATTTCCAGGGGATGTTTCTGACCCAGGGATAGAACCCACATCTCTCACATTAAGACAGATTCTTTACCACTGAGCCACCAGGGAAGCCCCTTATATAACCTTATTTACCTCTTAAGAGACCCATCTTCAAATACAATCACAATGGGGGCCGGCTAGGACTTCAATGTTTGAATCTGAGGGGATACAAAAATTAAGGTTTTGTTTGTTTTATTAAGGTTTTAAAAGTAGATATTAAACAGCAAAGATAACCAAACCCTTAATAATAATAATTCTTCATAAGGGATAATTTTCATATATTTGGTGTTTTAAATTTAGGTAAGTATTAATATAATTTTGCTTCTTTCATCAATAGATTAGTTTGCAATTTCAATTTAAAATACCTCTTGAGTAATTGTTTTAGATTCATAAAATTAACTTGAAATTTCACTTAATTTACCCCCAAAAAAAATTAGACCATAAAAAATTAGACTTTTCCAGGGCATAAGTTTAATTTATTAGTATTTCATGAACGGTTTTGCTACATAGGAATTTGACATTTTATTTGGGGTGAGCAAAATGATACTCCCCAAATGAGAATCAAGTGTATTAAAATTATAAATTTTTTTAAAATATTAAAATATGGAGAATTATTTGTAAAATTATCTTTAATATGATTATTAAAAGTTATCTAATTTATTAGAGTAATGAGATATTTAGTCAACCCTAAAAACTTGATGATAAATAAGAGCTTTAGAGTTTCACATTTGAAGTTTAATAAGTGGATTATTAATTTTAGAAAGTGCTACACTCGATATGTCAGCAAATTTGGAAAACTCAGCAGTGGCCACAGGACTGGAAAAGGTCAGTTTTCATTCCAATCTCAAAGAAAGACAATGCCAAAGAATGTTCAAACTACCACACATTTGCACTCATCTCACATGCTAGTAAAGTAATGCTCAAAATTCTCCAAGCCAGGCTTCAGCAATATGGGAACTGTGAACTTCCAGATGTTCAAGCTGGTTTTAGAAAAGGCAGAGGAACCAGAGATCAAATTGGCAACATCCACTGGATCATTGAAAAAGCAAGAAAGTTCCAGGAAAACATCTATTTCTGCTTTATTGACTATGCCAAAACCTTTGACTGTGTGGATCACAATCAACTGTGGAAAATTCTGAAAGAGATGGGAATACCAGGCCACCTGACCTGACTCTTGAGAAACCTATATGCAGGTCAGGAAGCAACAGTTAGAACTGGACATGGAACAACAGACTGGTTCCAAATAGGAAAAGGAGTTCGTCAAGGCTGTATATTGTCACCCTGCTTATTTAACTTATATGCAGAGTACATCATGAGAAATGCTGGGCTGGAAGAAGCACAAGCTGGAATCAAGATTGCCAGGAGAAATATCAATAACCTCAGGTATGCAGATGACACCACCCTTATGGCAGAAAGTGAAGAGGAACTAAAGAGCCTGGTGATGAAAGTGAAAGTGGAGAGTGAAAAAGTTGGCTTAAAGCTCAACATTCAGAAAACGAAGATCACAGACTCTGTTTCCATCATTTCATGGCAAATAGATGAGAAAAGAGAGGAAACAGTGTCAGACTTTATTTTTGGGGGCTCCAGAATCACTGCAGATGGTGATTGCAGCCATGAAATTAAAAGACACTTGCTCCTTGGAAGAAAAGCTATGTCCAACCTAGACAGCACATTAAAAAGCAGAGACATTACTTTGTCAACAAAGGTCCATCTTGTCAGGGTATGGTTTTTCCAGCAGTCATGTATGGTTGTGAGAGTTGGACTATGAAGAAGTCTGAGCACAAAAGAATTGATGTTTTTGAACTGTGGTGTGGTGTTGGAGAAGACTCTTGAGAGTCCCTTGGACTGCAAGGAGATCAAACCAGTCCATCCTAAAGGAGATCAGTCCTGGGTGTTCATTGGAAGGACTGATATTGAAGCTGAAGCTCCAATACTTTGGCCACCTGATGCAAAGAGCTGACTCATTTGAAAATACGCTGATGGTAGGAAAGATTGAGGGCAGGAGGAGAAGGGAATGACAGAGGGTGAGATGGTTGGATGGCATCACCGACTCAATGGACATGAGTTTAGGTAGATTTCGGGAGTTGGTGATGGACAGGGAGGTCTGTCTTGCTGCGGTTCATGGGGTTGCAAAGAGTCAGACACGACTGAGTGACTGAACTGAACTGAATTTCAAAAATAAAGTGTTTTGGACTAATGTTTCTTGTGGTCCAAAATATTCACACTACGAAAAAGTTCACATTGATATAAATGAGTTCAACAAAAAGGTGTTCAGTTCAGTTCAGTCTAAAGTAAGTCTAAACTTACAAAAGTCAGTCCAACTTTTTTTAATCCCATGGACTGCATCATGCCATGTTCTCTGGTTCCCTCTTTCTTTTGTTCATCACCAACTCCCAGAGCTTGTTCAAACTCATGTCCATTGAGTTGGTGATGCCATCCAATCATCTCATCCTCTGTCATCCCCTTCTCCTCCTGCCTTCCATCTTTCCCAGCACCAGGGTCTTTTCCAATGAGTCAGTCCTTTATATCATGTGATCAAAGTACTGGAGCTTCAGCTTCAGCACTAGTTCTTCCAGTGAATATTCAGGATTGATTTCCTTTAGGATGGACTGATTTAATATCTTGCAGTCCAAGTGACTCTCAAGAGCATTCTCCAACACCACAGTTCAAAAGTATAAGTTCTTCAGTGCTCAGCCTTCTTTATGGTCCAGCTCTCAACATCTATACATGACTACTAGAAAAACCATAGCTCTGATTATATGGACCTTTGTCAGTAAATTAATGTCTCTGCTTTTTACTAAGCTGCCTAGGTTTGTCTGAGCTTTCCTTCCAAGGAGAAAGTTTATTTTAATTTCATGGCAGTCACTATCTGCAGTGATTTTGGAGCCCCAAAAAATAAAGTCTGATACTGTTTCCACTCTTTCCTCATCTATTTGCCATGAAGTGATGGGACCAGATGCCATGATCTTAGTTTTCTGAATGTTGAGCTTTTTCTTTTTTACAGTATTATTTTATTTTTTATTTTATTTTTTAATATAAATTTATTTATTTTAATTGGAAGTTAATTACTTTACAATATTGTATTGGTTTTGCCATACATCAGCCTGAATCCTGAATCCACCGCAGGTATAATGTTGAGCTTTAAGCCAACTTTTTCACTCTCCTCTTTCACTTTCATCACCAGGCTCTTTAGTTCCTCTTCACTTTCTGCCATAAGGGTGGTGTCATCTGCATATCTGAGGTTATTGATATTTCTCCCAGCAATCTTGATTCCAGCTTATATTCATCCAGCCCGGCATTTCACATGATATACTCTGCATGTAAGTTAAATAAGCAGGGTGATAATATACAATTGATGTACTCCTTTCCCAATTTGGAACCAGTCCATTGTTCCACGTCCAATTCTAATTGTTGCTTCCTGACCTGCATACAGATTTCTCAGGAGGCAGGTCAAGTGGTCTGGTATTCCCATCTCTTGAAGAATGTTCGATGATTTGTTATGATCCATACAGTCAAAGGCTTTGTCATAGTCAATAAAGCAGAAGTAGATGTTTTTTCTGGAACTTTCTTGCTTTTTCAATAATCCAATGGATGTTGGCAATATGATCTCTGCTTCCTGTACCTTTTCTAAACCCAGCTTGAACATCAGGAGGCTCACAGTTCATGTACTGTTGAAGCCTGGCTTGGGGAATTTTGAGCATTACTTTGCTAGAGTGTGAGAAGAGTGCAATTGTGCAGTAGTTTGAACATTCTTTGGCATTGCCTTTCTTTGGGGTTGGAATGAAAACTGACCTTTTCCAGCCCTGTGGCCACTGCTGTTTTCCAAATTTGCTGGCATATTGAGTGTAGCACTTTCACAGCATCATCTATTAGGATTTGAATTAGCTCAACTGGAATTCTATCACTTCCACTTTCTTTGTTCGTAGCAATGCTTCCTAAGGGCCACTTGACTTCACATTCCAGGATGTCTGGCTCTAGGTGAGTGATCATATCATCGTGATTATCTAGATTGTCAAGATCTTTTTTGTACACTTCTTCTGCGTATTCTTGCCTCCTCTTCTTAATATCTTCTGCTTCTGTTAGGTTCATACCATTTCTGTCCTTTATTGTGCCCATCTTTGCCTTGTTATCTCTAATTTTCTTGAAAAGATCTCTAGTCTTCCCCAGTCTATTGTTTTCCTCTATTTCTTTGCACTGATCACTGAGGAAGGCTTTCTTATCTCTCCTTGCTATTCTTTGAAACTCTGCATTCAAATGGGTATATCTTTCCATTTGTCCTCTGCCTGTCACTTCTCTTCTTTTCTCAGCTATTTATAAGGCCTCCTCAGACAACCATTTTGTCTTTTGCATTTCTTTTTCTTGGGGATGATTTTGGTCATTGTCTCCTGTACAATGTTATGAACCTCCATCTGTAGTTCTTCAGGCACTCTATCTATTAGATCTAATCCATTGAATCTATTTGTCACTTCCACTGTATAATCATAAGGAATTTGATTTAAGTCATACCTGAATGGTCTGGTGGTTTTCCCTGCTTACCTCAGTTTAAGTCCAAATTTGGCAATATGGAGTTCATGAATTGAGCCACAGACAGCTTCTGGTCTTGGTTTCACTGACTGTATAGAGCTTCTCCAGCTTCGGCAGCAAAGAAAATAATTAATCTGATTTTGGTATTGACCATCTGGTGATGTCCATGTGTAGAGACTTCTCTTATGTTGTTGAGAAAGAGTATATGCTATGACCAATGCATTCTCTTAGCAAAACTCTGTTAGCCTTTGCCCTGCTTCATTTTGTACTCCAAGGCCAAACTTGCCTGCTATTCCAGGTATCTCTTGACTTCCTCCTTTTGTATTCCAGCTCCCTTTGATGAAAAGGACATTATTTTTTTGGTGTTAGTCCTAGAAGGTCTTGTAGTTCTTTGTAGAATTGTTCAAATTCAGCTTCTTCAGCATTAGTGGTTGAGGCATAGACTTGAATTACTGTAAGGTTAAATGGTTTGTCTTTGAAATGAGCAAAGATTGTTCTGTCATTTTTTAATGTGCACCCAACTATTGCATTTCAGACTCTTGTTGACCACAAGGGCTGCTCCATTTCTTCTAAGGGATCCTTGCCCACAGTAGTAGATATAATGGTCATCTGAATTAAATTAGTCCATTTCTGTCCATTTTAGTTCACTGATTCCTAAAATGTCAATGTTCACTCTTGCCATCTCCTGTTTGACCACTTCCAATTTACTTTGATTTTAACAAGGACTTAGAAGATTCTAACCTGGACCTAACATTCCAGGTTCCAATGCAATTTTGTTCTTTACAGCATCAGACTTTAACTTCCATCACCAGTCACATCCACAACTGGGCATTGTTTTTGCTTTCCTCTTGAACAGCATGAAAAGGCAAAAAAGTTATTGGAAAAACATTATTTTGAATAAAGAATAAGAGAAATAGTGAAAATAAGGGGTTGGTATTGGGTGGAGAAAGTGAACCCCCAGGAAGAAATGGAACCAACATTATTTGTACCATATATACTCAGCCCAACAATTTCAGCTGGAAGTTGGCCTGGATATTTGCCCTGTACATTGTCTGCAGTAGAACCTCAAGTGCTTACTACATCTCTTCACTTTACTGATAAGAGATTCAAATCCAGGGAGTCTGTATCCAGAGTCCATAGAGTGTACCACTACATCAGTTCAGTTCAGTTCAATTGCTCAGTTGTGTCCGACTGTTTGTGACCCCATAAATTCCAGCATGCCATGCCTCCCTGTCCATCACCAATTCCCGGAGTTCACCCAAACCCACATCCATTGAGTTGGTGATGCCATCCAGCCATCTCATCCTCTGTCGTCCCCTTCTCCTCCTGCCCCCAATCCCTCCCAGCATCAGAGTCTTTTCCAATGAGTCAACTCTTCGCATCAGGTGGCCAAAGTATTGGAGTTTCAGCTTTAGCATCATTCCTTCCAATGTACACCCAGGACTGATTTCCTTTAGGGTGGACTGGTTGGATCTCCTCGCAGTCCAAGGGACTCTCAAGAGTCTTCTCCAACACCACAGCTCAAAAGCATCAATTCTTCAGCACTCAGCTTTCTTCACAGTCCAACTCTCCCATCCATACATGACTACTGGAAAAACCATAGCCTTGACTAGATGGACCTTTGTTGGCCACTACATAGACTGATTTTTTTTCAATTCCTTCCAAACCATGGTCTTAAAAGCCAGTAATGAGTCATATATCCTCACTCCCTGTCCTTAGGTCTCTTTATTTAGATGTCTAGTCTAAAGCAATTAAGATGAAAAACACATTTTTTGTTTTTCTCAGAAGTCTCCAAGGAAAATCTTTCCTCTTTCAGATCCTGATAATCTTGAAGTTGTTCTCTCACATTTTAAAGGGGTTCTTTTAGTGTTGTTTTTATTTGAAGCATCTTAAATCTTTCTTTTGATGTCCTTCCACTATTGCTCTGTCAATGTAAATCTTCAAGGAAAAGAATTCTGGTCACAATATTTCTTTTGTGATTGGGGAAGGAGGCACTTTGACTTTATAATTATTTCTTTCAGAATTTTTCTTTTTCCATCCAGGTGACTACTTTGGCATCTCCAAGTCCTCTAATATTTAATATATAATTAAAATTACTTAGGTCCAATAATAGAAGTTGGTCAGTGGGTAATTTCTTCTGATTATCTGTAGTTTCCAACTCTGAGCCCTGATTCTCCTCATTTTTCCAGCTCACTTTAACTTTTCTCTAAATGACTGTACTTCCTCTTCACCCTGAGGTGACCCAATTTTATACACAAGTCTTAATTTCTGGCAAGCATCACTCTTAGGAGTCAGTTTTGAGGAATAGACTTTTATTGAAGATTCAGGGAGGAACACTACAGTATTATATAGAACCCTAGCAGAAATTAAAACAAAAAATTTAACATATTTCTCTTTATTTTTTAGAAGTAAAACTGCTTTGTATTCCTTTCATTGGTATAATTTTAAATTAGTATTATACAGAAAATAGAATTGAATTAATCAGAATAATTACAAAGTTAAAAATTGCATATACAATTTTTCCTCATTAGAGAGTGTTCCTATGATATTGCATAATTTTTAAAAACACCTTTATTAAAAGCTACACATTATTCAGTAAATACACTATATGTTAATCATCCATTTTTCCAATGTTGAACATTCCCTGTCATTTCTAAAATTTTCACTTAATAATTTTTTAATTAATTTATTTATTTTAATTGGAGGCTAATTACTTTACAATATTGTGGTGGGTTTTGCCATACATCAACAGGAATCAGCCGTGGGTGTACATTTGTGGTACATATACACAATGGAATATTACTCAGCTTTAAAAAACAACTCATTTGATTCCGTTCTAATGAGGTGGATGAAACTGGAGCCTATTATAAGAGTGAAGTAAGCCAGAAAGAGAAACACCAATACAGTATATTAATACATATATATGGAATTTAGAACGGCAGTAAAGATGACTCTATTTTCAAAACAGCAAAAGAGACACTATAAAGAACAGACTTTTGGACTATGTGGAGAAAAGGCGATGGTGGCATGATATGAGAGAATAACTTTGAAACATGTATATTGCCATATGTAAAATAGATGACCATCGCAAGCTTGATGCATGAAGAAGGGCACTCAAAGCTAGTGCTCTGGGACACCCATATTTCTCTTTCTTAAAATCTCTGAACTGTCTCTACATTTCTCACATGCAAAATTTCTACTCTTTTACCTCTCTTTGTCCCAGGTGGTGCTAGCAGTAAAGAACCTGCCTGCCAGTGCAAGAGACACTGGCTCCATCCCTTGGTTGAGAAGATCCCCTGGGGAAGGGAATAGCAACCCACTCCAGTATTCTTGCCTGGAGAATCCTATGGACAGAGGAGCCTGGCAGGCTACAGTCCAAGGGGTCACAAAGAGTTGGACACGACTGAAGTGACTTAGCATGAGCAAAAGACACCTTTTTTTATATATTTAATTCCCCTCCTTTGTTCCCTTTCTCAGTAACTACAAGTCATCCCAATTTTTTCTCAATTTGTTAAACAAAGCAACATGTATCCTTGAAGATTTTTTGCTAAAATTAATGATAATAGCTCCCTACCTATTTAAGCTAAAAATTAATGGTTGTGTGTGTGTGTGTGTGTGTGTGTGTGTGTGTTGAGGGGGTGGGTCTGTTGCTTAGATAAGCTTGAAAAGTGCTTAACGAAGATTTCTCTCTTGTAGGATGTCTTCTAAGCTTTGATGTGTAAGTGTGAGGTGGGTGCTGAATGGGGAGAAGACCTTGTAGTAATAATACCACTTAATATACAACTGGAATATACCTTCTAGTTTTCTTTACCTGGAAGTTTCTGCCATGTGGTCACTGTGTTTAGACCTCTGAAATTCTAGGGCAGTGCTTGATACATAGTCTGTAAAAATTTTTAGATGAATCTAAAAAGACATCATGAATAAATGAATAAATAAGTAAGAAGGAAGGAAGTTTCTTTCTTCTGAAGGAAGAAACTGAATTTCTTGTAACCCACTTCTGTTATAGACTTATAGATTCACTTTGAGAATTGTGATTTTATGTATGTGAGTTATGATTATTTTCTGATAACTGCACCATTTCTCTGTAGTTTGTAAAGCAGAGGGACTTCCAGTGTTGCAGTGGAAGCATCACGTTTCCAACTGGAATTATCTCCCAAATATCTGACTCTTCACTTAGGGTAAATACAAGATGGAAGCAAAAATATTCAGTCATAGGAGCGAAAGAATATGGAATATTTAAGTATGGGAGGGAAAGTAATAATTTTCACAAACTGAGATGTGGAAAACAAAACACACTCTGCCTCTCAGGGCCCCTATGGAATTGGATGACTGGGAATATTAATGTAAAGACAGGATCTCCAAGCCCACAGGGAAGTCTTTTCTGATCACAGAGTTAATTGATAGCATCTATTCACAATACCATGATACTTACTGATGTATTTTTCACAGAACCATGAAGTCATTTCCAGCTCTTCTTGTTTTCCTCCTCAAAAGAGAAATGTAGAGATGTGACCCCAATTATTAATGTCACTTATTAAGCATATATGGTTAATGTTTACATTAACATTTGTTGACAATGTGGATGGATTGTAGCCCCTTATCAGTACTTTTGTGTTAGAGAGGAAAAAACAATAAGCTTTAGCATCATATTCTCTATTGCAAATCACAATATACGCTCACCATGAATCAAGGCAAATTGGAAGTGGTCAAACAAGAGATGGCAAGAGTGAATGTCGACATTCTAGGAATCAGTGAACTGAAATGGACTGGAATGGGTGAATTTAACTCAGATGACCATCACATCTACTACTGCAGGCAGGAATCCCTCAGAAGAAATGGAGTAGCCATCATGGTCAACAAAAGAGTCTGAAATGCAGTACTTGGATGCAATCTCAAAAACGACAGAATGATCTCTGTTGGTTTCCAAGGCAAACCATTCAATATCACAGTAATCCAAGTCTATGCCCCAACCAGTAACGCTGAAGAAGCTGAAGTTGAACGGTTCTATGAAGACCTACAAGACCTTTTAGAACTAACACCCAAAAAAGATGTCCTTTTCATTATAGGGGACTGGAATGCAAAAGTAGGAAGTCAAGAAACACCTGGAGTAACAGGCAAATTTGGCCTTGGAATACAGAATGAAGCAGGGCAAAGACTAATAGAGTTTTGCCAAGAAAATGCACTGGTCATAACAAACACCATCTTCCAACAACACAAGAGAAGACTGTATACATGGACATCACCAGATGGTCAACACCGAAATCAGATTGATTATATTCTTTGCAGCCAAAGATGGAGAAGCTCTATACAGTCAGCAAAAACAAGACCAGGAGCTGACTGTGGCTCAGATATTGAGCTCCTTATTGCCAAATTCAGACTTAAATTGAAGAAAGTAGGGAAAACCACTAGACCATTCAGGTATGACCTAAATCAAATCCCTTATGATTATACAGTGGAAGTGAGAAATATTTTTAGGGGCCTAGATCTGATAGATAGAGTGCCTGATGAGCTATGGAATGAGGTTCGTGACATTGTACAGGAGACAGGGATCAAGACCATCCCCATGGAAAAGAAATGCAAAAAAGCAAAATGGCTGTCTGGGGAGGCCTTACAAATAGCTGTGAAAAGAAGAGAAGCGAAAAGCAAAGGAGAAAAGGAAAGATATAAGCATCTGAATGCAGAGTTCCAAAGAATAGCAAGAAGAGATAAGAAAGCCTTCTTCAGTGATGAATGCAAAGAAATAGAGGAAAACAACAGAATGGGAAAGACTAGAGATCTCTTCAAGAAAATCAGATACCAAAGGAACATTTCATGCAAAGATGGGCTCGATAAAGGACAGAAATGGTATGGACCTAACAGAAGCAGAAGATATTAAGAAGAGATGGCAAGAATTCTCAGAAGAAATGTACAAAAAAGATCTTCACGACCCAGATAATCACGATGGTGTGATCCCTGACCTAGAGCCAGACATCCTGGAATGTGAAGTCAAGTGGCCTTAGAAGGCATCACTACAAACAAAGCTAGTGGAGGTGATAGAATTCCAGTTGAGCTATTCCAAATCCTGAAAGATGATGCTGTGAAAGTGCTGCACTCAATATGCCAGCAAATTTGGAAAACTCAGCAGTGGCCACAGGACTGGAAAGGGTCAGTTTTCATTCCAATCCCAAAGAAAGGCAATGCCAAAGAATGCTCAAACTACCACACAATTGCACTCATCTCACACACTAGTAAAGTAATGCTCAAAATTCTCCAAGCCAGGCTTCAGCAATATGTGAACCGTGAACTTCCTGATGTTCAAGCTGGTTTTAGAAAAGGCAGAGGAACCAGAGATCAAATTGCCAACATCCGCTGGATCATGGAAAAAGCAAGAGAGTTCCAGAAAAACATCTATTTCTGCTTTATTGACTATGCCAAAGCCTTTGACTGTGTGGATCACAATCAACTGTGGAAAATTCTGAAAGAGATGGGAATACCAGGCCACCTGATCTGCCTCTTGAGAAATCTGTATGGATGTCAAGAAGAAACAGTTAGAAGTGGACATGGAACAACAGACTGGTTCCAAATAGGAAAAGGAGTACGTCAAGGCTGTATAATGTCACCCTGTTTATTTAACTTTTATGCAGAGTACATCATGAGAAACGCTGGACTGGAAGAAACACAAGCTGGAATCAAGATTGCCGGGAGAAATATCAATAACCTCAGATATGCAGATGACACCACCCTTATGGCAGAAAGTAAAGAAGCACTAAAAAGCCTCTTGATGAAAGTGAAAGTGGAGAGTGAAAAAGTTGGCTTATAGCTCAACATTCAGAAAACGAAGATCATGGCATCCGGTCCCACCACTTCATGGGAAATAGATGGGGAAACAGTGGAAACAGTGTCAGACTTTATATTTCTGGGCTCCAAAATCACTGCAGATAGTGACTGCAGCCATGAAATTAAAAGATGCTTACTCCTTGGAAGGAAAGTTATGACCAACCTAGATAGCATATTCAAAAGCAGAGACATTACTTTGCCAACAAAGGTTCGTCTAGTCCAGGCTATGGTTTTTCCTGTGGTCATGTATGGATGTGAGAGTTGGACCGTGAAGAAAGCTGAGTGCCGAATAATTGATGCTTTTGAACTGTGGTGTTGGAGAAGACTCTTGAGAGTCCCTTGGACTGCAAGGAGATCCAACCTGTCCATTCTGAAGGAGATCAGCCCTGGGATTTTTTTGGAAGGAATGATGCTAAAGCTGAAACTCCAGTACTTTGGCCACCTCATGCGAGGAGTTGACTCATTGGAAAAGACTCTGATACTGGGTGGGATTGGGGGCAGGAGGAGAAGGGGACGACAGAGGATGAGATGGCTGGATGGCATCACTGACTCGATGGACGTGAGTCTGAGTGAATTCCGGGAGTTGGTGATGGACAGGGAGGTCTGGCGTGCTGTGATTCATGGGGTCTCAAAGAGTCAGACACGACTGAGCGACTGATCTGATCTGATGCCACTCACTTTTAGGCCAACTGTTTCTAATAAAATACTTACTTTCTAAAGGAAAGAGACCACAGCATATCTTGATATCATATCCATTTAAGTGTCTATTATGGTTATGTGTGAACAAATAGTATTAAAGCCTGAAATGTTCTGCCTCCTCTGTTTCACAGAGGACCAATAGAAGCCCAGGGGAAAGTGATAATGCTGAAGACTCCTAAATCTCAGCTAACTTCATTCATAATACACTATATATGTTCACACTGTAAAAACAGCTATAGAAGAAGGGCAAATTCTAACAGAGTCTCAAGATTAAAAAATACAATTTACCAAAATTGCTTAAAATATCAACTTTATATAAACTTCAATTTTTATATTAAGGTAGTCCCATTGATGAATGAGGAAAAGAGGTAGTATAAGCATGGACAGTCTCTAAACCTTTCTAGGGTTGAGAACCCCATGAACCCAACTTACTTGAAAATTACTGTTGAACCTTGTAGGAAAGATGGTTGCCAATTTATTTTAGAGTTTAAAGAAACTAAACCTGGATATAGAAGATAAATTTATTACACTTTCATTGATAGTCAAGATAATCCATATCAATCATACATCAATTCCGTGTTCAATTGATTTGGTTGGTTACTGGACTGATTGTTTGATTGATGATAGATAGATAGACAGAATAGATAGATCTCAATGAGAAAATTCACAGGAGATGGAAGGAAGATGTTAGTCAACTTAAAGAATGAGATAAAATAGTCAAATAGATTCTTAGTTTAATTCATAAAATCAGTTAAGCATTTGTAAAGGCTGTATGGAATGTACTATCTTAAAGCTGTGATACTACACCCATCACCAAATTTATGTTAAATTTCTTAGCATCTGTATTTGACTCCACCAAGACACTTCTATGGGCATCTGAACCAGCATTTACTGATGTTATTAAAAGCTAATTGACTTTCCCAAAATATAATTTTCTTGGTCAAAATGAAGTCATTAAGAGAGTATTCCATTATGTGGAATATTTGGAAAAGCAGAAGTATATACCTTTCATTTGGGAGAATCATTTTGGCAAAAATAAACTTTTACCTTATATTCAGGTATATGTTATATTTATAAACCCAAACAAAAGGTTTGGGGAACTATTCTTTGAAGAACATTTTGTTTGGAACCATGGGACAAAGTGAACCACATTATCAAAAGGATTTAAATGCAAGTGGATATGTTACTATATATCAAAAGAAAATCAACAAGGATCTGCTGTATAGCACAGGGAGCTCTACACAATATTTTGTAATAACCTATGGGGAAAAAATATGAAAAGAATAGATATGCATATAACTAAGCCATCTTGCTATATACCTGAAACTAACACAACATTGTAAATCAGCTATACTGTTGTTCTTGTTCAGAGGCTAAGTCATGTCTTACTCTTTGTTGCCCCATAGATTGCAACACATCAGGCTTACCTGTCCTTCACTATCTCACAAATTCATGTCCACTAAGTCAATGACCAACTATACTCCAATATAAAGTAAAATTAAAAAAAAAAATAAAGTATATATCTACACACATGCTAGCAAGATTATGTTCAAAATCCTTCAAGCTAGGCTTCAACAGTACATGAACCAAGAACCTAGTACATGAACCTAGATGTACAAGCTGGATTTGCAAAAGGCAGAGGAACCAGAGATCAAATTGCCAACATCCCCTAGATCATAGAAAAAGCAAGGGAATTCCAGAAAAACGTCTACTTCTGCTTCATTGGTTATGCTAAAGACTTTGTTTGGATCACAGCAAACTGTGGAATATTCTTAAAGAGATGGGCATACCAGAGCACCTGACCTGCCTCCTGAGAAGCCTGTATGCAGGACAAGAAACAATAGTTAGAACTGGGCATGGGACAATGGACTGGGTCAAAATTTGGAAATAAGCACTTAAAGGCTGTGTATTGTCACCCTGTTTATTCAACTTATATACACAGTACATCATGCAAAATGCTGGGATGGATGACTCACAAGCTGAAACCAAGGTTGTTGGGAGAAATATCAACAACTTCAGATATGCATATTATACCAATTTAATGACAGAAAGTGAAGAGGAACTAAAGAGCCTCTTGATGAAGGTGAAAGAGGAGAGTGAAAAAGCAGTCTTAAAACTCAACATTCAAAAAACAAAGATCATGGCATCTGGTAACATCATTTCATGGCAAATAGATGGGAAAAAAGTGTAGACAGTGTCAGATTTCATTTTCTTGGGCTCCAAAATCAATGTGGACAGTGACTGCAGCCATAAAACTAAAACATGCTTGCTCCTTGGAAGAAAAGCTATGACAAATCTAGACAGTGTATTTAAAAGCAGAGACATCACTTTGCCAACAAAGATCTGTATAGTTAAAGCTATAGCTTTTCCAGTAGTCATGTATGGATGTGAGAGTTGGAGCATAAAGAAGGCTGAGCACCAAAGAATTGATGCTTTTGAATGGTGGTGCTGGAGAAGACTCTTTGAGAGTCCCTCGGACAGCAAGGAGTTCAAATCACTCAATCCTAAAGGAAATCACTCCTGAATTTTCATTGGAAGAACTGATGCTGAAGCTCCCCAATACTTTGACCACCTGATGCAAAGAGGTGACTCATTGGAAAAGACCCTGATACTGAGAAAGATTGAGGGCAAGAGAAGAAGGGGACAACAGACTATGAGATGGTTGGGTGGCATCACAGACAATCAGTTCAGTTCAATTCAGGCACTCAGTCATGTCCGACTCTTTGTGACCCCATGAGCTGCAGCATGCCAGGCCTCCCTGTCCATCGCCAACTCCCAGAGTTCACCCAAACCCATGTCCATTGAGTTGCTGATGCCATCCAACCATCTCATCCTCTGCCGTCCCCTTCTCCTCCTGCCCTCAAACTTTCCCAGCATCATGGTCTTTTCAAATGAATCAGCTCTTCGCATCAGGTGGCCAAAATATTGGAGTTTCAACTTCAGCATCAGTCTTTCCAATGAATATTCAGGACTGATTTCCTTTAGAATGGACTGGTAGGATCTCCTTGCAGTCCAAGAGTTTGAGCAAACTTAGGGAGACAGTGAAGGACAGAGAAGGTTGACATGCTGCAGTTCATGGGGTCGCAGATAGACATGACTTAGTGACTGAACAACAATGAAACAGACAAGTGAATAAGTAACTGTGATATGTTAGGCAACCTGGAAAAGTCTGCATTGTAAGATTTATTGGATCATCATATTTGTTATGAATTGGAAGAATCAGAGCCCAAGGGTCAGAAAAAAGCAATTGAAAACACAAATGCATCTGCGCAAGAAGAATCATATGGAAGCCTAGACTAAGATAGTGAGAGGAAAGGAAAAAGAAAGAACCAAATTTAATTGAGAGACTATAAGAGCAGCAATAATTAGACCAATAACGTATTAGGAACACATAGAGCAAAAGAGCAAAAGGTAATAGAGGTCTGATTTTTCTAGTTTGAGATATTGACATAGATGTTGACTTCAATGAGAATGAAAGACGCTTCTGTGATAACCTATTAGCACCTCCATAAGAGTTGAGAATTGATTGTTGGGTTCTGACACTTCCTGGGAAAAATTAATCCTTTCATAGTGAAAAATTGAAAAAAGTGATATAAACAGACTCTTTATTTTTCTGTGAAAATAATTGTGCAAAAAATTGAGGTCTAAGAGAAATTATACTCAGGTTTTTCCAGGTATAATTTACATTTAGTAAAGTTCAGCTTTTTTAGATATTCAGTGCAGAGAGTTTTGAACTACATACCTCCAACAAAATCAAAGTATAATTTCCATTTTTTTCCATAAAGTTATAACACTTTGTAATGAATCTTTTTCCTCCATTCTTAGTTCCTAGTAACTAATAATCTGATTTCTGTCTCTCTGGTTTTGCCTTTCTAAAATGTCATATAAATGAAATAATATCCAGTTTTCATGCCTTTCCCCCTTAGCCTAGTCCTTTTGATCTACATAATGCTGTTGCAAGAATTAGTAGTTTTTGCTCTTATTGTACTATGTAAGTACACTGTAATTTGTTTAGCTACAAAGAAGTTGATGGGTATTTGGCCTGTTTCCATTTTTTGGTAATTATAGAAAAAGCTACAATAAATATTCAAGCACAGAAGTTTTTACAGACATAATTTCTGAGGGTTTTTTTGTTTGTTTGTTCTAGTAAACACCTAGGGTTGATATGCTGGGTCAAATGATAAAGATATGTTTGAATTATTAGAAACTGAAAAATTATTTTCTTATTTGACTTAAATATTTCAAAAACCTAATTCTAAAACCTAAAACTCTAGTGTTAACAAAAGAGAATATAGAAGAGAATCTTTATAACTTTAGATTAGGCAAAGATTTTTTAGATAGAAGAGGAGAACCATTAAACCATTAAAAAATGGCTTCCCTTCTGATAGCCAAAAGTTTTTTCTCTAAATCTATGAATCTGTTTTGTAAATAAGTTTGTTTTTTTTATCAATTTTTAAGATTCAAAATATGTAATACAATATGATATTTGTCTTTCTCTATGAGACTTACTTCACTTAGTATGGTAATCTCCAGGTCCATCCATATTGCTGCAAATGCACTATGCATTATTTCATCCTTTTTAATGGCTGAGTAATATTCCATTGTATATATGTACCACATCTTCTTTATACATTCATCTGTTGATGGGCATTTAGGTTGCTTCCATGCCTTGACTATTGTAAACAATAGTGAGCATTGGGGTGCATGCATATGTTCAAATCATGGTTTTCTCCAGATATATGCCCAGGAACGGGGTTGCTGGACCACAGGTAGCTCTGTTTTTGGTTTCTTAAGGAATTTCCATACTGTTCTCCATAGTGGTTGTACCAATTTATATCCCCACTAACAGGGTAGAACAGTTCCTTTTTCTCCACACCCTCTCCAGCACTTATTGTTTGTTGACTTCTTGATGATGGCCATAGAATGCCTATTTTTCTAAATATAAAGGAAGACAAAGAGCAACTAGAATATTTGTAGAGCTCGACCTCTTTATATTCTATTTCTGATGGTGGATTGACACTTGGGATAGAATAGTCTTTATTTTTAGAGATAAGATATTTTCCTCTATAATATTACTCAACAACCATCTTTTAGAAACAAGCAGACAAAGTTCTTCCATTTTTAGCAACTTGTTTGGCACAAAATAGTTTTCTGAAGACATTGATTATAGTTGGAAATCAAGTCCCCCTAACTACTGTCTATAATAAATATATTTAGCTTAACAAAGAAAAGGAGACAGAGAAATAGAAAAAGAAAGAAGGAAGCAGGAAGAAAGGGAGGAAGGGAAGAAAGCAGGAAGGGAGAGAGGGAGAGAAAATATATTTCATCTTAACCCAGAGGCTAACATGGAGTTAAATGTGTCCATTGGGATTTTGAACTTGTCATTCTGAACCAACCAAGCATAAAAGGGAAATTAAAATTTTTTTTTAAACTACTTATAGACAGTAGTACCTTGGACTGCAAGGAGATCAAATCAGTCAATCCTAAAGGAAATCAGTCCTGAATATTCTTTGGAAGGACTGATGCTGAAGCTGAAACTCCAATACTTTGGCCACCTGATGCAAAGAACTGACTCATTAGAAAAAACACTGATGGCTGGGAAAAATTAAAGGCAGGAGGAGAAGGGGATGACAGAGGATGAGATTGTTGAATGGCATCCCTGACTCAATGGACATGGAGTAAGCTCTGGGAGTTGGTTATGGACAGGTAAGCCTGGCATGCTACAGTTTATGGGGTCACAAATAGTCAGACAGGACTGAGCAACTGAACTGAACTGACTTCACTGTTATAGACTGTCTTACATCCAGAATGATACCATTTGAGATTTACTATTTTTCAGTTATCTATTCTACAATAGCTCTTTGGGATACAGATTATATTTTAACTGTCTCTATGGAATGCATTGAGTGATAATTGCATGCACAGAAAGGCAAAATTAGGGCCCCTTTATTGTATAGATGTCAAACTCTGAAAGCACTAAATTAAAAATTCTGATCAAAGACTCCTTTTCTATATACTTAGCACTCATCAAAATAAATGCTTCTGTCTGAACTCAATTTGGCAACAGTTTGTTTGGTCAGTTATATAACCATCCATTTGCTTTGCCTACATATGTCCCCACTGACACTCACTGCCAGGCTAAGCAGAATCTAGATCAGGAATTTGCAGAGTCAGTATTAAAAAGCAGCAAGTGAGCAGCAGGTTCTGTTTCTGGTAAAGACCCAGGTCACAGGGGTGGGAAGGGTCAGCCAGGGGTCAAGGAAATACAGGGCCAAGTGGGTCAGATGCCAATTTCCATGGTAAAGAACTGAAGCCAAGAAGCCATCCAGAGCCCAGGAAGCCTCCACAATGACACAAGGCAGGCAATAGTTTCTAGAGAGATCAAATTTTGTAGGATATTCTAGGAAACCTTTATAGATTAACATGTCTGAGCCAATTCCTATTCTGTTGCTGCTGCTGCTAAGTCGCTTCAGTCGTGTCCAACTCTATGCGACCCCATAGATGGCAGCCCACTAGGCAAGAACACTGGAGTGGGTTGCCATTTCCTTCTCCAATGCATGAAAGTGAAAAGTGAAAGTGAAGCCGCTGAGTCTTGTCCGACTCTTAGTGACCCCATGGACTGTGGCCCACCAGGTTCCTCCATCCATGGGATTTTCCAGGCAAGAGTGCTGGAGTGGGGTGCCATCACACCAGGCTTACTGTAGATCTTTCTGCTCTTGCTTTAGTTGTTTATAATGAATATTATCTTCATCAATGAGCACAATGATATAGATAATTTTATATCTTAATTGCACCTTTCTTCAACTTGATAATTGCAAACTCTCTATATTAATGTAATATTTACTTTTGCTTGTCTCTCATGTTCATATTGGCATGTTGAAAGATTATGTGCTTGATAAAATATTTGTAGACTAAATGTTTTCATTCATCTTTAGAGAGTTAATTCTATATAGAAGAAGCAGAGCTATATTAGGAGACAATTTGAATTCTAGCATTTTCTCAGTAGATAGGTTGAGATTTTATTTAAATTTTATAAGCCTCAGGTGTCACATCTGCAAAATATAGCTAAATAATGCTTTATCTATCTGAACATAGGGGATTAAGCCAATATATCATCTGATAGTCACAAAAATAAATAGACTTTTGGGAAGAATAGACGAGTTCTGCATGAGTTTTTGAAGGAATTGAATTCTCAGTCCTAAATCTTCCAACATGGAGCTGTAGGAAATATAGAAAGTATTTATATATAATGCATTTTCAGAGACTGAAAAAGTAGACTTCAGAACAAACAGTGCCCTTAGCCCCACCCATTTCAATGAGATGCCTAACAACACTCTGGACCTGCATTTCTCGTATATAGTTTACCTTAACTCTATAATTTACATTAATGTTGTCAGACCACACCCTGTTGTATGACAGTTTAGAATGCTCTAGAAAAGAATTGCTGGAAGGAGTACATATAGAAAACCCAAATTAATTGTTAAAGGAACCCAACTTCACATTCTAACTTTGTGATGACATGTAGATTTAGATACATATCTTCTTTCCTAAATACTATAATTAACAGTACATGTAAGAAAAAATAAAGGAAAGAAATAATGCATTATACAAAGACATGTACTATTGGTGGAAAAGCAAATGAAAAATTCCTTGACATCAAGTGGCTATCACTCATTACTGAACTCAAGCAGAGGAAAGTTACCCTAAAGAATAAATGCAATATAGTTTTCAACCAAATAACTCAAATTTTAGGGTTGAAAGAGGAAATGACAGAGAGGCAATGTGGAGCAGAGAAATTGCAAGAGTTCTGTCCACAGACACACCTGGCTGTAGCAATTCCACCATGTTTGGATTTGGCTTGGAAGAGTCACTAAGAGGGAATTCTGCCAAAGCAGACTGATTATTGGTATTAGGAGAGAGAGAAAAAAATAAGTAGTTCTCCAACTAACTTATTCCCACAATACACATGCAGGTTAAAATGACTCAGCACAGTCATAAAATCCTCAGAAGCTTTAATATTTATAGTAAATCCTGCCTTACCCTCTTACCACTTAAAATTCAGGCCAGAAATAGACACTTCTTTCTTCCTGAA
The DNA here is from genome assembly GCF_019923935.1 of Bubalus bubalis. NCBI lineage: Eukaryota > Metazoa > Chordata > Mammalia > Artiodactyla > Bovidae > Bubalus > Bubalus bubalis. The sequence continues at coordinate 55,350,403 of NC_059175.1, forward strand.
TAGAGTGTGCATCTCTCATTCAATGAAAATCTGCCCCACTATGTGTTTTCTGAGTCAACTTTCTCCTCCAAAATGTTGAATCGCAGCAACAATAAAAAATAAAGTGTATTTTGGAAGTTTTGGCCACAGAAATCAGAGCAGAAAAAGAAATAAAAGGAATCCAAATTGGAAAAGAAGAAGTAAAACTCTCACTGCTTGCAGATGACATGATCCTCTACATAGAAAACCCTAAAGACTCCACCAGAAAATTACTAGAGCTAATCAATGAATATAGTAAAGTTGCAGGATATAAAATCAACACACAGAAATTCCTTGCATTCCTATACACTAATAATGAGAAAATAGAGAAATTAAGGAAACAATTCCATTCACCATTGCAACGAAAAGAATAAAATACTTAGGAATATATCTACCTAAAGAAACTAAAGACCTATATATAGAAAACTATAAAACACTGGTGAAAGAAATCAAAGTAGACACTAATAGATGGAGAAATATACCATGTTCATGGATTGGAAGAATCAATATAGTGAAAATGAATAGATTCAATGCAATCCCTATCAAGCTACCAACGGTATTTTTCACAGAGCTAGAACAAATAATTTCAAAATTTGTATGGAAATACAAAAAACCTCAAACAGCCAAAGCAATCTTGAGAAAGAAGAATGGAACTGGAGGAATCAACCTACCTGACTTTAGGCTCTACTACAAAGCCACAGTCATCAAGACAGTATGGTACTGGCACAAAGATAGAAATATAGATCAATGGAACAAAATAGAAAGCCCAGAGATAAATCTACACACCTATGGACATCTTATCTTTGACAAAGGAGGCAAGAATATACAATGGAGAAAAGACAATCTCTTTAACAAGTGGTGCTATGAAAGCTGGTCAACCACTTGCAAAAGAATGAAACTAGAACACTTTCTAACACCATACACAAAAATAAACTCAAAATGGATTAAAGATCTAAATGTAAGACCAGAAACTATAAAACTCCTAGAGGAGAACATAGGGAAAACACTCTCAGACATAAATCACAGCAGGATCCTCTATGACCCACCTCCCAGAATATTGGAAATAAAAGAAAAAATAAACAAATGGGACCTAATTAAAATTAAAAGCTTCTGCACAACAAAGGAAACTATAAGAAAGGTGAAAAGACAGCCTTCAGAATGGGAGAAAATAATAGCAAATGAAGCAACTGACAAAGAACAAAATAATCTCAAAAATATACAAGCAACTCCTGCAGCTCAATTCCAGAAAAATAAACTACCCAATCAAAAAATGGGACAAAGAACTAAACAGACATTTCTCCAAAGAAGACGTATCAATGGCTAACAAACATATGAAAAGATGCTTAACATCACTCATTATCAGAGAAATTCAAATCAAAACCACAATGAGGTGTCATTTCATGCCAGTCAAAATGGCTGCTATCCAAAAGTCTACAAGCAATAATGCTGGAGAGGGTGTGGAGAAAAGGGAACCCTCTTACACTGTTGGTGGGAATGCAAACTAGTACAGCCACTATGGAGAACAGTATGCAGATTCCTTAAAAAACTGGAAATAGAAGTGTCTTATGACCCAGCAATCCCACTGCTGGGCATACACACTGAGGAAACCAGAAGGGAAAGAGACACGTGTACCCCAATGTTCATCACAGCACTGTTTATAATAGCCAGGACATGGAAGCAACCTAGATGTCCATCAGCAGATGAATGATACGAAAGCTGTAGTACATATACACAATGGAGTATTACTCAGCCATTAAAAAGAATACATTTGAATCAGTTCTAATGAGGTGGAATGAACTGGAGCCTATTATACAGAGTGAAGTAAGCCAGAAAGAAGAACACCAATACAGTATACTAACGCATATATATGGAATTTAGAAAGATGGTAACAATAACCCTGTATGCGAGAAAGCAAAAGAGACACAGATGTATAGAACAGTCTTTTGGACTCTGTGGAAGAGGGAGGGGGGTGATGATTTGGGAGAATGGCATTGAAACATGTATAATATCATATAAGAAACGAATCGCCAGTCCAGGTTCGATACAGGATACAGGAAGCTTGGGTCTGGTGCACTGGGATGACCCAGAGGGATGGTATGGGGAGGGAGTTGGGAGGGGGGTTCAGGATTGGGAACACATGTACACCCGTGGCAGATTCATGTTGATGTATGGCAAAACCAATGCAATATTGTAAAGTAATTAGCCTCCAATTAAAATAAATAAATCTAAAAAATAAAAATAAAGTATGAATTAATATTTCTAATAAGTATACTAGATTTTTAAAATCTAATTTTTAAAAATACTAAGAAAATTGTAACCTTGTAGCCATTCCCAAGGATATTTAAATGCAAAAAAAAAAAAAAGATAATCATAAAGACAAAGAGGGTTAAAATTTAGTAGAGCATAAAGTATAATATTATACCAATAAATTTTTAAATACATATATGTTGTATAAGTAACTACCTACTTAATGAATTCTATTGAGAGAGAAAGTCTACAAAAACCAAAAACAAATGTACCTGACCCATAAGACTTTCCAGGTAGGTTTTGGCAAAGAATCAAGATTTTTATTCTACTCCAGAGCATAGAAAACATGAGACTTTTCAAACATTCTTTATGAAGCTGTAATAACTCTAATATTCAATGAACAAAGATGGCATAAAAGCTATGATACATCAACATCACATATATATATACATGATTTATTAATATTTTAAAGGTATCATTTCATAAAATCCAACAGAAGTGAAAAAACTTTACCAAGAATAGTGTTCATTTGTTCCAGGAAGAGAAGAATAGTACAATATCATAAATCTGGTGTGTAATGTATTACACATCAATGAAGAGTGCTAAAATAAAGTATTTAATATACGAAAATTGTCTAACTGAAAGGCCAAAATTTGTTAAGCAAAAAATATTAGAATAAATTTTTACTAGGTGGCCAGATTGTTTAAAAAGTAAATAAAATATCCACAGCACTTAATTTAGGTAGCAACTGTCAGTTATATCACATTAAAATATTTTGAATTCTATAAAACATTGAATATTAGATCTAATATGAAATGCACAATTCCAAGACAAAAAATAAACAAAATTTTAATGTAGAATGTTGAATAAATGAAAAGATAAATTTTTGCACTATATTGACTGAAAAGACCCGATATTATAAAGATACCACTTGCCAAATATTTATATAAATTCAGTGTGTGTTCAACAAAAATTTCTGCTACATTTTCTAAAAGTATTTTTATATTTTTTGTTCTAAAATTCACCTCCAATTGTCAATTATTGGCATTAGCAATAAAGCATTGCTTTTTAAAAATGTCACTTAAAATCTACAACAGATCATAGAAGATCCCTCTTGAAATATTTCCATGACTGGTTCTTATTTAAATTTAAAATCTCTACCATGGTAAAAAAAATAAAAATAAAAAGAGTGTATTTTTCCACCTCCTGCATTTTCATCCAGTACTCCACATTCCCACAAAGTTGCAATCTCCTCTTCTCCTATGAGAAGCAAAATAATGGGCTCCCAAAGGCATCCATGTCCTCATTCCTAGAGCCTCTGAATGTGTTCAGTTATGTGAAAGAAGAGAATTAAGATCGCAGGTGGAATTAAGGTTGCTAATCAGCTGATCTTTTCCAAGAGCATCCTGTCTAAAGCAATTTTGTAACACTTCATCTTATTAGCTTTATAGAATTCAGCACAATTTGCAATTTTCCCTTTACAATTTGTCTTCTTCACTAAGCTCTATATGAGCAAGAATCTTATCTTCCTTGCTCTGTGCTTCATTTCCAGGTCCCCACTCAGTGTTTAATATGTGTAAAGAACTGACTAAATGAATGAATATACTATAAAGTCATAATAATAAAAGCATATAATAATGGCACAAAATATGTGTAAAAATCAATAGATAAGAGCCCAGAGCCAGAAGAAAAGAATTATGAAACTACAGAATATAATAAAGATTTTATTTAAAATCTGTGAGTTGAAAAGTACATGTACACCCATGGCTGATTCATGTCAATGTATGGCAAAAACCACCACAATATTGTAAATTAGTTAGCCTCCAATTAAAACAAATTAATAAAATAAAAAGTAGAAGAGCTAATAAATTAAAGCAGCCATTATCTGCATACACAGTTTCTTGCTATGCTCAAAAGTAAGTCCAGATAAATTGAAGATATAAGTGTAAAAACAAAAAGGATATTTTCATAACTTTAAAATGAAAAAGTCCTTTCTAATAGTGACATGAAGTACAGAAACCATTAAGAGAAAAGACTGATTCATTTGAGAACCTAATAATTCAAATTCTCTAAAAGCAAACAGCCCCATACACCAAATTAGAAAATGCCATAAACAAAATTGAAAAACAGTAGAAGAAAATTTTGCAGTGCATGTTATCGACAAGAGATAACTATACAAAGTATCTGGACTGGGTTGCCATTTCCTACTCCAGGGTATCTTCTCCACCCAGAAATCAAATCTACATCTCTGTGTCTCTTGCATTGTTAGCCAAACGTGGCACCAGAGAAGCCCATGAATTCAGCAGAAATATATTAACAGTCTTAATTTTAAAAATAAGAAAGAACATAATTCACAAACTTTCTAATAAACATGAAAAGACATGTAAAAAGCAATTCACATAACTGACCACTGAACAAATATGTCAAACCTTAAATAATAATCAGGTTGTTGTTGTTCAGTCACTTAGTCATGTCCAACTCTTTGAGACCCCATGGACTGCACCATGCCAGGCTTCCCTGTCCTTCACTTCACTTCATGGTGATGCCATCCAACCATCTCCTCCTCTGTTGTCCCCTTCTCTTCTTGTCCTCAATCTTTCCCAGCATCAAGGTCTATTCTAATAAGTTGGCCTTTCACATCAGGTAACCAAACTACTGGAGTTTCAGCTTCAGCATCATTCCTTCCAATGAACATTCAGGGTTGATTTCCTTTGGAATTGGCTGGTTTTATCTCCTTGCAGTCCAAGGGACTCTCAAGAGTTTTCTCCAGCACCACTGTTTTCAAATTGAGTTTGAAAACATCAATTATTTAGCTCTCAGCCTTCTTTATGGTCCAGCTCTCACATCTATACATGACTACTGGAAAAACCATAGCTTTGACTATACCCACTTCTATTGACAAAGTGATGTCTCTGTTTTTTTGTTGTTGTTGTTGTTGTTTTATTGAAGGATAATTGCTTTACAGAATTTCTCTGTTTTCTGTCAAACCTGAACTGTATGGCTCAGGAAACTTAAATAGGGGCTTTGTATCAACCTAGAGGGGTGGGTTGGGGAAGGAGACAGGAGGGAGTTTCAAAAGGGAGGGGTTATATGTACACCTATGTCTCTGTTTTTAATATGCTGTCTAAGTTTGTCATAGCTTTTCTTTCACATAGCAAGCATCTTTTAACTTTGTGGCTGCAGTCACCATCCAACAGTGATTTGGAATCTAAGAAAATGAAATCTGTCACTATTTCAACTTTTTCCGCATCTCTTTGCCATGAAGTGACAGGACCGGATGCCATGATCTTCATTTTTTGATGTTGAGTTCAAGTTAAGTTTTTCACTCTCCTCTTTCACCTTCATCAAGAGGCTCTTTAGTTCCTCTTCGCTTTCTGCCATTAGAGTGGTATCATCTGCATATCTGAAGTTGTTAAATTTCTCCCAAAACCCTTGATTCCAGATTGTGATTCATACAGCCTAGCATTTCTCATGATGTACTCTACATATGAGTTAAATAAGCAGGGTGACAATATACAGCCTTGACTACTTCTTTCCCAATTTTGAACCAGTGCATTGTCCCATGTATGGTTCTTAATGTAAATAAAAGCAATGGGATATTTTTCATGCATCAGACTGGCAAAGATCAAAATACTTAGCCCCTTGAATGTGAGAAAGACAAAGGATTCTCAGCTTAAAGAGAGTCAATTGGTACACCATATTTTTTTTTTTATATTGGTGTATAGTTGACTTACAATGTTGTGTTAGTTTCAGGTGTACAACAAAGTGAATCAGTTATAGATTATTTTCCTATGTAGGTTATTATAGACAATTCTCTGGGCTATACAGTAGGTTCTTGTTGATTATCTATTTTATATATAGTAGTGTATATATGTTAATTCTGAACTCCTAATTTACCCCTCCCCACCACCCTTCCCTTCAGTAACCATACATTTGTTTTCTTTGCAATAAGTATCAAGGCTTTTCTTTGAATTAAACATTTCACTTTTAGTGATTACATGCAAATTTATTCAAAGTTATGGAAACAGAAGTACTCATCAGAGGAGTGCTTATAATTATAAGAATGAAGAAAGAGCAGATAGGAAGAAAAGAAAAGAGAAAGATAGAAAGCTTAAGAAGCAAGTTACAGAGCAACATATGTAGAAAAAAAATTCCCCAGGTATTTGTGCATATATGTTACATAAAAATCTGGAAGAATATACACCAGAATTTTAATCATGCTTATATCTGGAGATTAGATGATGGAATCAAAAAGACTTGACTAAACATTCTTTTTGTGTGTTTTTTTCTTTTCTGGCAATACAATGACCCACTTTAAAACCTGTTTAATATACCACCATCTCTTTGGGTAACATAAATTGGTAAATAATAATTATCAAATTTGAGAACACTGTAAGACTTCTGAAAATGGCAAAGGAGAATGAGCATTAAATTTCCTAAGGGAACTTTATGGACAGCCAAACTTCTGCAAAAGTACTTTACAATTTATATCTATTATACAGGAAATTAAGGGGAATTCATTTATTATATTTCATAATTGCCATTTATTTCTATTTTGCAAATGCACATTACTTCCTTTCCTCCGCTCTAGGGCCCCAAAATATTTTGGGTAAAAGAGTAAGAATACTAGTCTCATCTTTAGCAAGGAGCTAACCCCAGAGATCAAAATCTAATAAGACAAATCCAAGAAGACAAATCCAAGCTATGCAAGAATGTTCTGAGGCATTTTTCAGGTAGAGATAGAGCAACTGAAGCACACGGAAACAAGTCCTTTCTGACATTTAAAACACCCTAGGCTTTTCAGATGGCGCTAGTGGTAAAGATCCAGCCTGCCAATGCAGAAGACATAAGAGACACGGGTTCAAACCCTGGGTCAGGAAGATTCCCTGGAGGAGGAAATGGCAACCCACTCCAGTATTCTTGACTGGAAAATTCCATGGACAGAGCAGTCTGATGGGCTAAGTCCCTGGGGTCACAAAGAGTCAAACACAACTGAGCACGCACACACACTAAGGAACCAGTCAACAATCATACACATTCAGTCTCGAAGCATAAAGAAACAACCCCCATGGAATTAATTTTAGACCAGTGAGAGAAAAATATAGCAGATAACTTATCTCTCTCCCTTCCTCCGAAAGAACTGTCATGATATCCATTGGATCATGTCACCTCTTCAACAACAGTCCTGCCAAATCAATCATCATTGTTCTCATGCCAAACAATGGCTCACTCAATAATGCACCCCCCCGACTTTGCTTTCTTCATTCCCTGCCTCATCCCCCTTTTCTCTCTCTTCTGCCTTTCTGAGACCTCACGCTTCACAATAAGTTCTAACACATAAACATTTGGCTATAAGTAACTGAGGTTGCTCAGTTGTGTCTGATTCCTTGTGATTCTATGGACTGTGGCCCGCCAGGATCCTCCATCCATGGGATTTTCCAGGTAAGAATACTGGAGTGGGTTACTCTTTTCTTCTCCAGGGGACCCCAGGGGTCAAACTCGGTCTCCTGCATTGCAGGCAAACTCTACCATCTGAGCCACCAGGGAATCTCTAAACATTTGGCTAATAGCCTGCTTTCTACAAAAGTATTTGCCTCTCTTTCTATGAGAGAGCTATGATATAAGATACACCTCTGCATAGGTTTCTTTTGTTTAAGATGCACAAAAAACTAAATTTTCAAAAATTAAACTAATTAAAATATATTGACTTTCATTTCTATGTCTTAATTATCAAAATTTGGCTCTGTGTCCTTAAACAAACTGATTAATTGCTTCTTATTTAGAAATTTAATTTAATAATTTATAAAATTAATTTTCTCCTTACTAAACATTTATTTCACTTCTGCATGTTTCTAATGTCTTATTTTTATTGTTGTGCAGTCGCTAAGTTCTGTCTGACTCTTTTGAGACACCATGCATTGCAGCATGCCAGGCTTCCCTGTCCTTCACTGTCTCCTGGAGTTTTCTCAATGTCCATTGAATCAGTGATAATATCCAACCATCTCATCCTCTGCTGCCCGCTTCTTCTGCCCTCAATCTTTCCCAGCATCAAGGTCTTTCTTAATGAGTTGGCTTTTTGCATCAGGTGGCCAAACTATTGGAGCTTTAGCTTCAGTATCAGTCCTTGCAATGAATATTCAGGGTTGATTCCCTTTAGGATTAACTGGCTTCTCTCCTTGCAACTCAAGAGACTCTCAATAGTCTTCTCCAGTACCACAATTTGAAAGCATTAATTCTTCGATGCTCAGTCTTCTTTATGGTCCAACTCTCACGTCCATACATGATACATGACTACTGGAAAAGCCATAGCTTTGATTATACGGACTTTTGTCAGCAAAGCGATGTTTCTGTTTTTTAATATGCTAAGTGTGCTATAGCTTTCCTAGTTGACGTCATTGCTGCACTCATCATCCACAGTGATTTTGGAGCCCAGGAAAATAAATCTGTCACTGTTTCCATTGTTTCCCCTTCTATTTGTCATACTGTTTTATTAAATAATATTAATAAAAACATAAATATTACTAGTCAAGAATCTCCGTATTTGAGATAGACAAATACATCAGAAATCACGATGCACTGTACTGACTGCAATAACAGAGTTATCTGAAAGATTATGGTCAGAAGAGAAGGGGCTTCCAATCCCGGCTTCAGCCTTTAAAAAAGGTTAAAATCCTACTTGATGAATCAGTACCTGTGAAGATTCTTAAAGAAATATTTATGTAATATTTAGCTGAGAAACCAGATGAGAGATATCAGTCTAGGCAAAGAAGACAGCATGAGAAAAAAAAGCCTTTGAAAGCAATCTGTTAATGACATATACAACGTGTTACTGGAAAAAAAAAAAATCACAGAGCCAGAGATGCGTCACGAGAAGATAAAAGTAGACAAGGCTGCTTGTGCCTTTAAGATCTGGGCTCTGCTGAATGTGACAGGGAAGTAATGCAGAATCCTAAAAATAACATGGCTGCATTAACAGTTCTTGATAGTCTTTTCTAACTCAAATTCTATGATTCTACAGCCCTGTATTCTTGTAATAGGATAGAGATTAAAAGTGGCATTTTGTTGACATTATATGCTATGGTAGTATGTTAGTAACAGTGTATTAAATAAAAATTATTATTGGTAATGTAAGATCAATCCCATATGCATGGTTTCATGAGATCACATCTGGAATGCTCTCTTCATTGGGGCAATATCTTTAAGAAAAATGTTGATCTGACAATATCCATAAACTGTCCAAGACTAATGAAGGATTTAGAAAAACATTTCTAGGGAAGAAAGTACTGTCTGTCTTCAAATATTAAACAGTTGTCATATGAAAGAAAAACAGATATAAGCTAAATAGCTTACGGATTGAAGATACATATGTAATTTGTGAGCAAGTTATAAGAAGCAAAATTCCACTTTAGTATACGAAAACAGAATGTGACAAAACTTAAGTTTTTCAAGAAGGAAAGCATTTTGATATATGCTTCAAGCAGAGGTTAAAAACAGCCTCTTCTAAAACTGGTGCTACTCTCTGGACAACACATGAAACTGTAACTCACCCTTTCATCATAAAAACAGAACAAAACCAAACCAATAAAAAATTTGCCCTCTCACCATAGAAAACTGGGAAAACATCAGAGTTTAGACACATATATTTGTCGTGTATATGTGTATAGTGAAAGTGAAAATCTCTCAGCCGTGTCTGACTCCTTGCCACCCTGTGGACTATTCAGTCCATGGAATTCTCCAGGCCAGAAGACTGGAGTGGGTAGCCATTCCCTTCTCCAGGGGATCTTCCCAACCCAGGGATTGAACCCAGGTCTCCCGCATTGCAGGCGGATTCTTTACCAGCTAAGCTACCAGGGAAGCCCAAATGCGTATAAACCTCATACAAAATGGATGTAATATAGTTTTCCAAATATGTACTTTTTCATTATAGTTTTAGAATAAATTCATTACTGTCAATTTAATTCTCTTTTTGAATATTCTGCTTGGAAAATTATATTTGTGTGAACAGACATAAAATCTGCAAATATTTTGTATTAATAAATATATACTAATGCATATATATGGAATTTAGAAAGATGGTAACAATAACCCTGTATACGAGACAGAAAATAGACACTGATGTATAGAACAGTCTTTTGGACTCTGTGGGAGAGGGAGAGGGTGGGATGATTTGGGAGAATGGCATTGAAACATGTATAATATCGTATATGAAGTGAGTCGCCAGTCCAGGTTCAATGAAGGATACAGGATGCTTGGAGCTGGTGCACTGGGACGACCCAGAGGGATGGTACGGGGAGGGAGGAGGGAGGAGGATTCAGGATGGGGAACACATGTATACCTGTGGTGGATTCATGTTGATACATGGCAAAAGCAATACAATATTGTAAAGTTAAAAAATACAATAAAATAAATATATTTTTTAAAAAACCAGCAATTCCAGCTAGAGATTGTGAGACTATATCATACTCTCTTTCATAGGGCAAAGGTTTGTAGAAACACACTATTAGAATTTATTGTATTAATAATTTACCACATTGTGTTTTATATTGCTATTGTACATAATCATGAATAATATTTTAATACAACTTTTAATTTTCTTTCAAGACTTCATTTCTCAAAAGCCCAATAAACTGAAGCATTCTGTGAAAAAAATAAAAATAAATAAAAATAAAAAAGGGATCAGTAAAGTCAAGTCAATAGCCCACTGATTAACAACAGGATACACAACATTGCTGATAATTTTGTTACAAATCTCCAAATTCCTTTAACAGTGATAAATTAGAAACATAAAAAAGTTTTAGAAATTCTACATAAATGCAACTTTGTAATCTCATATTTCTTAATTATACTCACTAAAATTTTCTTTGCTCTTAAAAACTTACTTTTCAGTGCAGTTCCTTATGTTATTATTCTATGATAAACCAGGTTTTAAGATTTCTGAACAATGTAGCAAGAGGGTGAGAACTTAACATTTATTATATACAGTGACTTAAAGTATTATTAACCTCATTATGGAACCAAGATACACTCTGTTGAAACTAGTTAAAATACTCAAAAAATATCCCCATTCCTTTTACATTTCTAGAACTTCATCAAGTAGGGATTGTATGTTCTAAGAAGAGGAAGGATTAATAAATACCAAGCATGCAGATTGGTTCAAAGCACATCATATGATGTTTTGATATGATTTATCTATAAACCAAGAAAACACATTCAGATATGCTTTATCTATACTTATGTAATACATTTGAAAATTTCTTATAATATTTCCATGGAAAAATTAGAGAAACATGCTATGAATGACAATATCATTGGGTAAACATGTAATTGAATTAATGACCCTGTCCAAAATTAATGATTGATTTAATATAAGGAAAGATTTGTTGGGCTTCTCCTCACTTGTAGCTGTGCATTTTGATCAATATTTTCGATTTAAATAATGTTGTGAGACTTGTGGAATTTCAAGACAGTGGAAGACACAAGGGTTAACATAATGACTGGTGAGATGGTCTAAACTTATCAAATACAATAAACTGAAAACAAATGTAAATACCTATGCCTAATTTTTTTATTGTCTGTATAGGCAATTAAAGGGGAAGTTGGCATTTTATAAAAAGTGTACATCACTTTATTAAAAGTGCATGTGATGAAAAGATGCTCAACATCACTCATTATCAGAGAAATGAAAATCAAAACCACAATGAGTACTATTTCACTCCAGTCAGAATGGCTGCCATCCAAAAGTCTACAAACAATAAATGCTGGAGAGGGTGTGGAGAAAAGGGAACCCTCTTACACTGTTGGTGGGAATGCAAACTAGTACAGCCACTATGGAGAACAGTGTGGAGATTCCTTAAAAAACTGGAAATAGAACTGCCATATGATCCAGCAATCCCACCGCTGGGCATACACACCAAGAAACCACAATTGAAAGAGACACATGTACCCCAATGTTCATCGCAGCACTGTTTATAATAGCCAGGACTTGGAAGCAACCTAGATGTCCATCAGCAGATGAATGGATAAGAAAGCTGTGGTACATATACACAATGGAGTATTACTCAGCCATTAAAAAGAATACATTTGAATCAGTTCTAATGAGGTGTATGAAACTGGAGCCTATTATACAGAATGAAGTAAGCCAGAAAGAAAAACACAAATACAGTATATTAACATGGTGTTCTTTGGAAGGAATGATGCTAAAGCTGAAACTCCAGTACTTTGGCCACCTCATGCGAAGAGTTGACTCATTGGAAAAGACTCTGATGCTGGGAGGGATTGGGGGCAAGAGGAGAAGGGGACGACAGAGGGTGAGATGGCTGGATGGCATCACCGACTCAATGGACGTGAGTTTGAGTGAACTCCGGGAGTTGGTGATGGACAGGGAGGACTGGCATGCTGCAATTCATGGGGTCGCAAAGAGTCGGACACGACTGAGTGACTGAACAGAACTGAACACATATATATGGAATTTAGAAAAATGGTAACAATAACCCTGTATGCGAGACAGCAGAAGAAACACAGATGTATAGAGCAGTCTTTTGGACCCTGTGGGAGAGGGCGAGGGTGGGATGGTTTGGGAGAATGGCATTGAAACATGTATATTATCATATGTGAAATGGATTGCCAGTCCAGGTTCGATGAATGATACAGGGTGCTCGGGGCTGGTGCACTGGGATGACCCAGAGGGATGGGATGGGGAGGGAGATGGGAGGGGGGTTCAGGATGGGGAACACATGTACACCCGCGGCAGATTCATGTCAATATATGGCAAAACCAATACAATATTGTAAAGTAATTAGCCTTCAAAAAAATAAATTAATTTAAAAAAAAAAAGAAGTGGAAAGGAACATTTCCCAGCTCATTCTGTGAGGCTGCTTCTGCTGCTGCTGCTAAGTTGCTTCAGTCGTGTCCGACTCTGTGTGACCCCAAAGACGGCAGCCAACCAGGCTCCGCCGTCCCTGGGATTCTCCAGGCAAGAACACTGAAGTGGGTTGCCATTTCCTTCTCCAATGCATGAAAGTGAAAAGTGAAAGTCAAGTCGCTCAGTCGTGTCCAACTTTTCGCAGCCCCATGGTCTGCAGCCTACCAGGCTCCTCCATCCATGGGATTTTCCAGGCAAGAGTACTGGAGTGGGGTGCCATTGCCTTCTCCAATTCTGTGAGGCAGTATTACTCAAATGCCAAAACTAGAGGCCAGTTATTATGTAGAATTCTCCTCAACTTTGCTCCATCCAGTGTTTGCTCACGAAGAATACCATGTTTTGCATCTTTGACAGGAAAATGATGGAAATGATACTGTGTTCACATCATCTCATTTTATCAAGTGGTTCATGATTTCAGTGTGTCCAATATTGAGGATATTCACTCGGATCACTTGATTAAAGTGGTTGCCATCTAGCTTCTCCACTGTCAAGTTACTCTCCCCATCTTGTAATTAAAACATTCTTTTGTATTTTAAAGTATATACATATTTTATTCCCTCCAAAATTTAGATTTATTAATTTAATTAAATCTATTTGATTAATAGCCTCTTATTTTACTAAGGGAATCATGACTTGTCACTATCATTATTTATATTGATATTCATATTGTTCCAGCCTCAGACAGTGGGAACCTCCTTAAGCCAGGCTCTCTGTCCTTTTGACATCTTCCCATCATTCTTTGAGCAATTTGATGCTTTTGGTAAAAGATATTCCAGGCTCATCTTGTACTTTTCCTGACCTTGCCATGGAACTAACAGTTTCTCCCAGAAATCCCAAAAAATTTAGTGGAAATTGGAATTTAGAACCCAATGTATGAGACTTGTATATACTCATTATTTCCCAGTTCCTGTAATGGACAGAGTCTGGGAAGTGGACATGTGTGCGCATGCCTTTGTGTGTGTACCCCCCTTGTATAACTCTGGCTCTGATATCACAAAACTCTGGATTGTCCCCAACCAATGTGAATGCCTATCTCAACATATTCAGATTCTGACACCCACTCCAAGCAACCGTTTTATAAACATAGTCCCCTTACCCTGCTTGGGCTTTGATACTCTGCAATGGAATACCCCCATGTTCAGATACTCCCCTTGTTCCACTCAGCCTCTAACTGCCCACACAGGGCTGCCCACTTCCATGCATGGATGCCCTCCTCCTCTTGCTTGGCCTCTGACTTTCTACACAAATCTGCCTCCTTCATGTGGATTTCGGCTTTTCTGGACTTAGGCTTTTACTCTGCATGCCTGGCCAGCCTCCTATTTAATACACTGGACTAAAGTGACTCTTGTGGCAGGCTTCTCTGCTCTGCGAAGGCCTCTTAATCCCAATTTGGCACTGACTTCCCATGATACGTCCTGGGATAGATATCCTTTTTTCCCTGCTCAAATTGTCGCATCTCATACCACACACCTCCCTTCCCTGTTCTTGTGGATCTTATCATTTCACCCTATTTGAGTTCTGATGCCCAATACTAGGCTACCTTGTCTGAATGGGTATCGTCTTCACCCCTACCATCTCATCTGGCCCACTATGGCACCATGCCCCCCTATCATGGATGCCTGTCTTGATAGACCTCACGGAATTGCTTTATGAATAGTTGCTTTATACTTTGGGGTATAACCCCAAAGGATGACTTAATTAATTACGTTGTTCATCCTGTTCTAGTTTTGGCCATTGGAAGCTCATTCCTGTCTTCTTTGACATAACCCCATTACTATGGGGCTTTTTTTTTTTTTTTCACTTCTGTTTTGATACAATAAGATCCCCAGACTCCTCTTCTATATTTCTTCTCTGAGCCCTATAATCAGCAATTTCTTCTAGAAGCCTGGTTCCTTTCCTTGGAAAAAGTATTGGGAACCAAGATCTGTGCTTATTTCTACATCATTGTTTCTTTCAGATTTTGAGAGTATCACTTCTCTTAGACACTTTCAGCTCATGGAACAAAGAAATATATGTATGTATATTCATGTGCCATCTATTTAACAGTTTAATTCACGTATGCATGTGTAACCGTATCAAGATTGTTAACCTGTACCCCTATTAGAAAGAACACTATCAACAAGATTAAAGTGATTTTATCTTTTGCTTTCAGTCTTGCAAACTCTGTTCATTTCCAAAATTACTTGTCAGGGAATCTGATTGAGGTAGTTTTAAATATTTGCAATATAGTTAGATTGTTCAGTCAGATTCTGTATTCCATTCTTGATGTCAAAATGTTTTTTTTTTTAATATGCATACACTGATTCACTTTATGTGCTATAAGATTCTAAGAGTTTTGACAAATATGCAGTGTCATCTATTTACCATAACATCATACAGAACAGTTTCACTGCCCTAAAACGTCCTCTATGCCTGGAGAAGAAAATGGACAGAGGAGCCTGGTGGGCTACAGTCCATGTGGTCTCAAGGAGTCACTCACGACTTAGCATCTGAGCATTGTCATTTTTAGGAACAGTGAAGGCAACAAAACACATCAGCAGCTCCTAGTTTGTGGCCTCTCATTTATTATCTTTCTTTCCCACTTGACCCTCGGCTCCACAGGGGCACATGCCCATGGATCTGCTCTGCTCACCCAGTGTCTGGATTTAACAAATGGAAAAATAAAAATGAAAGATGTACCCACCCTCCCAGTAGAGCACCAGGTTCAGAAAGAATACAGTGGCAAGGAAACGGCATTCTGTCACTCCCCAACTCTTTTTCAACTACCCGCTGGAAATTTCACCATCTTCCTTTAAGCCCTACTACCAGTTGACCCCTGCAAGCATCCTTTTCCTCCACCCAGAAGTCATCACAATGGCCAGATGGGTTCTGGCTGGGGCGGGGCCCTCTATGACATCAGCAAGGGCCCAGCCCTGGCTGGTCCTCAGTCTCCAGGTTCCAGGACAGACCAGCACACCAGGAGCCATTTCCTCTTGGCTCACCATGTGGTCCCTCAAATCGTTCCTGTGCTTTACCATGGGTGTTACCTGTGTCTACGCCTTAATGTTTACTTCTCTGAGAGACAAAGCTGAAGAAATCCAGGGGAAGATGCTCTGTGGAGGGCACTTTTTAATTCTGCAGAATCTACAAGAGCATGCCTGAGACTGGCTTGAGATCACGTTGCTCTGGCTTTTCTTCATTGTGCTGATGTACACAACAGTGAAGCTGGTAGGAGAGAGTGGCGAGAGTAAAGTGCAGACTCCTGCTGCCCGTCAGGGCTGTTCATTCAGCTCTCTTGGAAGGAAAAAGGAAAAGTCTTCCTCTGAAAAAGACTATATGTTCCATATCTTAACCCTGCTCGAGACGTACTTTGTGAAATTTGTGTCCATTGTGCAGAATCTGAAACTCATCACGTCAACTGGTGGTAACCACAACCCCCTCAATGTCGAGGTTCCTGCAGGCTTATGAGCTCTGGGGCAATGAAGAATTTGACTGAGTGGATTTGTGAGCCAAAGTAGGAGAGGAATTGTGAGTGCTGACATACCTTATCCAAACTAATAAAACTATTCTAAAGCAAAAAAAAAAAAAAAAAGTGCATGTGAGAATAGCATTGAAACATATATACTACCATATGTGAAACAAATCACCAGTCCAGGTTCGATGCATGAGACAGGGTGCTCAGGGCCAGTGCACTGGGATGACCCTGAGGGATGGAATGGGGAGGGAGGTGGGAGTGGGGTTCAGGATGGGGGACACATGTACACCCATGGCTGATTCATATGGATATATGGCAAAAACCACTACAATATTATAAAGTAATTAGCCTACAATTAAAATAATTAATTTATTTTTAAGTGCATGTGAAAAAGTCTTAGTGGATTCAAACCCCAAAGAGCTTGAATGGAATAGCTAAAGTACCCTTGAATTTTCTTTAACTGAATCCAAACTGTTCATTTTATTTTCTACAAGCTCATTATGAATCAACAGAGTGATATAGCTGCCCAAAATGCCATCCTGAGATGCATTAATTAGAATATTTGCTCAGAATACAAGAAGTCAGAATAAGTACAGCTTTATCTGCATTGTTCAGACAGTCCTGGGAGATTTTTGTTCGACATGGATGCCTCATTGCAAAACTAGAATACATCTAGAAGGAAAAACCTACAAAGCAGTACATGTGTATTCAAAAGACTGACAAATTGTGAATATGTATCCTGAAAAAAAAAAAAAAAAACACTTAGTATTTCAGTTTGAGTTCCCCAAAACCCAGATGCCAAGATAGGACTGGATATACAAGAGATTTATTGGGAAATGTCTAATGAAGGATAGAGGGGAGAGTGAGAGTAGGTAGGATGAATCTTAAGATTGTGATGCAACACTAACATCCATGAAGGAAATAGAGGAGGGAGGACTGTATAGGAAGAGCCTCGAAACACAGATCAGGTCTGAAATAGTCTTGGCCAGACCTATGGAAAGTCCCCAAAGCAAACTTGGCCTCTAAAGGGCAGAAACAGTATCTAATATGGCAGCTGTGTTCAGTCACTGAATGGGAGCAACCTGAGAAAGGATGTCCTCACGTCACAACCCCCATGTATCCAAAGGTACAGCCACTGGCATGTTTTGAAGACACACCTCTATGGCTGCTACACTTGAGGAGGCATAGTAGCTATCTTAAATTTTCCTTAAAAACTGTAATATGGATGAAAGGCTAGATATTTTTTCTGAAAGACTTTAAAGCAGAAATGGATAAAACCCAAGCTTCATCAAAATATGGAGTTCATAATAATTAAGAGCTAAAAAACATAATGAATAGTGTTACAAGATGGTGAGTAGCAAAGGTCCGTCTAGGCAAAGCTATGGTTTCTCCAGTAGTAATGTATGGATGTGAGTGTTGGACTATAAAGAAAGTTGAGTGCCAGCCAAAGAATTGATGCTTTTGAACTGTGGTATTGAAGACTCTGGAGAGTCCCTTGGACTGCAAGGAGATCCAATCAGTCCATCCTAAAAGAAATCAGTCCTGAATAGTCATTGGAAGGACTGATGCTGAAGCTGAAACTCCAGTACTTTGGTCACCTGATGCGAAGAACTGACTCATTTGAAAAGACCCTGATGCTGGGAAAGTTTGAAGGCATGAGGAGAAGGGGACAACAGAGGACGAGATGGTTGGATGGCTTCACTGACTCATTGGACATGAGTTTGGAGTTGGTGATGGACAGGGAAGCCTGGCGTGATGCAGTCCATGGAGTCACAAAGAGTCGGACATGACTGAGCAACTGAACTGAACTGAACTAAAAGAGTTAGAAGTTAGACCAGAAGATCTGTGAAACCACTTCTTAAATCCTGAAGTCTAATGAGACTTAGGAATAAAGGAACTAAGAATAGTAGAAGCTCAAGCAATTAAGGGGAGAAGGCAATGGCACCCCACTCCAGTACTCTTGCCTGGAAAATCCCATGGACGGAGGAGCCTGGTGGGCTGCAGTCCATGGGGTCGCTAAGAGTTGGGCACGACTGAGCGACTTCACTTTCACTTTTCACTTTCATGCATTGGAGAAGGAAATGGCAACCCACTCCAGTGTTCTTGCCTGGAGAATCCCAGGGACGGGGGAGCCTGGTGGGCTGTCATCTCTGGGGTCGCACAGAGTCGGACATGGCTGAAGCGACTTAGCAGCAGCAAACAATTAAGGAACACGGTTTGTTCAAATGATTATAAGGAGACTGGATTAGGAAGTTTTTATTTATTTTTTTTCTTTTGTAATAACAGTGCATTTTGAATTTCAGAAGAAAATAGTGAGACATATACTGCAAATCCACTGCCTCTTATATACTAAAAGTCCTCTGTGTGTGTGCTAAGTCATTTCAGTTGTCTCAGACTCTCTGCAACCCTATGGACTGTAGCCCATCAGGATCCTCTGTCCTTGGAATTCTCCAGATAAGAATACAGGAGTGGGTTGCCATGCCCCTCCTCCAGGGGATCTTCTGGAGCCAGGGATCAAACTGGGGACT
Organism: Bubalus bubalis; assembly: GCF_019923935.1. Taxonomy (NCBI): domain Eukaryota; kingdom Metazoa; phylum Chordata; class Mammalia; order Artiodactyla; family Bovidae; genus Bubalus; species Bubalus bubalis. The sequence goes on from NC_059175.1 coordinate 55,369,571, forward strand.
CTTGCATTGCAGGCAGATTCTTTACTTCTAGCACCCCCTCGGAAACTCCCAAAATCTTCTGCATTGGATTAGAATCAGATAACTGTAAACTGCTTAAGTCATAAGCTTTGGAACCCTGATGTTCTGAAAAACATAGGTAACACTTGTCTGCCCTTTTTTGAAAGGAAGAGTCCTTCTTTACTTTTCTTGTCAATACAGCATACATCCAGGCAAAAGAGTGTTCTAGATCTCAGTCATGTGCAAGTTTCTGCTTCCTTTAGAGGATAAAAAATTAAAAAGCTTTTGCACTCAATATTTTCTGAGGCCAGTGAACGGGTTAAATAAGCTAAAGTTAAGTCCTGAATATGAGAACTGAAAATCTGGCAACCAGCCCAGAGTCCATTTCCAAAAAGCAGCAGCTATCCTGGGCTTGTACAAAGGAGGTGGTTGCCCTAGCAACAGTAGATAAAAAAAGAAAATATGGCCGACAGGTATACGTACAGATTGCTCTAGAAAGAGGGAAATGGCTCTGCCAGCCCTGCACTCAGTATTAAGGAGTCATTTTGCAAATATCAAGCTTTGAAACTGAACCCTCTAACTTCCAATTGCAGAGATTTTCCCTGTCATATTTATTGAGGTCGTGATCAATGCATTTCATGATTCGCCATTTTAGAGCAATGGCTGAGAATGAATATGCCCCCAACCTAAACACAGTTACTACAAATGATTGTCAAAATACATCAGCTTACTCAAAAGGCCTCTTTCAAGAAAGATTTGCTCAAAATAAACATTGGTTTCCCCGCCGCCAAAGTCTTGAATTAAATTATTTATGTTCCAGCTCTTTTTTTATTCTTCTGCAGAACTGTGACTTTCATATGAAACATTTAAACTGCTCAGAGTCTCTGTTATTTTTTACATAATTATTTGTCACTTAAACTGTCATCTTTTCTTAAAAAACTAAACCTTCTCAGCATCCTGTGTGTACTAATTATCTTTTAAAAACTCTTTTATGGAATTAGCCTTTGAGATTTTTCTGAGACTGTAAAAGAATGGTGGTGGTTAATACTGTTTGGTTAGAAAGGATGGATGTATTTTTATTGGAAAGCTTGCAGAATCCTTCCTAAAGTATCAGTTTCTTTAAAGGTATAGTCCAGATTGATTTATTTATAGCTTTTATCATAATTTATGAGTACTGTCTTGAGTTATTCAGTCATATGGCAATCAGATGCTGCTGCACTGTGCTCAGCTGTGCCCAACTCTTTGTGACCCCAGGCACTGTACTCTACTAGACTTCTCTGTCCATGAAATTTCCCAGGCAATACTGGAGTGGGTTGCCATTTCCTTCTCCAAGGAATCTTCCCAACCCAGGGATCAAACTTGGCTTTCTTGTGTCTCCTGCACTGACAGGCAGATTCTTTACCTACTGAGCCACCTGGGAAGCCCTATGGAAGCAGAACCTTTGCCAGAAAAGCATAAGCCAGTGCTTAGTGGAACAGGTCGTAATACACAAGCTTTCACTCCTCAATCCCATTCTCAGATAGCCAGTTCCATTTTCAAAAAAGCATATGATGCAAAGACTTATACTCGTTCAAGAGATCAGGGTCCCAGTTCTCTTAGCCTATGAAATGGCCTTAATAAGACCCTTCCCTTAGGCTCCTGATACCCCCAGAGAGAGCATGATGAGCTCCATACAAGTAACAGCCAAGGTTCTTCTTGGCTGTTCTGTTCCATGAAAATGGGCCTTTGCCTACTTTGAACACAAAGGTTCTGTTTGAGTTAATTCATTCAATTTTGATTAGAGCTCCTTTATCAAGTTTCTTTACAGGTTTTCTCTGATTTAACACTCCTAATTTTCCTAGTAAAAATTAAACACTACCAGCTTTAAAATTCTAGGTAGACACTCATTGTGCACAGTGAATGAAGGACTCCAGCAGACACTACTCAGAGATATTCTGATGTCTCGATCATCTGTTCCTTGAATTAGAGTATGAAATCCCCAGGGCAAATGTAAAAACACAAAGGAAGAGTATATCAAATGATTCTTAAGAATGTGGAATAGCAAAAGTTGGTAGGGAAGAAATAGACATATCTTATAATAGTTAGCATAAGGGGATCCCAGGATAATTTTAGAGTTATCCATGATTAACTCTTTAATTCAATGTTTCTAAACTTTAACCAGAACCCTTTTGAAGGTAAAAAAAGAATTGACCCACTGTGTTACTTTGTGTTACTTTGACTATAGTTATAAAGTGTATAAATGTAAAGTTAGGTATAAACAACATATGCTCAGAAGACAGCCATAGAAACAAATTGAACAGGAACTAAATGATAAAGTCAATAAAATTAAAATTAGTTATTAATGTAATGTGATGAATCAGCTTAAAACTTAATCTGCTTTAAATCTGACGGCCACATCATGGTTTTAAAAGCAGTTGGCAGGCTTATGCTACTCTGTGTCATCTGCTAACTCAATTCACCCACTGCTTTTCTCTGCTCAAACTCATGAGAAACTTTTGTTTGCACAGTACTTCACTTGGCCTTCATGCCTGGGAAAGAATAGCGTACTTTCTTAATCACCTTCTATTCTTTTTTCTCTTGCTGATGACTACGAAAGATATACCGTTGGTGCCAGTGTGAGCCACACATCAAAAAGCATGAGGAGTAATTCTAGTGCAGCCATTCTTGGAGTCATCACATGATCATGGAATCCAACCTTACTTTTCTCTCTGTGATCATAAAGAGAAAAACAGAAAATCAAGACAGTATTGTAGAATATCCACAAAGCCCCAGTTGGAGAAACAGAAATCTAGTGGATAATTACGTCCAAAATAATTTTGGTTTTAAAAATAGTTAATAAATTGTTTTGATTTTTTAAAAGTTCTTAGTTTCCAAGGCAAGTATCTTCAAAACCCCAATCTCCTTATGCATTTGCACAGTTGACTGTATAACCACTCAAGTAGCAATCTTCATTTCTGTCCTCCTTACAGGGTCTGAGATAAGACAAATTCTCACTTTCACAGACTTCCTTCCACATAGGGGTGGCGACGTGATTTTACTGGGGCCAATGAAATAAATGTGGAGGGCTGCTTTCAATTTGGGAAAGTGCTTAATTTTCCTGATAAAAGTGACAAGTATGAAATGATTAATTGCTTGTCCTCCCTCTCTCCCTTTGTTTCTGCTTTGAACATAGACTTTTTTTTCCCCTCACTCTTTTTGATATCTCAGACTTCTCATAACTCAGGGCCAGGACATTAAGTGTGGTAGAAAAGAAAGGTAAGAAGAACCTGTGTCCTTGGTGATTTCTAGTTTTTTTTCCCCAAAGTTCTTATTAGTTAAGTAATATGTACCTGGAAAGTTTAAGCCACTGTTAAGCAAGAATTCTGTTTCTTACAGCCAGAAGCATTTCTAATTTAGAGATCTTATATCATCTTCCAAATCACCTAGTTTTTTATTGATGAAAAATAATCAGGAGCATGGAGTTGGTAATGTGGTGAAATATATTCCATTTATTCCATGTGGTATTCCACATTACATTTAATATTTTATGTTCCAAAATGTCATATTATATTTTTTATCCTTTAATCTAATACTAACCATGTATAATCACATAAAATGTTGATACTAACTTGCAATAGGAAAGATGGTTCTTTTTTATAGAGGTGTTGAAATGGTTTATAGTGCTGCATCCTGGCCCTGAGTATGTTTCCACCCCCAAGCTAGAGTACTTTCTATTCTTCCTTAACACAGCTGACTTCTTCCATGCCTTAGATGAGACAGAATTCCTCCTACTTGGATCTTGCATAGGCTGTTCCTCTGCCTGGAGTGCCCCTCCCAACGCATTCCTCCTCCCCTCCTTCTGCTCCAGTTTACCCTTTGGATCTAACTTAACACTTCAGTTCCTCAAGAAAGTTTGCTAGACTCCCCCAACCTAATTCAGCATCTCTGATCTAACTCACTAAAATCATTTCCTTCTGAGTACTTTTATTAACTTGAAATGACACATTAATTACTATATTTGAGTCTTGATTTCTACCCCAAGTCTCTTTGCCTGAAACCCCATGCATTTTACATTCATTAATGCATCTCTGTACCTAGCCCAGTGTTAGTTACCTGATAGATGTATGGTAAACATGTGTCAAGTCAGGGAATAATTTAATGAATGAATACATAAGTGAATGGAAAATGGGAATAATGTAATGATATTTCAAAGGTAGCAGACATTGAAAACTGATAACTTCTATTGATTATAAGAAATCATATATTTCAATGTGTGTATTAGAGCTACTAAGCCTCAGATAAATTATATGGATATATACATTCCTATTAATTTGATAATCCAGTGTTAGTGCTTTGGAAATTCATCAAGGTGCACAAATGAAATTATTAATGTATAGCAAATAAGCATATGTTCTGTGAAGCATATCAAGTTATCTGTTACTTATAGATTAAATGTCCCTTTTTCTCACTGCCCATTGCTAGAGGTAGTCATGTCTATCTTTTTAGGGATCTTATGCATCATGAAATAATAGTTAAATCAGATAATTTAATTGCCATAGGAGGTTTTATTTTCCTTGAAAACCTGAATCCCATGAAAGAATTATGCTTTCAAAATTTATACATACCTAGGCAAAAAGTTCTCACTATATTAAATTCTTTTGTAAATTCTTAAATATGACTTCTCTTCCATTATATATTAGTTCTCAGGTCTTAAATGAAAGCCAAATATATAATTGTCTTACTTTTCCTATTTTTTTTTATATAGGTGAGACCCTTCACCTATATCTTGGACTAAAGAGAAGGATTTCTGAGTGTGTGTGTGTGCACGCACGCTCAGTCATGTCCAACTCTTAGTGACCCTATGGACTGTAGCCCGCCAGGCTCTTCTGTCCATGGGATTTTGCAGGCAGGAATACTGAAGTGGGTAGCCATTCCCAGGGGATCTTCCCAACCAAGGAGTTGAATCTGCATCTCCTACATTGGCAGGCAGATTCTTTACCACTGAGCTACCTGAGCTTATGATTACTTGTTCTTCTTAATGCAGAAATCAGAAAAAATAGGAGGTAAACTATAAAAGTTAAAGAACAAAAAAGTTAATGTAAAGCCTGACTAAAAAAAGCTTACAAACCATATTTTTTTCAATTATTAGTTTCTATTTTGTTTATCTATGACTATAGACTATTCTACTTGTCCTGATTTTTAAAGACCATCAAATTATTTTCTTAATTATTTTTAACTGGAGGATAATTGCTTTCAATATTGTGTTGGTTTCTGCCATTTGTTATTGTTCAATCACTCAGTCATGTCTGACTCTTTGTGACCCCATGGACTGCAGCATGCCAGGCTTCCCTGTTCTTTGCCATCTCCCGGAGATTTCTCAAACCCATTTCCACTGGGTGGGTGATGCCATCCAAGAATCTCATCCTCTGTCATCCCCTTCTCCTCCTGCCTTCAATCTTTCCCACCATCAGAGTCTTTTTTAATGACCCGGCTCTTCATATTAGGTATTGGAACTTCAGCTTCATATCAGGTATTGGAACTTCAGCTTCAGCATCAGTCCTTCCAAAGAATATTTAGGGTTTCCAAGGAGAAGGGGACGACAGAGGATGAGATGGCTAGATGGCATCACCGACTCGATGCACATGAGTTTGGGTGAACTCTGGGAGTTGGTAATGGACAGGGAGGCCTGGTGTGCTGCGATTCATGGGGTTGCAAAGAGTTGGACACGACTGAGCGACTGAACTGAACTGAATATTGATTTCCTTTATAATTGACTGGTTTGATCTCCTTGCAGACCAAGGGACTCTCAAGAGTCTTCTCCAACACCACAGTTCAAAAGCATCAGTTCTTTGGTGCTCAGCTTTTTTCTGGTCCAACTCTCACATCCACACATGACTACCGGAAAAATCATAGCTCTGATGAGATGGACTTTTGTAAGCAAAATAATGTCTCTGCTTTTTAATATGTTGTCTAGGTTTGTCATAGCTTTTCTTCCAAAGAGCAAGCATCTTTTAATTTTATGTCTGCAGTCACCATCTGCAATAATTTTGGAACCTAAGGAAATAAAGTCTGTCACTGTTTCCATTGTTTCCCCATCTATTTGCCATGAAGTGATGGGACTGGATGCTATGATCTTGGCTTTTTGAATGTTGAGTTTTAAGTCCGTTTTTTCACTCTCCTCTTTCACCTTCATCAAGAGGCTCTTTAGTTTCTTTTCCCTTTCTGCTATAAGGCAGGTGTCATCTCAGTATTTCAGGTTATTGATATGTCTCTTGGCGATCTTGATTCTGGCTTGTGCTTCATCCAGTCCAGCATTTTGCATGATGTACTCTGCATAGAAGTTAAATAAGCAGGGTGATAATATACAGCCTTGACATACTCCTTTTCCAATTTGGAACCAAACTGTTGTTCCATGTCCAATTCTAACTGTTGCTTCTTGATCTGCACACATATTTCTCAGGAGGCAGGTCAGGTACTCTAGTATTCCCATCTCTTTAAGAATTTTCCACAGTTTGTTGTGATCCACACAGTCAAAGGCTTCAGTGTAGTCAAGGAAGTAGAAGTAGATACTTTTCTGGAATTCTTTTGCTTTTTAGCTAAAAGCAGATGTTGACAATTTGATCTCTGCTTCCTCTGCCTTTTCTAAATCCAGCTTGAGCATCTGGAAGTTCTTGGTTCATATACTATTGAAGCCTCACTTGGAGAATTTTGAGCATTACTTTGCTAGCATGTGAAATGAGCGCAGTTGTGCAGTAGTTTGAACATTCTTTGGCATTGCCCTTCTTTGAAGTTGGAATAAAAACTGACCTTTTCCAGTCCTAAGACCACTGCTGAGTTTTCCAAATTTGCTGGCATATAGAGTGCAGCACTTTCACAGCATCATCTTTTAGGGTTTGAAACAGTTCAGCTGGAATTCTATCACCTCCATTAGCTTTGTTCGTAGTGATGCCTCCTAAGGCCCACTTGACTTCACACTCCAAGATGTCTGGCTCTAGGTTTCTCCCATATATAAACATGAATCAGCCCTAGGTATACATATGTCCCCTCCCTCTTGAACCTCCTTCCCACGTCCTACCCCTCCCTACTCCTCTATGTTGTCACAGGGCATCAGATTTGAGCTCCTTGCAGTAGATAGCAAATTTCCACTGGCTATGTACTTTTATATACAGACTATCAAATTAGCCATGTATTTTTGCTGTAAAAACCAGTCCATCATTTCAACTTTAGGCTGGTATCCCCATAATAATAAAACTATGTCAATACTAAATTTCAAATTGTGTAAAAACTCTTACTAACAGGGAAAAAATACTTGATCTGTCAAAATAAGTAACAGTTAACTCAGATTGAGTAAATGATACATATTGACTTGATAGAAAGTTGAATTGTTAAGACATGTTAAGATATGTTAAGACATGCCCAATGAGATTGTATAATGGTGAAGCTAAAGAAAGAACATACCGTTGTGAACATGAGTGTCATAAGCTTGATTATGGCGGAAAAAATGGTAGATTTTAAGAGGATTGAGTTTGAAGTGAAGAATATGGGGATTATGAGCTGGATGATGAAGGGGAAAAAAAAAACTCAAATTAAGTTCAATCCAGTTGCAAACCAACCATCCCAATGACATTCTACTGATCTTGAATATGAAGGTGGGTGCAAGAACCTACATATATAATAAAATTGCATAAATTAAATACATGTGCACACACATACAAACACACACTAATACAAGAAAACTGGAAAAACCTGAATAAGATTGATGGATTATATCAATGTCAGTATCTTGGCTCTGATGTTGTACTACAGTTTTATAAATTATCATTGTAAGGAATTAGGTTAAGGGCATATGGGATCACTCTAGGTTAGTTTTTACAACTACGTGTGATTCTACAATTATTTCAAAAAATAATGTTTGAAGATGTCCTCTGGTTACAGTGATTACAATGAGCTAGAAAAGATGCTAAAAAAGAAGAGTTGGGTAGGGCAGGGGGACTTCTTCACCTGTTCAGTATTCTCCATATTATATGCTAGTTGAAAAGATTTCCTCTAAATACTAGGATTTAGACTGTGCCAATCTCATAGGCTTTTGATCTTATAGTTTGTTAGCTCCTTACCTCCTTGATAAGAGATAGTAAATGTATTAAAACCAAGCATTGTCTCTTATCAAAGTACATAACTCCTATGACAGCCAGCACCAAGGTCATAGATATTAGATACCAGTTCTATATTTTTTAATAAATTACTGGATGCACGTGCACAGGCTAGGAGTACACAATCCTTCTTAACAATTTGGTTTTGCTGTAATTAGCTATGACAAAAAAAAAAATCAGAAAAGATGGAGACTATTGTTCCTGCTGTTAGGTATGACTAGTGTTCAGTGGGCTACTGAACTATTGATTTAGAACACAGTTCATTGAACCTAAAGCTAAAGGGGTATCTGATAGAAACCTCATCATCTATCTCCCTCATTTTTACAGAACAGATACATCATGTGACATTCCTGAAGACCTGGGGGCCAAAAGTGGCCAAGATGCAGAGAGTGATTGGATAGCACAAAAGTCAATTCACTTTGAAACACATCAGGTTAGCACAAGTTCATCTCAGTTAGGGATTAAAGTGGTTTCAAGTTGACTGAAAGCAGATTACTCAGTGGACATTTGTAGAACAAGCCAGTATGTGTTGATTAACAGATCAGTCATGGGTTCCACAGTGTCTGAGGGCTTTTCTATAAAGCCTAATAAAACCAGAGAAGCCAAAGGAATCACTGGATTCTGCGCATATTTGAATGACTGTTATTCTCCCTCTAAACCCATTTTGATAGAAAATATAAATACATAAAAATAGTAAATTTTTTATCTATAAAAAACACAATTTCCTTATTTTAATATAAACATAAAGGATGTTTGAGAGATGCAGTGTTACAAATGCTGGGGCAACTAAGAAAACCATGACAGGATTATTAAGAAAACATTCAAGGACAGTATCAGATTATAGTGGGATATTGTTCCATAGACCAGTGGCTTTTAACCCGACTGCATGTTAAAAGCACTTGAGGGTTTTAAAAATATCAGTGTGCAAATAAAAAGCCCCAAATTGAATGCAAATATTTGGGATGAGTCTTTGGCCTTGATTATTTAATCATTTATCATAATTGTTGTTTTTGTGATTATTAAAGTTTCTCAAGGATTGCTAATGTGCAGACAGGTTTGGGAACCACTGACTTGAACCAAAGGCAAAAATGATACGTTCAGAAATGCTGCATCCTGTCCCCCATGACAAAAAAATGTCCCTCCATTAATCTTACTCTCTATCATCTTTACTAAATAATAAGCTTCCTGTAAATCAAATTTTATGAGTTGTTATCTGCTATTCTTGCCTAGATTTCTAGAAATTCAAGATGAAGGAGACTAGATATCAATTTACAATTGTTATTTTACACAAGACACAGAAATTATTACAAATATTAAATATTACACTTGAGGATATATCATCAGATGCATGAATAGAAAAAGTAACCTTTTTTTTTTTTTTGGTCTGTTCATAGTCCTAGACCCCAAAGTGAATAAATCCTTTCAAATGGATCTCATTCAAAGATATAACATAATTATAAAGCTAGAGCTCATCTTGGCTCTCTTCTTTTGCAAATGTTTCTAAACTCAGATTATTAAAGACAGTACTGGCTGTGCTTTACAGGTAATGTAAACAGTGCTGTTTCATAACATTCCCAGACAATATTACAAAACTCTCTCCATCAAATAGTGCCTTGAATAGGTTTGCCTCCAGATGGGGAAAAAAAGACCAAGACTTTGAAACAAAGGAATACATCAGCATCATGGCATAGTGCAGCCTTGATTGAGAAGAGAACACTCCCAAGATAAAAGGAAAAATTACATCTCTGAATCACTAGATATCAGATGCATACTGAGTAGCACCAGATATCTAGGATGAAAATGGACTTGTGTCCTGAGGAATCACTGCCCGGGTTACCCATTGATTCCTTCTCTGTCATTTGGGAAAGCTCTGAGGTATAAGGGATTGAAGGTAAATTGAATACATTTGGAGGCAATAAAATGAGAAAAAGTTTAGGAATTTTTATACCTTTGATATGGCTGCATTTCTCCCTTGGAAGCATGACTCATAGTTAAAAGCTAATTCATTCAGTGTCTTTTGAATCTTGAATAAGTCCTTTGGGAGCATAGAGAATACAAACATGATTTACAAAGATTTTGTGACCTTAAATAGCTTATACTTCAGTGGAGAAATGAGAGAGTAATAACCATGATTGTATCTGTATGATTAAACTTGGCATATAGAAGTGAGGCTAGAGGTTTCCAATTGACAGGCCCAGTGGAATGAAGAGGTAAGGACCATGGAATACAAGAATCTTGGAGTTGCTTTAGCCATTCATGTGATGTCATTTATCCCTGAGTGATTCTGGTCAATGTTAACATAGTTCCATTTTGCATCAGAGAAGTCTCTCTGCTGCTGCTGCTGCTGCTAAGTTGCTTCAGTCGTGTCCAACTCTGTGCAACCCCATAGATGGCAGCCCACCAGGCTCCTCTGTCCCTGGGATTCTCCAGGCAAGAACACTGGAGTGGGTTGCCATTTCCTTCTCCAAGAAGTCTCTCACCAGACAGCAAATGTAGGACAGAAAACTTGCCTGTATTGTGTGAGCTCTCTCAGTAAATTGTTGGTCAGTGTGACTCAAAAAGGAATACAGATAGAGAAGAAGAAATATCATATGCCATACCTTATACGTGGAACCTAAAAAGAAATTACACAAGTGAACTTACAAAACAGAAACAGACTCATAGATTTAGAGAATAAATTTAAAGTTGCCAGGGGGGAAGGATGGAGAGAAGGAAGAGTTAGGGAGTTTAGGATAAATATGTACACACTGCTATATTTAAAATGGATAAGCAACAAAATTATTCCAGTCCATCCTAAGGAAATCAGTCCTGAATATTCATTGGAAGGACTGATGCTGAAGCTGAAACTCCAATACTTTGGCCACCAGATGTGAAGAACTGACTCTTTGGAAAAGACCCTGATGCTAGGAAAGATTGAAGGCAGGAGGAGAAGGGGACAACAGAGGATGAGATGGTTGGATGGTATCACCGACACAGTGGAGATGAGTTTGAGTAAACTCCGAGAGTTGGTGATGGACAGGGAGGCCTGGAGTGCTGCAGTCAATGAGGTCACAAGGAGTCGGACACAACTGAGCAACTGAACTGAACAGAATAATCTACTTCATATTTCGTCTCATCTACCTCTTATTAGCTTTGTCCACTAATTTTTGGATCCCAAGCCAGATATTTTTCTACATACAATCTTGTTTCTTGGAAATTCCAAGTAAATATCCCAGCCTCCTAGGCCAAAGTAAATGTATTACCCCTGCACACACATACAGACTCACACACACGCACACATACATACTCTCTCTTTTTCTTCAGCCACACAGATTTCTGCATTTTGTTTTTGATGAGTGACACTGTCATTAACCTCTCTAACCACAACCCTCAGAGCCAACCTCAACTTATTTTCCCTCACTACTCTGTAAACTCTTATAAATTCTACCTTCTAAACATTTCACTTGTTTTTTGTTTTTTGTTTTTTTTTTTTCACTTTCTACCTACACTCCCACTATCTTGATTTAGACTGTCTTTATATTTTCCTTAGTTATTCTAATAACTCTTACTACAGCCTCCAAGTCTTACACCAAGCTAAGCATTCTCCCGATAAACATCTAATCGTGACACTGTCTTATTAAAATTCTTCATGTGACCATCACTGACTTGAAATTTGTCATGACCTTTTCTTACTTTTTCAGACTCAACTATCCTACATACACATGTATGCTGTGCCCTTAATATCCTAGTAAAGTACTGTATTCCTCATACCTCCATACAATATTGTCATGCCCTTTACTTTCAAGATTCAACTTGTCAAGTACTCATAACAGAGCCACTGGAAAATTAACTAGGAATGTGCCTTAAGCAGGACAAAATTAAGTTATTATTCTGGAGGTCTGAAATGACAAAATCAGGTAGAGAACCAGAATCAATTCCAAGAAAGATCAAGGTCAGTGAAGTTAAGAAAGTTTCTGCAAAACAATATTTTGCCCATAAGGAAACAGAAAGAGAAGACCATAAATAAGAGTGGTTAATTTGTGGTCAGGATAGTTTAAAAAGAAATAAAGTTAAGAAAAGAGAACTTAGCTAGCAGTTCAAACTTGAGACAATAAATTGACAAGCTGGCAAGCCCCTTTTATTTGGAAACTGAGTCCTTTCAAGGAGATGAAGAAAGTACAAGATTAACTGCAGAATGTAAGCTGCGATGGCTAGAACACTTGTCATCTTTCTCCCAGTGGTCAGTTCCACCAGTCTCTTTGGCCATGGTTGATTGAGTCCAGTAGACAGACATGTGACTCAAGTTAGACCCAAATTCTTTTCCTTAGGAGTTTATGAAGTAGAACATGGACAAGCAGAGACAAATGGCAGTGTGAATTGGATTCCATAACAGCAATGTTGAGTTACTCCCCAAACAGCCATAATTTCTTTCCTTTTGGAGGTTTGGTTTGGACAGCCCAGAATCTCTTATTAATTTCCCTTTTGACTTGAGTACACCAAAATATTTCCCAAATTATCTGGGAACAAAAACAAATTGGAGAACAATATGTTCAATATAACTCTTTTGTTTGAAAAAAGAGGTGTCGTTAAAATTTAGATCTAAAACAGCATCCAAATAAATCTGGACCCCAGGAATGTGTTGATTTCCATCGTGGGTGGAAGGTGCCTGTGACTTTCATGACTAGGGCTAGCTGCTCTCCTGGTTGCTGGTGTGGCCTCTAGTTGGCATCATGCAATTTGGTGGTGGTGGTTCAATCACTAAGTCATGTCTGATCTCTTGTGACCCCATGAACTGAAGCACACCAGGCTTCCCTGTCTCTCACTGTCTCCTGGAGTTTGCTCAAATTCATGTCCATCGAGTCAATGATGCCATCCAACCACCTCATCCTCTATTGCCCCCTTCTCCTCCTGCTCCCCAACATGAGGGTCTTTTCCAATGAGTCATCTCTTTCTCATCAAGTGGCCAAAGTATTGGAGCTTCAGCTTCAGCAACAGTCCTTCCAATGAATATTCAGGGTTGGTTTCCTTTAGGACTGAATTACTTCATCTCCTTGCAGTCCAAGGGATTCTCAAGAGTCTTCTCCAGCACATTTCCAAAGCATCAATTGTTTGGTGCTCAGTCTTCTTATGGTCCAACTATCATATCTGTACATGACTACTTGAAAAACCATAGCTTTGACTGTATGGACCTTTGTTGGCACAGTGATATCTCTGCTTTTTAATGTGCTGTTCAGGTTTGTCATAGCTTTTCTTCCAACTGGACAGTGAAGGACAGGCAATGGCAAGGAGTAGCATAAGCTTAAGGGCAAGGTCTTAGAGGAATCTGCAGTACAAATCATTTCGTCAAGAGTATCCCTCAGAAGGAAATGTTTCCTACACATCTCATTACTTGAAATTAGTGACTAGGTCAACAATTTAAAAGTTTGCTTTCCAGGAGGTAGGTAATTAAAATGTAATATTGGCAGCATTAGGGCAGGATTATCCGGGGAGAGAAGTAACCAGACGATCATATCAAAGTAAATCATTTCAAAGAAGTCATTGTTTAAATTAACTTAGCACAGGCAGAAGGTAAAGTCAAAATTGAGATAAACCAAAATTATAACTGCAAATATCCACTCTGTGATGCATCCAGAGATTTGGGCAAAAACAGGAGAGCTAGTAATAGGGACAGCGGTCAGCAGTATAAGACACTGAGGATGACTCAGGATGAGAAGTGAGTAGGTGCTGAAGCTATTTGGAAACCTTTTTCAATATGTCTCTGGATCCACGAGTTCATTACTTGATGACAGCATGTACCCTACTGGGATGACTGACTGTTTTATGGATGCGCCCCACAAAGCTTACTTAGCTCAAGAGGAGAGGAACAGTGGTTTCACCTCAGAGTGCCCAGCACTTACCAGAGTACTGGCCATGGGGAAGACCACAAATGGTTGTGGAAAGCATGTTGAATGACCTAGGGCATTAGGATACAACTGGAGCACAAAAGTAGTATTTTAATCTGGTCTAGACAACTGCAGGAAAACAGCACAAGCAAATATATTTAAATAAAGGTATTTCTAAAAATACAAATAGACTACCTTTGTATAACATTCTTTTCCAAATTGTAAATAATTGCCTTATTCTTTGCAGACACTTTGAAATATTAAACTGATGCTAGAAACAGGAGGGAAGAAAGAAAACCCATCTTGCTTGCAACAAATTAAGGTATGCATTTCTTCTTTTTCCAAATCCCCATATTCTAGGAGATTAATATCTTTGCTTTTCCTGTATGTGTGTGACCCTCTAGTAAAGCGTTTGTTAATTTTAATCATGGCAGGAGTCAGTCACAACATGCTTAACAAAGAACAATCCCTTTGCCTTCACACCAAGTAAAATATTTGCACTACTTTAATGAACACTAAGAACTGTACCTTTTAAAAATCGCCTATTCATGGTGCACTTACACCTTAAAAGGTCCCAGTATCTACTTATTTGAAAATATCAGCTCCAGCTTTGAAATCTCAGAATACAAAATCAAAACCTGTAGGCAATGAGAAATTAGAATAAATCTGATTACACTGAGATTTTCCCATAATCAAAACATGAGCCTAATCTCTCATAGAAATCCTAGTGGTCTTCAATTAAAAAGAACAAGTAAGAGAGTTACAACATAGGCACTTAAAATTCAGTTTTAATCAGTTTCCCTAGTAGTTATAGAAAGACAATTGTAAAAAGTGTCAGAGGAATTGCTGTGTGTGATGAAGCCATTTCTTAATGACTTTCTTAATAACTATGCACAAAAGCTTCAGCACTACAGTGAATTAAGCAGAACCTGGAATTGCATTTTACTTGTGAGGAAATCCAAATAGAGCAAAAAGCCCTCCAAGAGGTTTAATTTTAATGTTTAAGTATTTCATACATATTTTTCTCCACAATAATTAAATATTCAGAAAGGACACTGTTTCTATTACTACAGAACTGCAGAGACATTATAGGACAGTGGAAAAGCATGACTTTAGAATGAGGTAGAACTCGATATGAATACCAACCGCCTAGTTTTAGCAAATCAGGCAATCCACTTGAGGCTCAACCCCCAATCTACTCTGTAACACAAGACGAACGACATGCCTCGTTCACGTGACAGGAGGAAGGAAGCAGGTGGCACAACATAAAATTCCTGGTACAAGGTAGATGCTGGAGAAATGTATCTGGGAGGTTTATTGATTTTTTTTAATGAAGATTTTGAATACAAAAGGACAGCCTACAAAGGAGAGGAAAGACAAACGTGGATTGCAAAATGGAAGAAAACCATGCTGAGGTCTAAATGTCACTCATGGGTAAAATCTGTGTTGGTTTCCGATGGCATTACCACAGTGTGCAGTCAACCATCAGCCCAGTGTTCCCTCAGCCCTTTCAGAAAATTGTCACTTAGCCTCTGAATTTATGTTTTGATGGATCTGAAAAGCCTTGCAAAATTGATGGCCTTTCATGTTCTGCTGTCACTGCAGAGTGAGAAAACCCTGATAGAAATAATAGCCGGAAAAAAACGTAACCTTTTGTTCATTGATTTTTGGACCAAATTCAGAGAATCTGTATTTTAACATATATTGCCTTAGACAAACTCCACTTGAGATTGAAAGTATTTTCCTTTTTTTTTATTAATTATAATTAGCATTTTCTCCATTTAGCTGTAATTTATGTTCTTTTGAGGTTTGGACCTCAGTTTTTCAAACATTTGGAAAATGTACTGTCTGTATAAACAATGTTGTAGGAGTATCTGTTGAATTCCATTAATCCCATCATCTTGACATGAATTTTATGAAGAGAAAAAAAGGAACAAAAAAGAAAAAAGAAGAAGAGAAAAGGAAAAAAAAGAAAAAATTTCATGTTCCTGCCCAGAGGAGCACTAATGGGTTATGAACCCTTTCAGAGTCATAGAGCAGAGAGAAAAATGGTTGCCTTGGTAACAAGGCAGGCCAATCAGCTGCATGCACTCTCCCCAGAGCATCTAATTTATTCAGCAAATGCAGGCTAGAACAGGTGGCTAACCTAAATGATGCCAAAAAGCTTTAGCTCTCAAACAGGCACACCCTCCACAATCTCTTATACACAAAGTTTCATTCTTGTACCTCATAAAGGAAGAGTTAACAAGATGTATTTCAGTGTGGAATACAACACATCAGTAGTCAGAAGAGCTATCTGCATTTGTCACTTTTGAATTTTCTGGCAAAAATAAAGGTATGTGATTTCAAGAAATTATGGCTACTGACAGCTGCGTCCTACTAGTTACTTTGAAAGTGGAGGTCATTCTAACTCTCATTGTAAAATTCTATTACTTGTATTTTAATAGATCAAATGTTACTGTGAGTTTTAATAGCAAGAGAGTTTATCCCTAGATTTCATGATTCTTGCTTTATATAATGGTCCCAGAAATTTCAAGACCTTAAGCCATCTGAAAGCACATAGGTGTTTGTAAATAATTCTGGATTGTAAAAGGGGGAAAGAGGGAATAATAACAAACTAGTTAAAACTATATTACAGCAGTAAGTAATCCTATTAGCTATAGCTAAAGTTATTATAGAAAAATCTGGAAAACAGTAAGGTATAAACTTTTTTCATACTATATAATCCAGCTCCACTTTCATTTTCCAACTTCATCTCCATACTGCTAGTGCTGCTGCCGCATAGTCGCTTCAGTCGTGTCCGACTCTGTGAGACCCCATAGACGGCAGCCCACCAGGCTCCAGGCAAGAACACTGGAGTGGGTTGCCATTTCCTTCTCCAATGCATGAAAGTGAAGTCACTCAGTCATGTCCAACTCTTAGCGACCTCATGGACTGCAGCCCACCAGACTCCTCCGTCCATGGGATTTTCCAGGCAAGAATACTGTTCATCTCCATACACATTCCCAAATACATACTGACCTCCAATCAACAGAATACCCCCAATGAAATCTGTTCTTCACCTCTCTGTACTTTGCATTTGCTGTTGTTTCAGTTTGGAATGTTCTTCCAACCTTGGACTCCCTGTTCAATGTTTATCCATCCTTCAAATCTAGATCAAGCATTTTCTCTCCCCAAAAGCCTTTCCTCACCTCTCCAGGAAGAATTACAAGCCTCTTGCTGTGCTTCCTCTGCAAGTAATTCCATTGTTTATTTCTACAGCTATCTTCTGAGTCCCACAGACCTTAAATGTAGTGACTATATTCTATTCCTTTCTCATCATGAGAGTAGTATCTGACTCAGAGGAGGAACTCATAAATATTTGATAGAAGAATAAATTAATGAACTCAATTGTACATTATTAACACAAAATCTGTACAAACCTAACATATGACAAAACATTCTTAGAAAGTAAAATAATAACCTCACTAATTTAGACAAAGTATAATCAAATGTGCTTGCATGTATAAAGAATTTATATTTTCTTAATGAGTAGAAACTTTCTTTGAATGAAGTCTCAAACACAGCTCTATTTTTCCAAATCCAAATGTCTGTCCATCGTCTAAGATACGAATCCTACTCACTCCTTTCAAAGCATCTCTACCAAAAACCACAGGCTTCCAAGCTTGCAAATACTGGACCAGACTTGGTACACATTTAATTTAGCCTTCCTACTTCCCAGTACATAATAATCACATAAGTGTTTGTTGGAAAATAACATTTAAAACAGGAGCCATTTGCTAGGAAGTTCAGGTCTTGGTGTTCCCTATTGCTCTGCTTTTGAAGTCTTCCGTTTGATTCCAAAGGTGACCCTTGCCGCCTGAAGATGTTTCCTTGGCAACAGGGATGACTGTTTCCAGCATGTAAAGAAAAGGCATCTCTGTTTGCTTTATCCTCAAATACCACCCAGAGATGCTATGTTGCTTCAGAGAAAGCAAGAAACCCTCATTTTTAAGTATCAGGTCAGCTCTCCAGTTCATGGACTGCATGTTACTCTGGAAAGCAAGAGGTGGTAACAATTATCTGGTGATAGTTTCCTCATTTCATCAAAAGTAAACAAGCTCCATATAGATGTAAATACAGTCCCTTTCTCTAATTATCCCACATGCCTGCATATGCAGACACACAAGCACACACACATATATACATGTACACAACACACACACATAAATTTTCATTTCTATTTCTTTTCATTTTCTGCAGTAAAGCTTTTAGCTTTCTATCAAATCTCTCCTTTCTGTATTGTCTCTGTTTTACTTGTTTTCTATTTTCAGTAACAGTTTCTTTTCACATCTCAGTTTCCAACAACAACCAAATTACAAATCTGAGTTAAGTGTCAACCTATCACAGCCAAAAAAGGCTTGGTTAGAGCCACTGGCGCTTGATCAGCTTGCATAACCCCGTATTATTACAAAATGAGTTGAAAATATAAAATAGATCTTGAAATCAATGTTATTCATGATAAATTCCCCTATAATTTGCATTTCTCCATACAGTCTTTTAAATAGTAAAGTAACATTTTGTTATGCTTTATTGCCCCCCAAAGCAATTTGAGAACATTTTCCTTGATATCAGTGAAACATCTTTATGCCAATTTAATACAATGACACACACATATCACAAAAGGGTTGGAAAAACTAATGTCAGTTATAACTTCATAATAGTAAATTATTTTGTCTGGATTTTGTATTCAAAAAAGGGGGGCAGGGATTAATGAGGTCATATGGGGTTGCACTGGGAAAAATTATTCTTAAAGGAGGTTTCTAGATATCATTTTATGCTAATTTCAGTAGGTAATTACTAAATATATTGGGCTTCCCTGGTAGCTCAGATGTTAAAGAATCTGTCTGCAATGTGGGAGACCCAGGTTCAATCCCTGGGTCTGGAAGATCCCCCTGAAGAAAGAAATGGCAACCCACTTCAGTGTCTTGCCTGGAAAATTCCATGGACAGAGGAGCCTGGTAGGCTACAGTCTCTGGGGTCGAAAAGAGTCAGACACAACTGAACAAGTAATATCTTCATTTTCAAATAAATTGGACTTTTAGAGTGGATAGTGGTATGGCAAAACGTTCAAACTCATAGTCCAGTTTTTCAATATAGAATGAACAGAATTCTAAGCTTGAACAGTAAAAGCATAATGATTTCTTCATGCCAGAAATATCCAAGGAATTTAAATTTTAAAATGTTATTCAACAGGTAGTGTTGTAAATCCATAGATTTAAAATACATTTTATTGTAATAAAGTTATAAGTTTAGATATGCAATGGACCTCAGAAATAATGCAATCTACTATTTTACATGTGAGAAAATCACATCAAGAACCAGTAAAAAGCATGCCAATACAAATTGATCTCAGACCTTGGACAAATATCAGAAAATCTCTTGATGCTTTTTTGCTTATCATATAAAATGTTCACCATAAAGTTCCTGAAGATAAGAATTCTACTTTACCTTTATTGTTAACTGTTACAGTTTATAACAATGCTCAACTTTCAACAACCTCTAGAAATTATTTATACATGCAGCATCTGTTAGAAATGCTTCCAACTAAAAGTAATGAGAAACAGCATTTAGAGTGACTTAGCAAATACTGGTTTATCTTTTTGACATTAACAAAGAGTCTTGAGAGAGGTAGCTGGCATTGGTTCAGCGGTTTTAGCATGTTATAGCTGGCATTTCTGAAATTCTCTCAGGATTTCCTCATATTTATCTCCTCATAGTCACAAAATGGCTGCAGAAGCTTTTGGCATCCCAGTCTGCCTTCAAGAAGGAAGAGAAAAGAAGCCATGCAAAGCATCTTTCCCTTATATCAAGTAAACAGAATATTTCATAAAGGTGTTGGCAAATTCATGCTCATGTCTAGGTGTTCAGAACTAAAGAATATGGCCACTCTCACTGCAACAGAATCCAGACACTTGAGAACTTAGTTTTTCAACAGCTATAATAGAAGTGACAATGGAGAAATGGATCTGAAATACCTGAAGGTAAGCTAAAAGGTTAAATGCTTATTTTTAGGTTGATGACAGATAAATAGATAGATGATGTGCTCAGTTGCTAAGTCATGTCTGACTCTTTGCAACCCATGGACTGTAGCCTGCCAGACTCCTCTGTCCATGGGATTTCCTAGGCAAGAATACTGGAGTGGGTTGCCATTTCCTCCTCCAGGGAGATGGATCATACATACATACAAACAGAAGATAAAAAGAAAGCAGGAAAGACTCAAATAACTCAGGAAAGAAATTAGAGAAAATGCATTCCACTGCAATCTTAAAATAGAAAAATGAGGTAGTCAAAATGAGAAAGAGAGATGATATGAAGCTGAATATAAAAGTTTTCCAGATGTCTTCTGTGTGGAGTCCCAGAAGCACACTCAGTGAATAGGTTTCACTAGTAACTGAGGCAGCCAGCAAAGAAGGTATAGCAATGTCAGTGGATATTAAGAATCTGTGTGTTAGGATCCCCCTGGTGGTCTAGTGGTACAGAATCTGCTTTCCAATGCAGGGGACACAAGTTCTATCCCTGGTTGGGGAACTACAATCCCACCTGCTCCAGGGCAGGTAAGCCTGCATGTCACAACTACTGAAGCAGCACACTCTAGGGCCTGTGCTTCACAAGAGAAGCCCATGAGCTGCAGCTAGAGAAAGTCCACACACCTCAACAAAGACCCAGCATAGCCAAAAAAAAAAAAAAAAAAAAAACCACAAACCTGTGTGTTTTGCCAGGTGTAGACCAAGGGAAAGTTCTAGGGTAACTACTGAAGACAAAAGGAAAAGAGGGCAGAAGAGGAAGAGATGATCAGATAGCATCACTGACTTAACAGACATGAATTTGAGCAAACTCCGGGAGACGGTGAACAACAGGGAAGCCTGGAATGCTTGCAAAGAGTCGGATACGACTGAGCGAGTGAACAACAAAATTGCTAACCAACTTAAGTACTTATGAGTGTCCCAAAATTAAAATCACTACACTGTGTGAATAATGCAAAATAACTTTTGCACATGTTCATAACACTACATTTGGAAGAACAATATTTTTTAATTTATTTATTTTTAATTGGAGGATAATTGCTATATAATATTGTGTTGGTTTCTGCAATATATCAACATGAATCAGTCATAGGCATTATATGTCCCCTCCCCATTGAACCTCCTCCCCCCCAATTTGTCACAGAGCACTAGATTTGAGCTCCATGTGTCATACAGCAAAATCCCATTGGCTATCTATTTTAAACAAAAATTCCATGGATGGAGGAGCCTGGAAGGCTGCAGTCCACGGGGTCGCTGAGGGTCAGACACAATTGCGCGACTTCACTTTCACTTTTCATTTTCATGCATTGGAGAAGGAAATGGCAACCCACTCCAATGTTCTTGCCTGGAGAATCCCAGGGACGGGGGAGCCCGGTGGGCTGCCATCTATGGGGTAGCACAGAGTCAGACTTGACTGAAGCAACTTAGCAGTAGCAGCAACAGTATACATGTTTCAATGCTACTCTTTCCGTTCATCTCACTCTCTTCTTTGCCCACGGTGTCCAAAGTCTGTTCTGTACATCTGTGTCTCCATAGCTGCCCTGCAAATAGGTTCGTCAGTATGAACCATCTTTCTAGATTCTATATGTATGTGTTAATACACAATATTTGTTTTTCTCTTTCTGACTTACTTCACTGTGCATAATAGGCTCTAGGAAGAACCATATTAGTACAAACTACTATTGTTTGTCTTTAAAGTCATTTCTGAGTCTTTTGAAAGTTTGTATACATACTTGTAGAAGCTCTTTCTTTTCCTTTGTGATAGCGTTGTCCAATATGACAAGCAAGCAGGCTGGATGAATCGCTAGAGTATCAAGTCAGCAGGTTCATTTTCTCAGTCACTTTGCCTTTTTGTGTTTCTACAAACAAGTCAAAATTTCACGCTTCCTCTTCGTGCTCAGTCCCCTGCTAGGATATAAGTCAGCCCCATAGAGAGGCTCTCTGGCTTGTTTGCTGCTATAGACCAAGTGTTTACAAAAGTTCCTGATACAATAGAGCCATTCAATAAATAGTTGTTGTCTAAATAGGTGAAAATTAAATCCCCTGTAGACTGTCTACTACTTAAATATTTTACTTTGAAGTGAAATTCAATAAATTATTTTAAACTTTCCTCCAACATGAGCTGTACCACAAAAAACTTAAATATCAGATTCCTCTTCAGAAAATAGCTCACTGATTAAAAGATTTAGATAATAAAGTTCTTGAGAGTGAAAACCACACCCTTGTCTTATTGCCTCTATTGCCAAGCCCAATGTCTGGTACATAAATATTTGTAAAATGAATTGCTGATCAAATTATATATTGAACAATTACTAAAGTGGTCATAATCAATATTTTGGTCTAAATCTTAAAATAAAACTGTATTGATGTTTCCAATGAACATTCATTCCCTGAAATTCCTTCTTAAGAATGCTGTTCAGGCTCAAAAGCAACCATATTTTTAACCAGAAGGCTAATGAAAATCTGAGAAGAAATTCATAAAACAAGGCGCACAGAGACACAGATGACTGCTCTGTGCTTAGTCACTCAGTTGTGCCTGACTCTTTGCAACCCCAAGGACTGTAGCCTGCCAGGCTCCTCTCTCCATGGAATTCTCCAGGCAAGAATATTGGAGTGGGTTACCATGCCCTCTACCAGGGGATCTTCCCAACCTATGTATCGAACCCAGGTCTCCCCCATTGCAGGAAGATTCTTTACAGTCTGAGCTACCTATCATTCTGGGCTTATAAGATACACTGTTCTCAAAGGGAAAAAAAAGAGTACAACTAAGAACCCTAGTGTGTTCATCTCTAAGAACAGAGATGAAGTAACACTGTGAAGAATGAAGAACTGTGAAGAATACTATTCAATAAAATCATGCTTATTAATTTTTATCTATGCAATTCCAAGTACAGTCTGTAACAAATGTGAAGGAAGATAATATATTTATTTATGGCTGAAAGATTAAAAACATTGCTTTGTTAAAATTAACTCTTTCTGTAATCAGTATTCAAGCCAACCTCAAAGCAGAGCTCACCATTAACACCACAGCATACACAATTCTACCGCAGAGCAGCAGGTAAGGTAAATAAATGCATTCTCAACAAGTCAGATGCTGCATTTGTGGAAATACTTCTAAAGCAGACTGTATTTGTTCACTTGTGATATTTTCAGTTACATGCAAGCTTAGCTAGTGAACAGGAATGTTAATATTCACTGGGTTTTAATATACTTTTTTAAAAGCACTATGATTCCTCCAACTCATTGATCTCAGCAAAGCCATGAGACTTTCAGGATCCTTGCATACATAGCTGCAAGCACAAAGATATTTTTAGTTTAAGGGTTTTATTTCATGAAATGAAAAGGAACAACAGCAGCAACAAAAAGACCCAAAGCAAAACATGCACATAAAAGACAGAAATAAGTCAGTTGGAAAACAGAAGGCTGAAGCGTTAATTGAACATTACCTTTTTCTCATAGTGAGGCAAATGCACCATGGTCATTTCTGTCTTTCCTCACAGTGCTGATTTAAAACCCCCAGCTGAGAAGGCAGCTGTGCGAAGCAAGGAGCTGGTGAGCTCAGCAGGAGTCCTGTGTCCTGATGCTGCTCCCAGAAATTCACGCTTTCTTTCAGTTGCTGTGCTGGCCTTAGTAGTGCCAGAACGGTGAAATGTTCTCCTTTCTGCAAAAGTGGTACAAAGATCACAGTGACGGTTGTCTTTAAAGACTTCAAAAGCCTGGATCACCCTGTTTTTATTGTTATTTATCTTCAACATGGCCTCGGAAGAGCAGGCATTGGCTACTTTTCAAGGTATTTGAAATTCAGGAGAGCTTTCATTAATCATAATGTTAATGAAATACAGGGCAAAACAGACATGAAAGTTGAAGCATATGGGAGAGGGAAGGGTAAGGTCGCTTTTTTCTCCTCCTCATGCAAAAAAAAAAAAAAAAAAGACTTCACTGTTGTACAGCAGCTTTTTTCCTAGATTACAATAGTGAAACCCTTATCTTAAAAACACAAAAACACTGTGTATTATGGCTCCCTCTGCTAAAGCAGTAGTATAAAACTGATGGCAACTTAAAGTAACACTACATTTTTTAAAGCCCTTAAAAATGGAATTAATTTATTATCTGTTTCTATATAGTGGCCTTAAAAATGTTTTATGAAGTACTCTGGAAATGACTTGAAAAATAATTATGGGGAAACAACTGGACAACATAATGGATGCAGTTCCTGGGTGAAGGATGTGATTGAAGCTGCAAGATTGTCATGAGTGAATAAAGCTTATCATACTCAGAGCTAGGGATTCGGTGGGGCTTAGGCTTCAGAATCAGAGGGAAAACAACTGTTTACATTTCCAAAGATATCATAGATTGCTTACTATATATAACATAATAATATATATACATACATATGTTTAAAGTATATAATTACATTTATGTACATAAAATATGCATATATGTGGTGTGTATATTTGACATTAGGCTTTATTTCAAATATTATGCTTCAATATTTAAAATAATTAATAAAATATTTAAAGTAAAACTTAAGCAATAACTTAAAATATGTATTTTAGTATTGAATACATTTTCATTACTATTCCAAATGTTATACTTAGATATAAAAGTCAGGACAAAATTACTGATAAAGAGGAATATAGAGTAAATTTAGGACTTCTACTATTTAACTTTGTTATGTTTATAACTAAATTATATAGAAATATAACCAGATTGTATTTTTTAGTTAATTTTATAGGTCAATTTTGGGGAAGATGTAGAGTTGAAATGTTAGCATTTAGAAATTCTCATTTACCTATGGATTATGTCATCTAATAGGTATTTATAACAATATACTTGGTATCTAGAGTTTTATTATGCTCTCTTAAGAGTTTGGGTAAACTCCAGGGGTTGGTGATGGACAGGAAGGTCGGGTGTGCTGCGGTTCATGGGGTCGCGAAGAGTCGGACACGACTGAGCAACTGAACTGAACTGAAACCAAGATTACATAAAACAAAATTTCAGATACATGCATCATGAACACAAGCTCTTATTCCAGAAACTTATTTTATTTTTTCATATAGAATTTCAATCAAAAATACTTGGGAAACAGAAAACTAATGTATTTTTTATTGTTAGATAAGAAATGACCACAAATTTATCAACTTAAACAGTCATCTCAGTTTGGAAACTATGTACACCAATCACATAAAGAAGCATGTACTTCAACAATGGAGACTTGGCATCTTATTATTTGATTATAATATTTTTCTTATTCATTCACTTATTCACAATGTAATTATTGTGATTTCTGTCAATAGTTGAAATGTTTGCCCTGTAGGAATTAAGTATTTTGTCTGCTAAAACACTATTTCTAAAATCATAAAATATTCAGTTTAGTTTCAAAAAATATATGCCTAACTGTCCAAAGATGCTACTCTGTACAGGAAAATGCATGTTAAAAAATTGAATGGATAATAGTACCTGCCATAGTAATATCTTAGAGACACATGTTTCACCATTCTCCAAAATAATTTTCAGTTCAGTTCAGTTCAGTCACTCAGTCATGTCCAACTCTTTGGGACCCCATGAATCGCAACACACCAGGCCTCCCTGTCCATCACCAACTCCCGGCGTTCACTCAGACTCATGTCCATCTAGTCAGTGATGCCATCCAGTCATCTCATCCTCTGTCGTCCCCTTCTCCTCCTGCCCCCAATCCCTCCCAGTGTCAGAGTCTTTTCCAATGAGTCAACTCTTCGCATGAGGTAGTCAAAGTACTGGAGTTTCAGCTTTAGCATCATTCCTTCCAAAGAAATCCCAGGGCTGATCTCCTTCAGAATGGACTGGTTGGATCTCCTTGCAGTCCAAGGGACTCTCAAGAGTCTTCTCTAGCACCACAGTTCAAAAGCATCAGTTCTTCGGCGCTCAGCTTTCTTCACAGTCCAACTCTCACATCCATACATGACCACAGGAAAAACCATAGCCTTGACTAGACGGACCTTTGTTGGCAAAGTAATGTCTTTGCTTTTCAATATGCTATTTAGATTGGTAATAACTTTTCTTCCAAGCAGTAAGCGTCTTTTAATTTCATGGCTGTAGTCACCATCTGCAGTGATTTTGGAGCCCAGAAAAATAAAGTCTGACACTGTCTCCACTGTTTTCCCATCTATTTCCCATGAAGTGATGGGACCGGATGCTATGATCTTAGTTTTCTGAATGTTGAGCTTTAAGCCAACTTTTTCACTCTCCACTTTCACTTTCATCAAGAGGCTTTTAATTCTTCTTCACTTTTCTGCCATAAGGGTGGTGTCATCTGCATATCTGAGGTTATTGATATTTCTCCCAGCAATCTTGATTCCAGCTTGTGCTTCTTTCAGCTCAGCCTTTCTCATGATGTACTCTGCATATAAGTTAAATCAGCAAGGTGACAATATACAGCCTTGACGTATGCCTTTTCCTATTTGGAACCAGTCTGTTGTGCCATGTCCAGTTCTAACTGTTGCTTCCTGACCTGCATATAGGTTTCTCAAGAGGCAGGTCAGGTGGTCTGGTATTCCCATCTCTTTCAGAATTTTCCACAGTTTATTGTGATCCACACAGTCAAAGGCTTTGGCATAGTCATTAAAGCAGAAATAGATGTTTTTCTGGAACTCTCTTGCTTTTTCCATGATCCAGCGGATGTTGGCAATTTGATCTCTGATTCCTCTGCCTTTTCTAAAACCAGCTTGAGCATCTGGAAGTTCATGGTTCACGTATTGCTGAAGTCTGGCTTAGAGGATTTTGAGCATTACTTTACTAGCGTGTGAGATGAGTGCATTGTGTGGTAGTTTGAGCATTCTTTGGCATTGCCTTTCTTTGGGATTGGAATGAGAACTGACCTTTTCCAGCCCTGTGGCCTCTGGTGAGTTTTCCAAACTTGCTGGCATATTGACTGCAGCACTTTCACAGCATCATCTTTTAGATACCTGTAAAGAAACAGAAGAAAATCAACCTCACCAATAGTCAGATAAACTCAAGTTAAAAATTGCATTCCACTTTTGGCTGTTAAATAAATATTTTTTTAAAATATTCAACCCACAGTAATGATGGAGATACAGTATCATATATTACTGTTGATGGTCCAAATGGGTTCATTGCAATTTAGCAGGAAAATAACAGAAATAGAGAAACTAAGGGAAAATGACCACAACTTGATACTAATTGTCATCTGTGGGCTCTTATCTTCTTACAGCTATATTTATAATATTGTTCAACATATCACATCAGAGAATTGAAAAAGTAGAAAACTCAAAGTCCAATAATAAGCAAATCATTTCAGAAAGTGAAAATCAGTCCTGGCAGTGGGCAGTTAGAGCTACAGTATTAACAAACAAAACATCAGCATTGATCAGAAAGGCGTGACTATGACAAGTGTGAAACAAGACAGATGCAAGGACACTCAGTTCAGTTCAGTCCCTCAGTCATGTCTGACTCTTTGCAACCACATGGACTGCAGCACGCTAGGCTTCCCTGTCCATCACAAAATTCCAGAGCTTACTCAAACTCATGCCCATTGAGTCGGTAATGCCATCCAACCACCTCATCCTCTGCCGTCCCCTTCTCTTCCCACCTTCAATCTTTCCAAGCATCAGGGTCTTTTCCAATGAGTCAGTTCTTTGCATCAGGTGTCCAAAGTATGGGAGTTTCACCTTCAGCATCAGTCAATCCAATGAATATTCAGAACTGATTTCCTTTAGGATGGACTTGTTGGATCTCCTTGCAGTCCAAGGGACTCTCAAGAGTCTTCTCCAATACCACAGTTCAAAAGCACCAATTCTTTGGCACTCAGATTTCTTTATAGTCCAACTCTCACATCCATACATAACTACTGGAAAAACCAAAGCTTTGACTAGGCAGACCTTTGTTGGTAAAGTAATGTCTCTGCTTTTTACAATGCTGTCTAGGTTGGTCATATATGGGGAAACAGTGGAAACAGTGACAAACTTTATTTTAGGGGGCTCCAAAATCACTGCAGATGGTGTCTGCAGCCATGAGATTAAAAGACACTCACTCCTTGGAAGGAAAGTTTAGACCAACCTAGACAGCACTGTAAAAAGCAGAGAAATTACTTTGGCAACAAAGGTCCGTCTAGTCAAGGCTATGGTTTTTCCAGTGATCATGTATGGATGTGAGAGTTGGACTATAAAGAAAGTTGAGCACAGAAGAATTGATGCTTTTGAACTGTGGTATTGGAGAAGACTCTTGAGAGTCCTTTGGACTGCAAGGAGATCCAACCAGTCCATCTTAAAAGAAATCAGTCCTGAATATTCACTGGAACGACTGATGTTGAAGCTGAAAGTCCAGTACTTTGGCCACCTGATGCAAAGAGCTGACTCATTTGAAAAGACCCTGATGCTTGGAAAGATTGAAGGTGGAATAAGAAGGGGATGACAGAGGATGAGATGGTTGGATGGCATTACCGACTCAATGGACATGAGTTTCAGTAACTCCGGGAGTTGGTGATGGACAGGGAGACCTGGTGTGCTGCAGTCCATGGAGTCCCAAAGAGTTGGACAAGACTGAGTGACTGAACTGAATTCAACTGAACTAGGTTGGTCATAACTTTTCTTCCAAGGAGCAAGCGTCTTTTATTTATTTTTTTTTTAAATTTTATTTTTAAACTTTACAAATTGTATTAGTTTTGCCAAATATCAAAATGAATCCGCCACAGGTATACATGTCTTCCCCATCCTGAACCCTCCTCCCTCCTCCCTCCCCATACCATTCCTCTGGGTTGTCCCAGTGCACTAGCCCCAAGCATCCAGTATCGTGCATCGAACCTGGACTGGCAACTCGTTTCATACATGATATTATACATGTTTCAATGCCATTCTCCCAAATCTTCCCACCCTCTCCCTCTCCAACAGAGTCCATAAGACTGTTCTATACATCAGTGTCTCTTTTGCTGTCTCGTACACAGGGTTATTACTACCATCTTCCTAAATTCCATATATATGCGTTAGTATACTGTATTGGTGTTTTTCTTTCCGGCTTACTTCACTCTGTATAATAGGCTCCAGTTTCATCCACCTCATTAGAACTGATTCAAATGTATTCTTTTTAATGGCTGAGTAATACTCCATTGTGTATATGTACCACAGCTTTCTTATCCATTCATCTGCTGATGGACATCTAGGTTGCTTCCATGTCCTGGCTATTATAAACAGTGCTGCGATGAACATTGGGGTACACGTGTCTCTTTCCCTTCTGGTTTCCTCAGTGTGTATGCCCAGCAGTGGGATTGCTGGATCATAAGGCAGGTCTACTTCCAGTTTTTTAAGGAATCTCCACACTGTTCTCCATAGTGGCTGTACTAGTTTGCATTCCCACCAACAGTGTAAGAGGGTTCCCTTTTCTCCACACCCTCTCCAGCATTTATTACTTGTAGACTTTTGGATCGCAGCCATTCTGACTGGTGTGAAATGGTACCTCATAGTGGTTTTGATTTGCATTTCTCTGATAATGAGTGATGTTGAGCATCTTTTCATGTGTTTGTTAGCCATCTGTATGTCTTCTTTGGAGAAATGTCTATTTAGTTCTTTGGCCCATTTTTTGATTGGGTCATTTATTTTTCTGGAATTGAGCTGCAGGAGTTGCTTGTATATTTTTGAGATTAGTTGTTTGTCAGTTGCTTCATTTGCTATTATTTTCTCCCATTCTGAAGACTGCCTTTTCACCTTGCTTATAGTTTCCTTTGATGTGCAGAAGCTTTTAAGGTTAATTAGGTCCCATTTGTTTATTTTTGCTTTTATTTCCAATATTCTGAGAGGTGAGTCATAGAGGATCCTGCTGTGATGTATGTCAGAGAGTGTTTTGCCTATGTTCTCCTCTAGGAGTTTTATAGTTTCTAGTCTTACGTTTAGATCTTTAATCCATTTTAGTTTATTTTTGTGTATGGTGTTAGAAAGTGTTGTGGTTTCAGTCTTTTACAAGTGGTTGACCAGATTTCCCAGCACCACTTGTTAATGAGATTGTCTTTAATCCATTGTATATTCTTGCCTCCTTTGTCAAAGATAAGGTGTCCATATGTGCGTGGTTTTATCTCTGGGCTTTCTATTTTGTTCCATTGATCTATATTTCTGTCTTTGTGCCAGTACCATACTGTCTTGATAACTGTGGCTTTGTAGTAGAGCCTGAAGTCAGGCAGGTTGATTCCTCTAGTTCCATTCTTCTTTCTCAAGATTGTTTTGGCTGTTCGAGGTTTTTTGTATTTCCATACAAATTGTGAAATTATTTGTTCTAGCTCTGTGAAGAATACCGTTGGTAGCTTGATAGGGATTGCATTGAATCTATAAATTGCTTTGGGTAGTATACTCATTTTCACTATATTGATTCTTCCAACCCATGAACATGGTATATTTCTCCATCTATTAGTGTCCTCTTTGATTTCTTTCACCCTTGTTTTATAGTTTTCTATATATAGGTCTTTAGTTTCTTTAGGTAGATATATTCCTAAGTATTTTATTCTTTCCATTGCAATGGTGAATGGAATTGTTTCCTTAATTTCTCTTTATGTTTTCTCATTATTAGTGTATAGGAATGCAAGGGATTTCTGTGTGTTGATTTTATATCCTGCAACTTTACTATAGTCATTGATTAGTTCTAGTAATTTTCTGGTGGAGTCTTTAGGGTTTTCTATGTAGAGGATCATGTCATCTGCAAATAGTGAGAGCTTTACTTCTTCTTTTCCAATTTGGATTCCTTTTATTTCTTTTTCTGCTCTGATTGCTGTGGCCAAAACTTCCAAAACTATGTTGAATAGTAATGGTGAAAGTGGGCACCCTTGTCTTGTTCCTGACTTTAGAGGAAATGCTTTCAATTTTTCACCATTGAGGATAATGTTTGCTGTGGGTTTGTCATATATAGCTTTTATTATGTTGAGGTATGTTCCTTCTATTCCTGCTTTCTGGAGAGTTTTTATCATAAATGGATGTTGAATTTTGTCAAAGGCTTTCTCTGCACCTATTGAGATAATCATATGGTTTTTATTTTTCAATTTGTTAATGTGTATTACATTGATTGATTTGCAGATATTGAAGAATCCTTGCATCCCTGGGATAAAGCCCACTTGGTCATGGTGTATGATCTTTTTAATGTGTTGTTGGATTCTGATTGCTAGAATTTTGTTAAGGATTTTTGCATGTATGTTCATCAGTGATATTGGCCTGTAGTTTTCTTTTTTTGTGGGATCTTTGTCAGGTTTTGGTATTAGGGTGATGGTGGCCTCATAGAATGAGTTTGGAAGTTTATCTTCCTCTGCAATTTTCTGGAAGAGTTTGAGCAGGATAGGTGTTAGCTCTTCTCTAAATTTTTGGTAGAATTCAGCTGTGAAGCCGTCTGGACCTGGGCTTTTGTTTGCTGGAAGATTTTTTATTACAGTTTCAATTTCCGTGCTTGTGATGGGTCTGTTAAGATTTTCTATTTCTTCCTGGTCCACTTTTGGAAAGTTGTACTTTTCTAAGAATTTGTCCATTTCTTCCACGTTGTCCATTTTATTGGCATATAATTGTTGATAGTAGTCTCTTATGATCCTTTGTATTTCTGTGTTTTCTGTTGTGATCTCTCCATTTTCATTTCTAATTTTATTGATTTGATTTTTCTCCCTTTGTTTCTTGATGAGTCTGGCTAATGGTTTGTCAATTTTATTTATCCTTTCAAAGAACCAGCTTTTGGCTTTGTTTATTTTTGCTATGGTCTCTTTTGTTTCTTTTGCATTTATTTCTGCTCTAATTTTTAAGATTTCTTTCCTTCTACTAACACTGGGGTTCTTTATTTCTTCCTTTTCTAGTTGCTTTAGGTGTAGAGTTAGGTTATTTATTTGACTTTTTTCTTGTTTCTTGAGGTATGCCTGTATTGCTATGAACTTTCCCCTTAGGACTGCTTTTACAGTGTCCCACAGGTTTTGGGTTGTTGTGTTTTCATTTTCATTCTTTTCTATGCAAATTTTGATTTCTTTTTTGATTTCTTCTGTGATTTGTTGGTTATTCAGCAGCGTGTTGTTCAGCCTCCATATGTTGGATTTTTTTAATAGGTTTTCTCCTGTAATTGAGATCTAATCTTACTGCATTGTGGTCAGAAAAGATGCTTGGAATGATTTCTATTTTTTTGAATTTACCAAGGCTAGATTTATGGCCCAGGATGTGATCTATCCTGGAGAAGGTTCCATGTGCACCTGAGAAAAAGGTGAAATTCATTGTTTTGGGATGAAATGTCCTATAGATATCAATTAGGTCTAACTGGTCTATTGTATCGTTTAAAGTTTGTGTTTCCTTGTTAATTTTCTGTTTAGTTGATCTATCCATAGGTGTGAGTGGGGTATTAAAGTCTCCCACTATTATTGTGTTATTGTTAATTTCTCCTTTCATACTTGTTAGCATTTGTCTTACATACTGTGGTGCTCCCGTGTTGGGTGCATATATATTTATAATTGTTATATCTTCTTCTTGGATTGATCCTTTGATCATTAGGTAGTGACCATCTTTGTCTCTTTTCACAGCCTTTGTTTTAAAGTCTATTTTATCTGATATGAGTATTGGTACTCCTGCTTTCTTTTGGTCCCTATTTGCATGGAAAATCTTTTTCCAGCCCTTCACTTTCAGTCTGTATGTGTCCCCTGTTTTGAGGTGGGTCTCTTGTAGACAACATATGTAGGGGTCTTGTTTTTGTATCCATTCAGCCAGTCTTTGTCTTTTGGTTGGGGCATTCAACCCATTTACGTTTAAGGTAATTACTGATAAGTATGATCCCGTTGCCATTTACTTTATTGTTTTGGGTTTGAATTTATACACCGTTTTTGTGTTTCCTGTCTAGAGAATATCCTTTAGTATTTGTTGGAGAGCTGGTTTGGTGGTGCAGAATTCTCTCAGCTTTTGCTTGTCTGAAAAGCATTTATTTCTCCTTCATACTTGAATGAGATCCTTGCTGGGTACAATAATCTGGGCTGTAGGTTATTTTCTTTCATCATTTTAAGTATGTCTTGCCATTCCCTCCTGGCTTCAAGAGTTTCTATTGAAAGATCAGCTGTTATCCTTATGGGAATTCCCTTGTGTGTTATTTGTTGTTTTTCCCTTGCTGCTTTTAATATTTGTTCTTTGTGTTTTATCTTTGTTAATTTGATTAATATGTGTCTTGGGGTGTTTCACCTTGGGTTTATCCTGTTTGGGACTCTCTGGGTTTCTTGGACTTGGGTGATTATTTCCTTCCCCATTTTAGGGAAGTTTTCAACTATTATCTCCTCAAGTATTTTCTCATGGTCTTTCTTTTTGTCTTCTTCTTCTGGGACCCCTATGATTCGAATGTTGTAGCGTTTAATATTGTCCTGGAGGTCTCTGAGATTGTCCTCATTTCTTTTAATTCGTTTTTCTTTTATCCTCTCTGATTCATTTATTTCTACCATTCTATCTTCTAATTCACTAATCCTATCTTCTGCCTCTGTTATTCTACTATTTGTTGCCTCCAGAGTGTTTTTAATTTCATTTATTGCATTATTCATTATATATTGACTCTTTTTTATTTCTTCTAAGTCCTTGTTAAACCTTTCTTGCATTTTCTCAATCCTTGTCTCCAGGCTATTTATTTGTGATTCCATTTTGATTTCAAGATTTTGGATCAATTTCTCTATCATTATTCGGAATTCTTTATCAGGTAGATTCCCTATCTCTTCCTCTTTTGTTTGGTTTGGTGAGCATTTACCCTGTTCCTTTATCTGCTGGGTATTCCTCTGTCTCTTCATCTTGTTTAAATTGCTGATTTTGGGGTGTCCTTTCTGTATTCTGGCAGTTTGTGGAGTTCTCTTTATTGTGGCGTTTCCTCGCTGTGTGTGGGTTTGTACAGGTGGCTTGTCAAGGTTTCCTGGTTAGGGAAGCTTGTGTCAGTGTTCTAATGGGTGGAGCTGGATTTCTTCTCTCTGGAGTGCAATGAAGTGTCCAGTAATGAGTTATGAGATGTCTATGGTTTTGGGGTGACTTTGGGCAGCCTGTATCTTGAAGCTCAGGGCTGTGTTCCTTTGTTGCTGGAGAATTTGCTTGGTATGTCTTGCCCTGGAACTTGTTGGCCCTTGTGTGGTGCTTGGTTTCAGTGCAGGTATGGAGGCATTTGATGAGCTCCTGTCAATTAATGTTCCTTGGAGTCAGGAGTTCCCTGGAGTCAGGGTTGGACTTAAGCCTCCTGCTTCCAGTTATTGGTCTTATATTTACAGTAGTTTCAAAACTTCTCCTTCTATACAGCACCATTGATAAAAC
The DNA here is from genome assembly GCF_019923935.1 of Bubalus bubalis. Classification (NCBI taxonomy): domain Eukaryota; kingdom Metazoa; phylum Chordata; class Mammalia; order Artiodactyla; family Bovidae; genus Bubalus; species Bubalus bubalis. The sequence continues at coordinate 55,403,881 of NC_059175.1, forward strand.
ATCTACGTTAAAGATGAAAAGTTTCTCTACCGTGAGGGTCACCCAGAGAGGTTCACAGCGTTACATGGAGAAAAGAAGAGGGAGGAGGGAGTTAGAGGTGACCCGAATGAGATGAGGTGGAATCAATAGTGGAGAGAGTGGGCTAGCCAGTAATCTCTTCCTTATGTGCACTCCACAACTGGACCACTCAGAGATGTTCATGGAGTTATACAGAGAAAAGAAGGAGGAAGGAGACAGAGGTGGGCAGAAGGATAAAAGGGGGGAATGAAAAGGAGGGAGACAGATCCAGCCAGTAATCAGTTCCCTAAGTGTTCTCCACCATCTGGAACACACACAGAAATTCACAGAGTTAGGTAGAGTAGAGGGGGGTTAGGGAGGAGACACAGGTGACCTGGTGGAGAAAAAGGAGAGTCCAAAGGGAGAGACAGCAGTCAAGCCAGTAATCTTGCTCTCTAGTGAAAAATGGGTACTGAAGATTGGGTTCTTAAAGGTACAAAATTGGTAACAAATACATAAAAGCAAAAATTAAAAATCTAGAGTAGAGTTTGGAATTTCAAAAATACGATGTTAAAGAAAAAAAGAAGGAAAAGAAAGAAAGAAAGAACGATCAAACAGAAACAAACAAGGTCACGAAAATTATAAAGAAAATATAGGTACAAAATTGATAACTAATACCAAAAAGCAAAAGTTAAAAATCTAGAGTAGAGTTTGGAATTTCAAAAATACAATGTTAAAAAAAAGAAGAAGAAAAAGAAAGAGAGAAAAAACAAACAAACAAACAAACAAAAACAATGTCGCAAAAATTATAAAGAAAATACAGGTACAAAATTGATATCAAATACCAAAAAGCATAAATTAAAAATCTAGAGTAGAGTTTGGAATTTCAGATATACAATGTTATATAAAAGAAGAAGAGAAAGAAACAGAGGGGGAAAAAAAGTCACAGAAATTATAAAAAAAACTATAGGTACAAAATTGATAACAAATACCAAAAAGCTAAAATTAAAAATCTAGAGTAGAGTTTGGAATTTCAAAAAATACAATGTTAAAGAAAAGAAGAAGAAAAAATAAAAAACAAGGTCAAAAATTATAAATATATATATATGAAGTTTGCTGAAGAAAAAAAATAGGGTCGTTTTTT